>NW_004949102.1:16651483-16654678 GCF_000317375.1 Microtus ochrogaster | reverse complement strand
CACACACACACACACACACACACACACACACACACACACACAGTGGGGTGGGCGGAGGATGAAGGAAGGGAAATGGGGAATATTCTGATGGAGGCCAGGATCTCTGAAGACAAACTTCGCAGTCGCGCCTGGATCGAGCTCTATCATGAACTATGATGAGAGATGCTCAGTCCGGCTTTAGCACCCGGATCCCGCTCTGCCCCGGAAGTGATGAAAGATATGCGGAACAAAGACTCTTTCTCCTGTGGCACTTTACCACTTTCCAGGAACTATCCTAAGACCTTTATTTGTGTCAACTCATTCATCCAATTATCATAATCCGTAAGTAGGTTCAAAATATAATTTTCATTTTACAGGTAAAGAAACTGAGGCACTAAAAATTCAGAAACCACTCAAGTTCATGAAGATAATACTCGAAACTAGGTACTCAGCACCTACACTCATCTACTGACCCCATATAGCAGGGGTTCTCAACCTGTGAGTCACAATACATGGGGGGGGACGAGCCTTTCACAGGGGTCACACATCAGATGTCCTTCATATCAGATATTTACATTGTGATTCATAAAAACAGCAAAATTACAGTTAAGAAGTAGCAACGAAAATAACTTTATGGTCGGGGTCACCACAACATGAAGGACTGTATTAAGGGGTCACAGCATTAGGAAGGTTGAGGACCACTGATGTACAGAAAATATTTTTAAATGAGAGGCTAGACCAACCACCTTACATTACCAAAAAAAAAAAAGGTTTTAAAATTCAAGTAAGTAGCTGGACAGATGGTTCAGCAGCCAAGAGAACTTGTTGTTCTTGCAGAGAACCAGAGTGCAGTTCCCTGCATCCACATGGTGACTCATAACTACCCATAACTCCAGTTGCAGGGAATCTAAAGCCCTCTTCTGGCTTTTCAGGCCCCAGGCATGCATGTTCAGGCAAAATACTCATACACATAAAATTTTAAAAAATTAAAAAAATTGAAGACACAAATAATGGAAAGACCTTTTATGATTTTGGAGTAGAAGAATTAATATTGTTTAAATGTCCATACCATCCAAAGACAATGCAATCTCAAAATAACAATGACATCTTTTATTGCACTAAAAAAAAAATGAGTCAATTGTGCCCTTTAAAACCAGTTAACTCTCAAATAAGAAGTCCCTGTTTAATCTGCTGTGAGCGACCAGGGTTAAAAAATTTCCTCACAATACTGGGAACCTTTTTCAATGGCCAAGTCTCAATTAGCACAGATGCTATCTTCAAGTGAGTGAGTAAAGGAGAGAGAGAGAGAGAGAGAGAGAGAGAGAGAGAGAGAGAGAGAAGACGGACAAGTGCAGGAAAGACCCTTTGAACTGGGAAAAACCCATGGGGATTTACACTGTCGGTAAAGGAATTTGAAGCATGGCTTTTATTTTTTATAACAACCTGAGTCAGAACAGAACACCACAAATAGATAACTAGGCAGGCTCACACCAGAGGAAAGGGTGCTTGTTTAAGGAAGAAATAATGACAGGTATATACTGTCTATAGAAAGAACTTCAGTGAACGCCATGGTGTAAGGTTTGGAGAAGATAATTATAAATTTATTGGATATTTTTTTAACATAACACTTTTCAGAACCATGGAAAGAGCCCTAGCACCACCACTGTCCAAAGAGTTTCAAAGCAGATAGATCCTTCAGACTCTGAAATAATAGCCAAATAAATAACCAAAATTAGGCTAAACAATCCTTGACAATAGTTAAAAATTTGGAAGGAGAATGACTGAAGTTATCTTTTACTTCTCCAAATTTTGTTACAAATGCATACAGATGAATACACAAATGGCTGGAGCCTGTTACAATGCTGGTACAGGAAGAAAAAAAAAAGCATTTGTTGGATGGACGGTTTCCACATTATCTTAATGGTAGCTGCAATGCCACGTTGAAACTGGGATCTCTAAATGTTCTATGCTTTAGCAAACAATAACGTCTTAACTACTATAACAAATACACTCTAAACTCTCACCAGCTTAAGTGCCAAGTTTATTTCTTACTGAAGTCCCTTTGGCTACCCAACCATGAAAGTCACTGGGTTTTTTTTTTTTTTAATTCAGGATTTATCATTCCAAGGGTTTACCATCCCAAAGCCATGGTTTCCAAAGTCTCCCAGACTATGAGTATCCAAACAGTGGGTAGAAGAAGAAACTAAAACACAGAAGGACTTCATGGGGCAGAGAGCTCAGTGGCAATCACATGGCCACGTCTAACTTCAGGTACTGCTGGTTAAAATCATCTGGCTTTGAACCTATGGAAAGGTCGAGAGGTTGAGTGAACAGATAGCCACTCTCTGTCCCGTGTACAGTCCTTGACATGCGACTTGAAGTAGAGCGTAGCAAAGCACTCACAGTGCACTATTTCCTGCCAAGCTTGTTCTCCCTCACATGTAGGGGAGTGCCAATTATGGAGACAAGGGAAAGTGTCTGTCTGGCTAAGAGGCTAATCATGTCACTTCTTCCCCTCCAGACACCATGCCTCAGGCCATCCATGTCCATGAAGAGACACAGATTGGTTGTGTCAAGCAATCATCAGCACCTATGTCTCTGTTCAGTCATCTGGAAACTTCCATGGATATGATTACAGGCAAGCAGGTAGGTGTGTCAGCAGTCCATCAGGATAGCAACATATATGCAATAATTAACTTATAAAAGACAACATTGTTCGAGCTTATAGCTCTGGAGATCCCAGTCTAAGATCAGGCAGGCTCAGTGCTCTGAGCCTCTGGTGAACACGCTGGATGGCAATGTCAGAAATGCATGGCAGAGAAAACTGCTCAGATCATGGCCATAGAGCCAAAGACAAAAAGGAAGAGGCTATGGTCCCCCTTTGAACTAATAAACTAATAACTTCCTGCAAGTTCCTCTTCCTGAAAGTCCCTCCACTTCCCTTAGTGCTGCACTGGGGACCAAGATTTTTTTTATACATGGTCTCTAAGACCCAACAGTCATGTTGTATAGCAACAGTCATAAACATAAAGAGGGGAAAGCCAGGTATTTCCCTATTGAACCCAGCTCCGTGAGGCAGCATCCTGAAATGTGGTGGATGAAGGACACTGGTTCCACACTACAAGAGCCAAAAACCTGTCAAGTCTGCTTGACTCTTGGAAATACCCAAACCTTCACGTGCCATACATATTGCTGAAGTGATTCATAGCTGGATTG
>NW_004949102.1:16647682-16650808 GCF_000317375.1 Microtus ochrogaster | reverse complement strand
AGAGAGAACACCAGGCTTCAACTCCTGACTCCACATACACACGCACACACACAAGCACATAAGTGCACTGCACACACACAAACATACACACAGAGAGACAGACAGAGAGAGAACAGAGAGTTGAGGGGGAAAGCAGCTACTGAAAGACTGCACGTACAGCTACTTGGTGGAAGATTCAGTAAAGCTCTGTACTGAGACAGCCAAGGAGGGAAGCAGCAGTCACATAACAGGGAACTCATGCTAGAATGTCCCCAAGAGCTTGTAAGGGTAAAACTGGTCACAACACCCACCTTAAAAGGCACTGTATGGGCATTCCAGCAGGCCCTACTTGCTTATGGATAATTGCAAGCTGTCTCAGGCACAAGCCAAAAAAAAAAAAAATAAGAGGGGAGAGTCAAAAGTTAGGTGAAATCACAGGTTCAGTGCGCGATGTTTCTCAAATGGTTTCTAAATCGGGACACTCCCTGCCATTTCTGAGTGCAGAGGCAAAGATAAAACTGTCCTGCCAGCACCTATCGCTGTCTTTAGCACCCACAGTTTCTCTTGGAATTCTGAGTCCCTGAATCCCCAGAGAAGAAATAAAAGACACTAATGTCATCTGCCCCTTTTCAAAGAGCCTGCAAAGTAATTGCCTGTAAATGTAGCCCATAATGCTTGCACTAGACTCCCTTTCTCCAAAAAGGGAAGGTATTGTGCCTTTAATTCCTATACTAATTGTGGAAGATATTTGTTGCTGAGAAATTACTAGAAACCCTTGGGCTTTGTTTCCCACTGAAATTTACAGCCTAACAGACAAAGGAGATGATGTCCGCCGCACCATAGGTCCCCGTTATTCAATCGGAGACTGAAATGCAGACACACAGGGTGCAGCGTTTCAAGGATGACAAGGCAAGAATGCAGCTATTCGGCCTGAAAATAAGCTGCTTTATCACAAAAAATAAACAAGAGGGGGGGGAGCCAGTGTCATCAGAGCCGAAGTACCCTAAAATTCTAATTAAAATGAAGCAATTAAATGAAAGCCGCAGAGCCACTGGTTATAGCTTCCTACAGGAGAAGCAGCCAGCAAGAGAGGCTTAAGGTTTAAGACAAACCATCTTGGCGGCTCTCTGCTTTTTGATGTTTTTCTTTTGTGTGTGTGTATGTATATGTGTGTGTGTGTGTGTGTGTGTGTGTGTGTGTGCATGCGAGCATTGTGTGTGTAGTTCGCATGTGTATGGGGAGGTTACACGTGTGTAGGTGCACATGTGTGCCTATAGAGGCCAGAGACTGGCATCAGGTATCATCCTAAGCTGTTCTTCACACTCTTCACTTTGTTTACTAGGGCAGGGCCTCTCACTGACCCCAGGACCCGTGGATTCTGCTAGCCTAGTTAGCCAGCTTGCCCCCAGGGATCCACGATATGAGTGCCGGGATTACAGAAGGCTGGCTGCACACACCTTCAGCTTTTTACAATGTTTGTATTTATTCTTTAAGAACCTTACAAATGTGTAGAGTCTATTAGGACCCCATCCACCCCGCTTCTGACCCCATCCACCCCGCTTCTGACCCCATCCACCCCGCTTCTACATGCTTTATCCACTGAACCGTCTCCCCAGACCTGTCTTTTAAAGCAAGGAACCTTTTCAGACTTTTCTGAGTGCCTACTTCAGACGGTCACATTTCCCATCTCAGCTAACACCTAAGGGCAAAACATCTCAGAATGGGCAAACAACCACCAGGTGCGTAGGACAGCCAGGCCACACTGACCATCAATCTGTTTAATAAAGCAGAAAGCAAGCCACCATGTGCCAAGAGGACGTAGTAAACAAGCCTCATCCACAGTCCTTCTACTTTCAGGGCTACCATTAAGGGCCCCTTTGTCATTAGTGATGGAAACACAAAGCTCTTTGCCCAAATCGGTCCGTAACCTCACAGCATAAACAAGATGACTGGTAACTTTCACCAAGATCCTCTCCGATTCCCATTTGCTGCCTTGCCTAAACCATTGCTTCCCGCTGCCACATAAACTGCATTTGGACTATTGGGTGCTTGATTGATACAAATCCTGGTGCTTATGGTGTTCGCCAAACACTGAGTAACTTACTATATAACCTTTGTGATTTCTGTGTGCATCATGAAGAGGAGAAATGGGATAGACCTCTATGTCCCACTGAAGAAAGCCACTGCACTTTCATTCCTCACGGTCACTTGAGCATACATATAATCATCACAGGCAGATCCGTGTGCACACACATGTACTCATCACAGACAGATCCGTGTGCACACACACACACACACATATACTCATCACAGGCAGATCCGTGTACACACACACACATATACTCATCACAGACAGATCCATGAGCACACACACACATCTACTCATCACAGCAGATCCGTGTGCGCGCACACACACACACACATATACTCATCACAGGCAGATCCGTGTGCGCACACACACACACACACACACACATATACCCATCACAGGCAGATCCATGTGCACACACACACACATATACTCATCACAGGCAGATCCGTGTGCGCACACACACACACACACACACACACATACTCATCACAGCAGATCCGTGTGCGCACACACACACACATATACTCATCACAGGCAGATCCGTGTGCGCACACACACACACACACACATATACCCATCACAGGCAGATCCATGTGCACACACACACACATATACTCATCAAAGGCAGATCCGTGTACACACACACATATACTCATCACAGGCAGATCTGTGTGCGCACACACACACACACATATACTCATCACAGGCAGATCCATGTGCACACACACACACATATACTCATCACAGGCAGATCCATGTGCGCACACACACACACACACATACTCATCACAGCAGATCCGTGTGCGCACACACACACACATATACTCATCACAGGCAGATCTGTGTGCACACACACACACTCATCACAGGCAGATCCGTGTGCACACACACATATACTCATCACAGGCAGATCCATGTACACACACACACATATACTCATCACAGACAGATCCATGAGCACACACACACACACACACATATACTCATCACAGCAGATCCGTGTGCACACACACACACACACATATACTCATCACAGGCAGATCCGTGTGCGCACA
>NW_004949102.1:16633297-16647582 GCF_000317375.1 Microtus ochrogaster | reverse complement strand
CACACACACATATACTCATCACAGGCAGATCCGTGTGCGCACACACACATATACTCATCACAGCAGATCCGTGTGCACACACACACACACACATACTCATCACAGCAGATCCGTGTGCACACACACACACATATACTCATCACAGGCAGATCTGTGTGCACACACACACATATACTCATCACAGGCAGATCTGTATGTCCCCAGCCTTCAACCCAAGAACCTTAACCAAGGAACTTTCTATGCCCTTCCGTACATTTCCATCGTACTCCAACTGTATCCATGTGACTTCATTGTCAGGTCCTTCACCTTTCCATTCTCCTTGCTGATGCTGAATGCAAGCTCATCCAAGCCTCTTCAAAATCAGTGTTCAGATTACAAGAATGTTTTTGATTAAAAGAACAACAGAAAAATAACTGCAATCAAGTAATGTTTGATGTCAAGGGAACTGATTCCGCCTGTGTTGGGGAATGATTCTGTGAACGTGAACTAGGCGCGCCTTGGTTTTCAGCTTTCCCAGTGGACACGAGCCCTCCTATGCCTAACATGTGGGAGTCTCATCACCCGCAGAGACTCTGCTTCTTTCTTCTAATGTGTAAGGATCTTGAGACAGGAGTATCACTGTTGTCATTCCTAAATGCACCGCACCGCCTGGGAGATGAGCTGTCTTCTGTGACAAAGCCATTATGGTCTCCAGCGCACCTCTCTTTTTAGAAGTTTATTGATCTACAAATGCCCGCCTAGGAGCCACCATACCAATACGGATATGTGAAATAATCCCATGCAGGCATGCTATTGGCACAGGTAATGTCCTCCTTGGAGTTGTAGCAACTCTGCTGACCTAAAGAGAAGAGGAAAATGCCTTCTTCACTTTGGAAAAAAGCCACAGGGTTCCTACAGCCCTTAAAATCAATGTACACAAAGAAGTTCTCCAGGGCAAAGGTTACCTTCCATTTTACAAGATTCACATTACTGCATAACTCTTCAACCATTTTCATCATTAATCTTTACCACTAAGCCCAGCCTTTCAAAGCACAAATTCAACTGAATGATGTCAGTCTGATGGTCACTACTGAATGTGTAATCTTAATTTTGGTCAATAGCACCTTACGTAACATGGGCAGAAAGGGCTGGAAATTGTTCCCCAGCTTAACCCAGCGTAGAGTTAACTAATATAAATCTAGGATTTATAGTGGTCACAGAAAACATTTCCTCGATATGAACCATTTATTCAACCCAGGCTGAGAAGCCAAGCAATGCAGCTGTTCCTATATTTATCTGTGGACAGCCAAAGAGTTACTCTACTTATCTAAATTAGATGGCAATGAGCTGTGCTCTCAGCAGATCTAAAGAAGTCTGTGAGACCTTGACTATGAGATTGCCATTCTTAAAAAATGGTTGCTACCATTTCTAAAGAGAATCCACTCCTCTGGATGAGTCCGAGGAAAGAACAACATTCGGCTCTGTTGTTGAGCTAGAGCTGATGGGTCTTCACGAGCGCGAGGTGTTAGCTATCCAGGATGCCTTTTTCTCCCCGAGTCCTCTCTTAGGCAATAAATGCTTCTGTAATGCTCACCAACCACAATGGTAATATGACAAGGACCACAGACCTGCTTTTGATTGCTACCTGATGGAGAGCCTCTGAAAGGTTTTCTCTCTCTCTCTCTTTTTTTAAGCAAGTGATGAATAAGTAACATGATTAGAGCTGCATTTAAGAAAAATCACTCTGAATAGAAAGCGCGGACAAAAGATGAGATTAGGAGGCAAGGAGTCAAACAGGGAGTTCTGCAAGGCTGCAGTGAGAGTCCAGGAGCTCGAGACAGAGGGCCGCAGTAAGACCCTCATGGGCGCAGTGAAGAACTGAGAACGGGTGTGTCATGCTTTCTCACCGCCGCTACCCCGCTCCTTTTGAAAGTTGTAAAAGGATGATTGGATATATGAGTCATGTAGGGGCAATCACATGTAGGGGTAGGTATAGTCTATTTTCTGGCTATTATTGATCCAAAAATCACTCTGAACGATAGTATGGCTTGAATATTAAATGTGTCCCATAAGCTTGTGTATTAAATACTTGGTTCCTAGCTAGTGGCACTATTTGGGGTGGTTCTAGAAACTTTCAGAGTTGAGGCCTAGCTGGAGGAAGTGGATCACTAAAGGTGTGCTTTTGAAAGTGATCCTGGGCCTGGTCCTTTATTTCCATCATGAGGTATTTGAGTTCCGTGCTCCCACCACCATGATGCTCTGTCTCCCTACAAACCAAGAACTGTGGTTTGAAATCTCTGAACATTTGAGCAAAAAGAAATGTCGTCCATTCACAGTGCATTCTTGGGTATTCTGGTCACAGCTACGAAAAAGCAAGAAATACATGAGAGTAAAGAAGGCTGCCTTAGATGGACACTGAAGATCAATGCTCAAATGGAGACAACCTAAAGACAAGCCTAGTGATAACTATTCAGAAATTTGCAACTGGATCTTGGGACAGTGGTCAGATACACCAGTAAAAGACCTGTGTGTAAGGAATCCATGGCAGGAACAGAAATAGAGATGGGCCTCTCTATTGATATTCTAGATGGAAGGACCAGCCTCAGGGGCAGGGAGGAAAATCAAAAACACGACCAAGATCAAAAAGAGGTTTTGATCCAGGAAAATGGGAATAGTCCAATGTTGTAGAAGGCCTGCTTGTTTGTTCCCGCTGGTCAGCCCCAAAATAATCACACAGAAACCATATCATTTGCAATACTGTTTGGCCAATAGTTTAAGCATATTTCTGGCTAATTCATATCTTAAATTAACCCATCTCCATTAATCTGTTTATTACTACGAGGCTGTGGTTTACAAGTTAAAGTTCTGGCATCTGTCTCTGGTGGCGGCTACATGGCTTCTTCCTAACTCCACCTTCTTTCTCCCAGCATTCAGTTTAGTTTTCCCTGCCTTCCTCTGGTTTGCCCTGCTATAGGCTCAAGTCAGCTTTCTTTATTCATTAATGGTAATCACAGCATACTGAGGGGAATCCCACATCAGTCCAAACTTTAAATTCTCCTCTTATAAAATGGGTTCTTTAAGGAACTACCAAACACAGGGACTAGGGAGATGACTCAGCAGTTAAGATCACTGGCTGCTTTTCCAGAGGAAACAGTTCAGTCCCCAGGACCCATATTGCAGCTCACAACCAACTCTAACTCCAGTTCTAAGAAATTCAATGCCTTCTCCTGTCCTCTGTGGCCACCAGGCAAATAAATGGTACATTGATATACATATTAGTTCATTTCCATTGCTGTGATAAAATGCCATAACCAAGGTAACTTATAAAAGGGAGAGTTTATTTGGCTTATGTGGTTTCAGGAGAACAAGGGTCCTTCCTTCGGGGAAGGGAGGCAGGAGTCAAGCATGGTGGCTGGGGCTGGCAACTGAGAGCTTACATTTTGAATCACAAGCAAGACACAGAAAGAACAAACTCAAAATGGTACACAAATCTTGAGTCCAGCGAAGTTGTAAGCAAGAGTTCCAGGTCTACTGTGTTAAATGGGCTAGGCCTTCATTCAGTCCACGAATATTTATTACACACCTACTATGGTCCATGAACTACATCTTTGCCTTATGTGAAACAGACAAAAAGATCTTTAGAAGCACTTCAATGGTCTCAAAAATAGAAAAACATATAAGCAAGCAAATAAATGTAAGCAAGTAGCTCTGTTGATCAAGAGAGAGTATGCTAGTGTGTAGCATAAGCCGAAGGGAAATATAAAGCAATCCTACCTTGCAAGTGGGAACCAGGGTGCACCAGGTAAGAACAGGAGGAGGAGAGGTATGTTGACTCCTCTGGGCTTGGCAGGCATTGGTCAGACTCATTTCCCAGCAGGATTAAGAAGAAGTTGTTTCTTGGAAAATGGAACTTCATGAGGAAATGCCCCCCATCCAAAACATAAGTGAGCCTCACCTAATAAAAGCAGTGTCTGCTGTTGATAAAGGGATTAAAAGAACAAGATCTTGGGATGGGGGAGAAGGGAGCAGGCTTGTTCTCCAGACCTGTGCCCCAGTGAGGATTTCAACCTTATTCTGATTACTCTACCCACGGGAAGCCACTGAAGGGTTTTAAAGATGGAGATAACTGGAAAATGCATTTAAGAAAGATCATTCTAAAAGGAAAACACTGACAACAGAGAGGATTGCAGAATGGGAAAGGCAGAGGGCAATGCAGGAATCCACCTAAAGACCGTAGCAAATTTGGAGGGACCAGAAGAAGAGATGAGCAAGAAATAAACATTGAGAGTGACTCAGGAAAGTCACTATTTGGGCAATGATGCCAAGAGAGAAGAGAGTTGCTGAAATGACCCTCTAGTTTTTGGGCAGGCCACGTAGAAAGGTGGTAAAGTCGTTCCCCAGTATGTAAAAACTAGAGAAGGGATTGGTCTGGGGAGCAAAATATGCACTACATTCTTTAAGTCCCAAGGATGAGGCCAGTGGGAAATCCAATCATCAGGATGCTTATATGGGAGATTCTAGACGAGGAGATGCACAGAACAACTAGACACAAGGAGGAATGATATGGTCTTAGACATGAATGAAATTGATGGTAGTAATGATGATGAAGAGGAGGTATAACCAGGCAAGACTTAGAGTAGAGGAATTGGGACCCCAGCCCAACCACATAATCTCTGACCTACAATTTGCCCTGCCTACAAGATAGGCTAAGGTAAAGGTGGCCTAGAAATTATGGGGGTGGCCAACCAACAGCTGGTGCAGCTTGAGCCCCACACCATGAGAGGGAGCCCACCCTTGATACAGTCTGCAGGGCCAGGACCTAGAGGCTGGACATCCCAGAGACCTGCGACAGAACCAAACCTAACTGGCAAAAACTAAATAAAATATTCAATGAAATGATTCCTAAGGATATTCTGCTATACTCGTAGATTGTTGCCTTCCTAATTGCTATCAGAGAGGCTTCACTCAGCCACAGATTAAAACAGATGCAGACACCCACAGCCAAACCTTAGGTGGATCTCAGAGAATCCTGTGGAAGAGGGAAAGAAAGAATTGTGGGAGCCAGAGGGGCCAAGGACCCCACAAGAAAACCAGAGAATCAACCAACCTGGACTTAGAAGAGCTCACAGAGACTAAACTGCCAACCAGAGAGCTTGTGTAGGACTGACTTAGACCCTCTGCACATATGTTAACTCTTAGGTAGCTTGGTTTTCTGGTGGGACTCTTAACAGTGGTAGCAGGGGCTGTCTCTGACTCTGTTACCTGCTTCTGGGACCCTTTCCTCCTACTGGGTTGCCTAGTTCAGTCTCAACCAGAGAGGAGGTGCCCAGTCTTACTGCAACTTGATATACTATGGCTGACTAATTTACAAGGGAGGCCTGCCCTTTTCTGAAGAGAAAGGAGGGAGAGTGAATGGGGGAGGGAGTGGAGGGCCTGGGGGGAGGGGAAATTGTGATCTGGTTGGGGAGAAAATTAATTAATTAAAATAAATTTTTTAAAAAAGAAGAGGAAGAGGGGGAGAAAGAAAAGGGTGGAAATCTGTGGAATACACACACAGGCTGAGAAAGAAAAACCAGATAAGGAGAGAGAATGAGAAAAGAACTGGAATACGGGCCTTGGAATTCTCTGTCGATTGGGGTGATCCCACCAAAAGAAAACTCTGGTCCATCGTGTGTAGGAAACAGTGAAATTCTCTAGATTGATGAGACATCTTGTCCTGTCCACACTCAGCCATGTGTCTCACACGTCCTTTGCACTTCACTTACAACTATTCTGTAAGTTCATGGATGTATAAAAATAAAAGCTTTTTTTTTTAATTTTTATTTTTTTTATTGAGAAAAGGAAAAAAAAGTATCCGCCTCCTCCCAGCCTCCCATTTCCCTCCCCTTCCTCTCCCCCTTTTCCCCACTCCTCTTCCCCTCCCTCTCCAGTCCAAAGAGCAGTCGGGGTTCCCTGCCCTGTGGAAAGTCCAAGGTCCACCCCCCTCCGTCCATGTCTAGGAAGGTGAACATCCAAACTGACTAGGCTCCCACAAAGCCAGAACATGAAGTAGGGTATAAAAGCAATTAAAAAAAAAAAGAATAAAGATGGCACAGGAGAGAATGGTACCTGGAAAGCCAAAGAAAATAAGGTTCTTGGGGTTTTAGTTTGTTTGATTGGTTGGTTTTGTGTTTTTTGTTTACTTTTTTCTTTGGTTTCGTTTTGTTTCGTTTCATTTTTGTTTCGTTTTTCAAAACAGGGTAACAATCCTGGCTGTCTTAGAACTCACCGAAATCTGTCTTCCTCTGTCTCCCAAGTGCCGAGATTAAAGGCAGGCAGTAAGATTCTTAAAGAAGAGTAGTCCCAGATGTGAATGGGTGGAAACCACCCTGAGCCAGGCAAGAGAGAATTCACCTCTCACGATGAGAATGAGCCAGCTCTGAACCACCTTCTGTTTTGTTCATGTTAAAGGCACAGAGGGAGGAGAAAGGGAGGCATTGGCTAAGGTAAGTAAGCCTTCTCCAAAGTGGAAGTTCACTCACCTGGAAGAGCAAGGTTCCTTTCTCCCTGCAGACCACAGGAAGCCAGTGACTCAGAGAAGCCCAGCCAATCGGGGATGCCTCTGGGTATCTATCCCTTCCACTTGCATGGTTATCAAAACACAAGCACCAGAGTTATTGGACTTCACACTCCTAAAATCCCCAGGGACTACCATGATCCCTTGCTAAGGTAGGGCTCAGCTTTTGCTTTTTATAGCATTCTGGTGAAAATGGAGTCCTTGTTAAAATTCTGGTGGGATTTTTCTGTTCCCGCTACAGTTTGTATAAATAGAACGGGCAGGAACAGGTCACCCTAAAGTGGAGATTCCTGGCTAAAGCTACCCTCGTATTTTAAAAATAATCATATATACATCTTGTTTATCAATAATAAAACTATTTAAAGTCTTACTAAATTTTTTTATCCAGCTTCAAAAGTGAACAAAACTTCTCAAGAATAAAAGTACAATTCCAACCCCTTTAAAACCAGTTCTTAACCTTTTAACCTTTTCCTTTGCTGGTTCACATTGAAGTGTTTCTCTTGGGGTTAAAGTACCCTCTGAGGAATTGTCTCTGCACTCACCAGTTAGTTACACTGTCTCCGTGTCCGTCTACTGCAAAGCTCCCTATTGATCAGGAGAGCTAAAGGGACTGCTTTAGTTTTCAGTCTAGACCTTGGAATTCTTGATATGTTTTTCTCCACCTAGCAACTGGAAATAGAACCCCAGCCTAGTGACTTGTACATTAGTTCCTATTTCAGCAATTAATCATACAAAGCCTGAATCTTCTTAAACCACTGCAGAAAGGAATGCAACTTAAATTGTTTCTTCCTCCAGCATGATTTGTAACTATTCAAGCGCAAACTGTTACCATTTGCCTGATTCTCTTCTCTCAGTGCTTTTTGTCACTAATGACTTGTTTTTATAAAAAGTCACTCACAGGGAGCATCCTATGCAAAGTGCCAAGAAGTTGACTTGAAAAAAGCTGCAATCTGTAGATTGAACGATAACAATACTCCATGAAGCACTGCTTGCTTCTAAACAGCCTAGAGGCATATAAAGTTCCTGGAAGCCTTCTCAATCCCCTCCTCCAAACACACACACACACACACACACACACACACACACACACACCGTTTCTTGGAAAAGGTTAAAGCTATGCTTCGTTTTATGTTAATTATCCCAAATGCATAGTTTTTCCCATACAATGTCAATGTACTTCCGTAAACAACAGTTAACGTTGTTTTGGCTGTTTTCTGCAGTATGAGGACTTGAACTTGGAGCTTTGCACATGCTAGGCAAGAGCTCTCCCATGGAGCTGTGTCCCTAGCTCTCTTGCATTGAATGTGAACTTCATGTGAATGCCATTCACAATGCTGACTTCACTCAAATCCATGTTCACCCACTTGGAAATATGGATGACACTTTCCAATATTTTTCTTGGTGGATATTCATTGCACATGGTGTTTGGTTTCATGTAGATAATTTCTTTCAAGTATATTACATATTCTGACCATATTCACCTCCTCCTCTTCCCTCTCTTTGGTCCCCCTCCTCTTTCCCATCATGTACCTTCAACTCTCATGTCATGTGTGCTAACAAAGAATTCTGAGAGTCAAAATTGAAAGAAAACATGAAGTTTTGTCTTTCTGCATCTGACCTAGTTCACTTCATGTGATGTACCCATTTCCTAACAAACGACATAAATCCACTCCTCTTTGTGGCTGAATAAATAAATCTCCATTGTGCATATATTCCAGAGGCTGGATTCTTAAATTGGCTGTTGTGAACAATACTATAATAAATACGGACACGCAGGTATTAATGTGATATGCTGACTCAGAGTCTTTGGGGAATAGGCCCAGAAGTGGCATGTATATTTTAAGTACACTGTGCTAGCTTCCATTGTATAAATATACTATAATTTATTATTCATTCCCTGTTAGTAGACAATTAGGTTTTTGTATTTTTGGTACACTATCTTTCTTTTGTCGTTACAAACAGAAATACCATGGGCATTCCTGGTCGTTTCACGCTCTCACCGGTACATGGGCGAGTGCGTGTCTCCAACCTTAGAACATGGTCTCCTCTTCTCCAGGGTTGAGACAGTTATTCCACACCAACACGTCAGCCCAGGGCCTCTTTCAGGCAAAAACCACCCTACTCCACCCAGGCCTGGGAAGTACCCAAGGCCTTGGGGAAAAGGGTTCGAATTGCCTAAATAGAATCACTGTTATAAATTGAAAGGGAGCTCGGGGCAAAACTGAATGAGATGCTCTGAGGTAAATAAAGTGCCCTAGAGTGAGGGCCTGAATATGAACGAGTAGGGCGTTCTAAAGAGCAGGAAGTGATGGAAATGGAGGAGGAGGAGGAGGACCTAATATAAAGTAAATTGCCTTTTCTTGGCAAAATACTTTGACGCCAGAAAAAAATCAATTGAAATAATTCAGATGCTGGAGTTTCCCATAAAAGCAGCCAACCTGTCAAACTCCTCTGAGTGCAACATCAGCTTGCAACCTGACTCAACATCCCCTTCAGATAACTCCCGGTGACTCCTGGGAGAATCCCTTAAACACCATCTCTAAGCACACAAATTTATAAAAGAGAAACATTTTTGTCCTTGAATCGCCTGCTCACTGTCTGGCTTATCTGTCTCAGTGCTATTGTCTTTAACTTCTGGAGCACACTATCTCTGATACGATGTATGGGAACCACTAACTATGGCCACCTCCCAGAATAGCAACGAATCGGAGGTACAAAGGGAATAGTTGACAAAGGACACGTATTGCGTAGTCAGAATCAGTCATTTTTAAATGAAGCTAAAATTTACCCCTGTCATCCCCAGGTGCCTCTCTACAAATGTCTACATTTCTACATAGCCTGGCCTGCTCTGAAGTGGCACTGAGATGCCTGGGCCCAGCACCCTAAGTCCCTCATAGAGTCCGTCATGGAGCTGATTAATCCCCCCTATAACTTCAAGTGAAACTTCTTGAAGAAAGGAACATGCAAGCATTGGGTTTTACTCAAGAGCCTCCACCCCCAGATAATTATGTAGCATAGTCACTGCTCAGTGGTCCTTTTTGAACAAGTTCGGTGCAATTTTCCTCATTCAGTGATTCTTCAATGGCCCAAGGAATTTATTCATTACTTCTACTTGTCTTATATGTCGATGTTTAGAGCTGATGGAGCAAATCAGCAGTAGAACCCTCCCCTAGCACAGACAAGACCCTAGGATTGATCTTCCAAGGGATGGGGGAGAGGTAAGAACCCACCAAAGACCTGTTTGACTGAGTAAAAGAAAATACTCAAAAATGGTTATCCATAAACTTTATATGGATATGAATTTTATCCATTTAATTAGCATCTATAATATGCATTATGCATACTTGACCTGCTGCCTGGCACATAGTAGGTGCTTAATAAATGCGCTGAATGGGTGGCCTTTGCTATGACGCATCCTCTGTACTAAAGTGAATCAATCTGCTCCTCTACCAAATGTTTGCATTTCTTTCTCTGTCTGCTTCCGTTGAGAGATGAATGTCCCTCAAAGGCCCAGGTGTTGAGGGTTGGTCCCAGCCATGGACACTGCAGGGCAATAGTAGACCCTTCCGGACATGGACCAGAAGAAAGTTTGGTCATTTGGGGGCGTGTCCTCAAAAGAGATATTAGAACTTGGCTGTCTCCTTCTTTCTCTCGCCTTTGCTTCCTGGCTACTGTGAGAAGGAGCACCACCCTCTTCCACACACGCCCACCTTCACCACAGACCCTAAAACCACAGAGTCAACGAACCTGCAGCAGAACCTCCCAAACTGTAAGGCAAAACAACCCTTTCCTCTTTTAAAGTGGTTGTCACAGGCAAGGTAACTAGCATAGAGGAAAATATATGACATAAAATTTACCATTTTAATCCTTTTTAAGTGTACAGTTCAGTAGTGTTGACATGAACATACCTCCATTACCACCTATCTCTACTTGGAGGGGGGACTCAAATTTTAGCTCCAATCTGCAAAATGGTATTTGAGTAAAAGAAAAAGAGGCTTGCTTTTAACAGCAAGAAGCCAGCAGGTTGGTGTTTGGCCTCTTTCTAATCCAGGTTAGCACCTGCAATGGATCCCTTTAGAGACTTCCTCTGCCTCTGCATGCTGCGGTTTCTTGTTCTCTCTTCCACACCCCCAGTTTTCTCTACTCTCTTTACACTTTCTTTCTGCCATGCATCTATTATCTATCTTCCATATAAATTTAACTTTTCTACCCTGTGGAAGGGGCTGGGGTTTCTAGAACCCAGACCCATTATTTCCCATCCGATGCTCTCTGGAGAATGCAAGGACTCTCAGGGCTGAGGATGGCTCAGTTGCTAAAGTGCTTGTGTGTCCATGAGGACCTGAGTTCAATCCTCAGCCCCCAATAAGAAGCTGAGTATAGTTGTGTGCTTATAATCCAAGCACGAGGGATGCAGAGACATGAGGATCTTTGGCTCTCCCTGGCCAGCCAGTCTGGCCTATCTGAGAGCCCCAGGTTCCAATGAGGGACCTTGTCTCAAACAACAAAGTGCACAGCTCCTGAATAATGACACCTGATGCTGATCTTCCTTACACACACGTATACATGCACACACCCACATACGCATTAACACACACTGCACATGGAACAAAAGAGAGAGAATATTTGCACTATTAAAAACTGCATAATCCAGTAAAGACAGCAGAATAATTTTTTCTTCATTTCATCCACAAAGCATCCATCAAGCTATGCTCTTCTCTATACACATTATTTGGAGCAATTAATTGCAGAAATATTTGCATCTAGACTATGTGTGACTCTAGTGTCTGACACCTAGACATGAATGATGGAGTGTGAGCGTGTGCATGTGTGTGTGTGCATGTGTGTGCGCGTGCATGTGTGTGCGTGTGCATGTGTGTGTGCATGTGTGTGTGCGTGTGCATGTGTGTGTGCATGTGTGTACGTGTGCATATGTGTGCGTGTGCATGTGTGTGCGTGTGCATGTGAGTATGTGTGCATGTGAGTGTGTGTGCATGTGTGTGCGTGTGCATGTGTGTGTGTGGTCAAGCCAGCCCAGCCTATGTACATACAGCATTCTTCCTGCAAGCCTGGGGTTGCCTACTCATAGCAGGAAAAGAGGAAAATACTTTTGTTTGGTTGATTTGTTGGGTTTTGTTTTGTTTTGGGTTTGGGTTTTGTTTTTTTTGTTTTTTGTATTTTCAAGACAAGGTTTCTCTGCATAGCCCTGGCCATCCTAGAACTTGCTTTGTAGACCAGGCTAGCCTCAAACTCAGAGATCTTCCTGCCTCTGCCTCCCAAGTGCTGGTATTAAAGGCATGTGCCATCACTGTCCAGCCTTGGGGAAATATTTTTGACTGAAAATTCCAGTGAAATATACAATCTCATCTTCTAACTGATCTTTACCAGTCCACCAGTAGAAGAACAAGTAAGCTGACCTTCTAGAACAGAGCTAAGGCTCTTGACTTTGTTGACTCAACAGAAAGAGAACAGCCCAGCATTCCCTGACCAATTGACTGCTGATCCAGTTGATCAGTTGATGCTAATGTGAGCTTGAAAGGGAAAGCCTGACCCATTCACATGTGACACTCATCTTGAGAAGCCGAGTCCATGGATGAGCGCTCTTGGGACAAGGACCACCGCACCTTTGTCCCATCCCAAAGTACCTCTTTTGCTACAGACAGCAAGCAAATTTTTCTGAACACAGTGGAGTTCAAATACATTTCTTTGCCCTGCCCGTGAACCCACAAATATCGCACCCAAATCACAAAGCACCCTGCCTGATCTTCATTTCTCCCTGGCTGTTTGGGAACTACCAAGGAGGGAGGGTCTCACTAAACTGTGTTTACTTATTGCATGTAGACATACATTTAACAGATATGCATAGTAATTTACATCACGTATTAAAAACCATGCAGGTGGTAAGATTTCCCCATCAGTCAAGTGCTTTCCAAGCAAGAAGACTTGACTTCTTCCCCTAGTATGCAGATAAAAAGTCAGGCACAGTGACTGTCATTCCAGCACTGGGGAAGCAGAGAGAGGAAGCCCCTGGGACTTGCTGGCCAGCTAGTCAGTGAGCTCCAAGTCCAAGTCCAAGTCTCAAAACAGGACCAGCAAGATGGCTCGGCCAGTAAAGGCACTTGCTACTCAGGCCTGATGACCTGAGTTCAGTTCCTGGAACCCATGTCAAGATGGAATGAGAGACCGATTCCATGGAGTTGCACTCCTTCCTCCATACTACAGAGCTGCATGTGCCAGCGCGCTACACAAATGAATAAATATTAAAACAAAAAGGTGCATGGCTCTGGAGGAAAGACACCTATGATGGACATAGTCATCCTATGACCTGTACACACAAGCACTGAAAGACCATGAGTGTCTCCATGGTTTGTCTATAAACGGTACTATCTTAGGTTTAAAGTTTTTAATCAACGGGTGCCCAGAGCCCTATATGTATCCTAGAAATTAAACAATCTCTGCCCTGCGGGAATGTGGGATCTTCTCCTGTTGACACAAGGTTTGTCCCCTTCTTTTCCAGAGCACCCACAATCTGCCCATGTTGTAAGATTAAAACCAACAGAACTAGCTAGGTAGTGGTGGCACACACCTTTAATCCCAGCATTTGGGAGCATAGACAGATGGATCTCTGTGAGTTCAAGGCCTGCCTGGTCTACAAAGGGGTTTCAGGACAGCCAGAGCCGCTACACAGAGAAACCCTGTCTTGAAAAACCAAATAGTGATAATAATAATAATTGAATAAGATTCCCTTTAGGCCAACTCATTCTTCCCTTTGTGCTTCCCAGGGAGAGCCTTCATCTTTATGACAGCCACTGCTTTTTGAAATTGGACATTGGTTGGCTTATTTATATGTACTGATATGTATTTATTCTCTCTACCCAGAATGTAAGCTTCTCCACTTTGCCCAACATTGTACCTGACGTCCAGCCCATGGGCTCCCACAAAAGATTGCTGAATGAGCATGTCCTTTGTGTGTATAAAACTTCAGTATCTATGACATTATGCAAAATGAAGACAATAAAACATGTAACATGTGAGGTCCACCTTAATTACTTTAAGGTAGAATGGAGACTCTAGAGCAGGGTTTCTCAACCTCCCTAATGCTGCACCCTTTTAATACAGCTCCTCATGTTGTGGTGACCCCAACCATAAAATTATTTTGTTGCTACTGTTATGAATTGTAATATAAATATCTGTATTTTCCAATGATCTTAAGTGACCTCTATGAAAAGGTAGTTCAAACCCCCCAAAAGGGGTCGCATGACCCACAGGTTGAGAACCACTGCTCTAGAGTTAATTTGGGAAATCAATATACTGTCTTTTTCCCACCTGCCCCGACCCAGAGTCCATGGGGGCAATACAGGTGGGTGATTTCTCAAATATGGAGCCAGAATATGGATCCCTCATACACTGCCCAAGAAATTTAACAAATTATATGAGTTTTGTGAGCCTTGATTCCCTCTACTATAAAAATGGGGATTTAAAATAATACTAGTAATATCCAATCATGAAATCTGACAATTTGGTTGCATGAGCAAGACCCAAGTAATAAATACAGGGGTCAATATGCCACATGGATGAGGGAAATTTTAGAGAGTGACACTTTCTTTTTTTTTTATGTTAGCCAATTACATTCAAACTATCGCATTCCACTCCCCATAAGCTAGTAACAATATCATAATGCAAAATGCATGTAGTCCAACTTTAAAAGTCCCCGTAGTCTATTACAGTCTCAACAATGTTTAAAAGTCCAAAG
>NW_004949102.1:16620847-16631938 GCF_000317375.1 Microtus ochrogaster | reverse complement strand
GTGTGTGTGTGTGTGTGTGTGTGTGTGTGTGTGTGTGTGTGTGTGTGTGTGTAATAGTTAAAGATGAGGTCATGAGTCCCAGAGGGAGTAGGGTGACGTGGGAGCGGCTGAAGTGGGGAGAGGAAGACTGGAATTGTGTCAATATGGTACTTTCACATGAAAGTCTCAAAAACTAAAGACATAATAATAGGAATATCACCACATAGAGTTGCTAGGAACAGTAAATTAATAAGTATATAAAGCTTTAAGATGAGCACCTGGTATCAAGTGGAGCTGTTATTTAAGTGGGAACTTTGAATTTTATTAAATTTAGATAGAGCCTCACTCTGTAGCCCATGCTGACTTCATACTCACTTATGTAGCCCAGGATGGCCTTAAACTCACTGCAATTCCCCTGCCTCAGCCTCCCAAGGGACTAAAGGAAGGAACCACCATGCCTACTTCATAGCCTGACATTTTTCTGAAATTTGGGAAAGAGTGAAGCATATACAAATTCTGTTAACTGATGCTGGACAACTTACAAAACAGGGTCAGAAATTACCCTGAACTAAAACCCAAAACAATTCAAAAAGCAAAAAGTCTCCTAAACTGTAGAGTCTGACCTTTACGCCCATGCAATGGTGATTATCCTCATCTGAAATACAGCTTGTTATCTTGGAGGCTCTGAGCTCTGCACAGAGCTATCCAGAAAAGTCTTCTCTAATGGTGGGAACCTTCGCAGTAGTCTGCATGGCCCAAAACAGTAGCCAGCGGCCACATGTGGCTGTTGAGTATCTGTGATGTGATATGCGCAGCTAAGGACACAAAGAGTTTAGCTTACTTACCTGTGGTTCCTCTATACTCAAACAGACACATGGGTGGTGCAGCTCTGGGAAGTCTGGTAAACAAGCTCCTGGATTTGGACCTTGCCTGATTCCAGCTCCTACACTGCTCCTCCTCATCCTCAGAAACAGCTCTCAGCAGGCTGTCCTGTTTTCTCACCCCTCCAAGGCTCTGCCAATGTCAGCCCCCTGCTGAAATGTCCTTCCCTGGCCACACTTCATCAGAGCCTTGTTCCGATTTCATTTCCTAGGAGCAACTGTCTCTACTCTCCCACCCTCAGCCCCACCACGAAGAGTTGCCATCACCTCCTTCATGTTCCTCTGGATCTAGTTCTGTGGCGACTCTCTCGTTACGTAGTTGTAATGTATTCTCTGTGTCACCAACATCTATATGAACTTTGAGGGCCAGGTCTTACTCATCTCGCAACCTAGCACTGTGTGCCAAGAGATCATATAACACATGTGTTTATTCTAAGTGTTTCCTGATTACAGCATTAAAATTTAAATACGCACAGTGTTCCATTAAAATTATTTTCAAAGCACAACTACTTCATGATCATGAAAACTCCTGGGACCAAAGTCTATTATAAAGCAAATTTTAAAACAATAAAAAGTTCTTTTTCAGTTTAAAGGCTGGGCATGCCTTTGCTCCCAGTACTTTAGAGGCAAAGGAAGGAGGATCTCTGTGAGTTTGAAACTAGCCTGGTCTACATAGTGAGTTCCAGGCTAGTCAGAACTACATAGTGAGACCTTATCTTTAAAATAAGATCAGCTAAAGGTCTGCTTATTTCAAACTTCATCAATGTGGCACTTCGGTACAAACCAAAGAATCCCTGGAACAAGCCTATTTAGAGCTACCTGGATGTCTCTTGGACTTCAAAAATGGGTCTTGTCATTGATCTGCCCCCAGCACCTGTGTTGACTTTTCCGAAAGACCAGGATGAGGTTTAGAAGCAAGGGGACATGATTTAAGACTCCTCGTTGCTTAAGACACATGAGAATTTGGAGTAATTGATGCAATCCAACCTCCAAGAAAAGAATAATTAAAATCTTATCTAACATGGAAAATGATGACTTTGGATGATGTGTGACTGTTCCATGGCAGATGCTACCCAAAAAGAATTGGGAGTTTCCCTTATTCCTTGGCACAGCTTTAGCACAAGAAATCCTTCTTCGGTGTCTCATATAGCATCTGTTATAATATTAACCTGGACTCGTAGTCACAGTTGTTTCTCTTTTTTTTTTCTTTATCATCGGAATTTCCCAACTAATATATTATTTGTATTCCCACACAACTAGAATTGGCTCTGGATAGATGCATTTAGAAACCCGATTTTTATGAGGTATTTCCCAAAAACCAAGGCTCTGGTGGATGCGTGCTCCAAATGTGTGTTTTGCCTGCTATCCAGGGACTCCTTGTTCAATAATGAAACAAGAGGCACTGCCAGAGATACACTCTGGTGTGCACAGCCATGGCCTGAGGCATCAGGAAGAATGCAGAAAGCACACAAATCAGAGATACTTCATCTTCATGTCTGGTAGAATTTGACTTCTGCTTTCTTATTCATTTGCTGGTTTTGTTTTCTCTCAAAAGAACAAACAACACTTTCAATGCAATGACTGACTTAACAAGTGACTGAACCCTTTAGGGCAATAGAATCATTAAGATACAACTCATGCCAGGTGGGGGTGGTATACACCTTTAATCTCAGAACCTGGGATAAAGAGGCCACCCTGGTCTACAGAGCAAGTTCCAGCACAGCCAGCACAGCCAGAACTATTACACAGAGAAACCCTGTCTCAAAAAAAAAAGAAAAAAGACACAGCTCACATTTTCCCATAGCATTTTAAATAGACTTTAAACAACCTTTTCTCTGGTTTTCCTTTTCCTTTGCCCAGAATATATCTCACACAATTGTAATAGGATATCTTTCAAAAAGAGATAAAGATCTAAGTTCTTTTCAGGGCTTCTAATGAAAAATATGAGACAAACATCTCTCCTTAAGATATCTTAAATTTAAATATAGCAGTATCAATGTTAACATCCTTCTAAACTCCACCCTTCTAGGACAAATGGTGGTTAAACTAGAAATTGCTTTCTATATGTTATTAGAACTGCCTATAAATTCTATGAATAGAAAATGCACTTGTTTACAAAATGTCTATTGCTGCTTGGAAAGGGAAGACCTGGTTTTCGAAGATGATGTTACAAGGTTAAAAAAAAATGAAGCTGGTGACCCAGGTCTCTCAAGATTTGTACGCCCAGCATGCCATCTATCTCAATAATGCCTAACAAGAATGCCAAAAGGACAGGAACAACCGTGGTGAACAAGTGCTTGCAGCTGACAGTGATTGCTGTGTTTGAGGTGATGGGGAACAGCATTTCCATTAGTTCAAGTGAAATACAATGCCCTGCCAACTCTGGGTATCAGTGTATTCAATCCCCTGCTGTGCGTGTCCACTTTCTGCTGCTGCAATTAAAAAATCAGTCGATACAAAGTCAAAATGTTGTTCATTCCTCCCCCTATCCCTTCCCGTTTCCAGCTTCACCGGAAGAAAGTGTCACTATGGTAACCAGTCCCTCTGATGCACAGACCAAGTCAACCTCTCTAGTCAGAACTCCAAGCAGGCAAAATGGAATAGGAGACCTGGATGGAGCCACCAGAAGCCACAAACCCCATTTCCCTCCTCCTCTAAGTAGGGCTGGCCGATACCAGACAGAGGATACCAGTCTGTTCTAAAAAGGCTCAAGGAAGGAAATGTTAGGATGTCCTTCAACAAATCTTGTCAGAGCCCACCAGTCATTATCAGCGGCTCTCCCCAACACTTCAGCTAGCTACCTATCGTTTCCATGGTAAAGAAAGCAGAGCACAGATAAAATAACATCGTTAACCTGAAAACAGTTATAAAGCGCCCCCCCCTTGTGAAAAATAATTCTGCTTCCTTTTGGTTTCCTGCTCCTCGGTCCAGCCCCATAATATCTTTCGCATCCTTCCCGGAGTTCCACCTGGATCAGGCCACACTAACAAGAGCCTTGTCAGGAAGCAGGTGGAGTGCCTGTGAGCACTGCCATGCCCATCCCTAGTCAGCCCCAAGAAGCTACACAACAAATGCCAAGATGGACACTCACTCCTTCTCTTTCCTGACTCTCCTTCTCACCTGCTAACTGTGAAGTGGCCTCCTGGACCGTACCCACTACCCCATTACTAATCATTCTTACATGATTGGTGGTGGTAGTGGTCGTGTGTGTGTGTGTGTGTGTGTGTGTGTGTGTGTGTGTGTGTGTGTATTCAAATCAACAATTTCTTCTGAATAACCTCAACATTTTTGCAACTCAAAGTACATCAGTTCTCTCAGATATTGTTTTAAAATATCAATGAACTTCACGGTGATGCGAGGAATTAAAAATCGCTTTATGTCTCGGCACATTTGCAAATATTAACACAATTGTCAACGACTCAGCAGTTGAAGAGAGTGACAGATGAGGGGAGAAGCAAGGTCTGAAATCTGCACATCTTCCCAGGGTGCAGCCATCATAGAAAAGAACACGGTCCCCTCCTCAACAAAGCACATGACAGTGAACAGTATTTCAGCAGACTGACGAGACAGGATGGTTCCCAACATACACAGGATTCACAAAATGCATCACGCAAGCAGACTTTCCTATGCATATGATCATATTCAAATATCAAGTGTCATTAGCAAATGTTTGCTTATGATCTGTCTTCTATGCCTTGAGTGGTTTCTATAAATCTGAAAATAGTATTTTTTTTCCTCCTGGTATGCCCACTCAGGTTGACTTTGGGGGCTTACTAGACTGCTGACGTTCATTGCAAACCGACAGTCACTTCTGTCTCCAAGGAAGAAGTTAAGTACTGTAATGGAATGCTGCTCACTAGCCACTTTGGGCTACTGTAAAACGGGGCTAGAATTTCTTGGTATTTATATGGCCAATACCTACACCATGACTTCTACAGTGCATTACTAAGTAAATGTTTCTGGGGTCCATACGGCCTTTTCTGGGAGACACCCCCACCCCCAGTTTCCCTTGCTCGAAGCAGCTCAACATCTAAAACAGAAATTAAAACTCGGAGCCAGTTACCCCTGACACATCACCCTTAAAGGGCTTTTTCCAGAAACAGCATTGGAGATTCCCTTCCTTCTCAAAGGCTGATGAGGCATTTCTCTGGATTTTAAGAATAAAAATAAAAATGGTCCAGGAGATTCCATGAGAATCTGGATAGACAAGAGCAAAACGGCAGGTGAGCAAAGAGAGTGAAAGCTTTACCACAATCTATTACAGCTATGGAGAGGCAAGTTCTGCCCATGCCAAGGCTCAGTCAGGCCGGGATAACTGAGCCACTCAGAACCAGGAGATGCTGTCGCCTGTGGCCAACAGGAGAGGCAAGGGGCTGCAGGGCCTACCTAGAGGCGCCTGGCTCTCTGCAGCGCCACGCCTCGCGCCTGGAGCTTACCTTTCCGGATGAGGGCGGCGATCTCTGGGTCGAAGCCCTGCCGGTGGCACTTCCTCCAGAGGCCCATGTTGGTGGAGTTGTACTGCCGGCTGCACTCGTCCGCCGGGCTCATGGCGAACAGCTGCCGGCGATTCCGGGCCCGGAGGAGTTTGCCCTCCCAGCGGTCCAGGCGCGAGCGGCTCGCGCGCAGAGGCAAGTTGTTGTTGTTGTTGTAAATGAAGCCGGGATCGACCCGGCGGGTGTTGAAGGCCTTGCACCTGTCCCTGTGCTTCCTGGCGTCCGTCTCGTACCAGTGGTCGGAGCAGATGGCCACAGCCAGCATGCCGAGGGCGCAGAGCGCTAGCGAAAGCCCGGTGTAGAGCAGTAACCTTCCGGCAGCCATGCCTCCGCTTGGCGGCTACACCATGGGCATGATCCGCCGCAGCCTCGCCTTCCCTCTGCACGCCCAGAACAAAGCGGAGGGCGGCCGAGCTGGGGGTGGGGACTGGAGGGGATCTACGCCGCGGCGACCCCTTGGCCCCCACCTGCGGGTACGGAGCCGGGAGACTGCGGGGATCGGGGCGGGCAGCCTATAAAGTTCTGTTACGGAGAGGCTCCCGCGGGGTCCTGAGCATCCTCCGGGCTGGTGCAGCCTTCTCCGGTGGCGGCGAACTCAACACCGCCACTTCTCACCGTTCAGGAGGCGACAGTCCTAAGCCTCTTCCTCGGCCAGCGGCCCGGCCACCGCAAACTAAATACCAAGTGCTCTCGACCGCGGCGGGATTTGCTGGGTTTCTCTGCGCAGCTTGCTGACCGAAGTGACTGTCCTGGCTTCCTGGGAATGATAGGGAGGGCGTGTGAGGACGCAGCACTACGCCGAAGGAATGGATTGCGCCCGCGCCCGGCTGCCCTGGATCTCGTTCTCCTGGACTCTCCCCTTTTCGATATGCAGCCGAAGGCCGGGGACGTGCGTCCGAAACTGTTCTTCCTCTCTGCGTCGGGTCTTTTCAAAGCCTAGGTCCTCTGATCACCAATAGGTCCTTGGCTCCTGCTGGCCCAGGCGTGCTCTCAGAGGTGAACTGCCCGAGGACGCACCATCTCGGACAGCCTTTCCCCGCGAGCTCCCGGGTGGCCTGCCTCTGGCCTCGCCATTCAGACTGTCTAGCTTCTGGACAGCGGGGACACCCAGGCGGCGTTAGGCGACTATTCCCGGCCCGGGGTTTGCAGAGACTGGGCGGCAGTTGCCAGGAGCTATGGGCGGGCTGCACAGAGGAGGGCGCACCCAGGGCTCTCCGAGCTCCTTCAACACCATGGACAGGTCGCTCAGGGGTGGCGCGCAGCGGGCCCAGTCGCCAGCCTTCTCGGTATCATTCTGCTCTTTCCAGCTCCTTCTTCCTGGAATGTGTACGCCCAGCCTCCTCCAAGATCCCCTCTGCCTCACTTCACCTAGTCTCCCGCAGCCCCGCGTGGGAGCTGCCCAGGTGCTAAGCAAATGCCGCGGGCACGAAGAAAACCCAGGACCCGGCTGCTCGAAGCAACCCGCCCCCTTCGCTGCCACCTGAGCCCAAGCAGTCCAGCACCCGCTTGCTCTGGCCAGCTGGGGTCAGCCACTCTCAGACTGCACCATTTTCTTCGCAGCCCACCCAGGCGATGAGGCGCAGGGTCCCTCGGCCTCCTGCAGAGGATTCCCGTCCCGGCCTCGGCGTCCCGCAATCCAGCTCCCCGCACTGTGGTGAATGGGGCGGGGGGGGGGGTAGGGAGCCTCGGTAGCTCAGCTTACCCTCCCTATCTCCTCCTCGAGCCGCGGAGGCTTCCGGGCCTCTCAGGCTCAGCCGACGCCCGCGAGGAGCGAGAGCCTAGCCTGCGCCCCAGGGGCTCCAGAAATCGCATTGCCCGGGTGTGGGCGCCCTAGGAAGCCGCTGTCACTCGCTCGGCCTCTAGGCGCTGCAGCCTTGGCTAAAACCCACAGCCGAGAACACGGAGCGCGCAGCCAAAAGCTAGTGATGTCATCCGTGCAACGTGAGCCTCATCTCTTATTTTTCTAGCCTTCTTAAAGTTGAACCGCACCAATTTCCCACGCACGAAATGTCTGAGCCTTATTCTGTGGCCAGGCAAGTGAATGGTGTCTAGGTAGGTATGCGCTCCATCACATCCATATTTATGCACATATACATATATGTGGCATGTAGCATGTTTATGTGTATTATTGTAAATTTAGGGTTGGTGCCCACGTCTCCTGTTTCTCTTTTGACCGTGGAAAATTCCCTTAAACTCGCCACAGTTCTTTTCTTAAAAAAAGGTTTAGAGAACCGTCTTTAACGAGTTCTGAGTGAACCCCTGTGCCCCGGGTTTCGGCCGCTAGTGTCTCCCGTTCGTTTAATCTTTGTTTTTTCCCCCCAGAAAGCCATAAGCACTACCTTACTAGCTACTGTGATTTCCACCTGGAGCTGAGCAGAGAGCAGCGGTGAGGCTCTCGGCCATCCTAAGCCAGCGCCCGACACAACACACACACACACACACACACACACACACACACACACACACCTCCCCTGACTCTTCAGCAAGAAAAGGAGACCGCATGGTCCATTTAAGACCAGAAGAGAATCACAATGGGGTGGAGAAGGCTGTTGTAGATATTTTGGAGGAGAGGGAGAGTTAAAGCAACCTCGGTGTGGGGTTTGTCAGTGATCTCATGACCGCTGGATTTAACCTCTGCAGGACCTCTTTGAGGTGGTACCGGACTCCAGACCTTGAAGGGGTGGGCCCCAGCTAACGGATCCATCCCCACCCTACCCAGCCCCCTGCTTCTCTCACGTGAGACAGCCGCAAAGGCTGGGAGCCTCCCATCCAGCTCCACACACTAGGGATATCATTCTAAAGCTCCCCCTTCGGTTTCACCCTCTCTCCAAAGCCGAGGTCCCCCATTGCGGGATAAAGAGCTGCCCTAGGGACCCAGCTTTTGCACAGCAGGGCTTGTGAGTCGAAATGAACGCACCTCCACCATATTCTTTTTGTCTTTAGTTGGTTTTTTTTCCTCTCTTCATTTTGAAAATCGAGAACAAGGCGTTTCAGTGCCATCTAGTGGGGGAGGGGCGTGCCTCCTTTTTTTTTTTTTTTTTTCTGGAGCCTTAAATTCTGTGGTGGGATTTACTTCATGCAGAGACAGTCCTTAGGATGCCCGCTTGGTCTGAAAGTTGCAGGCAAGTGCCCTAGTGCGCATCATCCTCAGAGTTCCCCGGGATGCCCTGGTGGAGCTGGGCAACTTTGGCCACAGCGTCTTCCCACCTTCTCCTCTCATCAGTTTTCCTGCTTATGCCCTTGAAAGAGAGAAGCACTTGGCACACGTGCAGACACCTTACATTCCTAAAGCTATTTCTTTCTTAAGGCAGAGCAGAAGTGCTTTTCCACGACTAGGGTTCCCGCAGGACAAACAGAAAGGAAGCTGAACCTACAAACAAGGTCAGTGGGGAGCCAGAACAAAATGAGTTCTATAGCCCAGGTTTCTGGGTCCCTCTCCAGTCTTCAGCACCAGGTCTGGATCTTTGGCAGCGGGCGTGCAGGAAAGCACACGTGTTCCTCTATTCAAACGACCCCAACCCACCCATAGACCCTTCTTCCTCCACTTTTTAACGTTTTCCCTGGCTTTAGGCCTGCTTTCGAAAGTGAGCTTTGTCCACTCTCCCATGGTCCTCAGGGTTTCAGGCCCAGCCTGAAACATAGGAAGGGGACCTATGTGGGATACGACCCTCTCCTTTCCTGAACATCACAAACATGCTATCTTGAAGTTGTTGTCCTTGGTGAAAACACAGAAGTCCTACAAAAGGTCCTGATTTGTGTCCTACTGGTCAGTGTAACTGAGCAGCCGTATAGCCATATGTCATGGAAACGACACTGATGCCTAAGACTAAAAATGTGATGGACGCTTCATCTAGACTTTTTTTTTAAGATTAAAGGTGTGCCCCACCACTGCCGGCTTAGATGGCATTGTCTCTTTGTTGTGGTTGTGGTTATCTTTGTGTGTGCGTGCTCTGCTGAGAACCAAACTGTTGTACAGTCTAGGCAGGAGCTCTACATTCCCTGTCTTAGACAGTGTCCTGTTGCTGTGAAAGAGACTCCATGACCAAGCACAACTCAAGTTCATAAGAGAAAGTTAATTGGGACTTGCTTGCAGTTTCAGAGGTTTAAATCATTATCATCGTGATGGAAAACGTGGCTGCAGAAGCAGTTAAGAGTTCTACATCCGAATTCACAGGCAGCAGGAAGAGACTGGGACCGGCTTGGGCATTGGAAACCTCAAAGCCCCAGCCCCAGTAACAAACTTCCGTGTACTCCGACAAGGTCAAACCTCCTAACCCTTCTCAAGTAGTGCCGTTTCCTATTGATTAAGTATTCAAATATATGAGTCTGTGGGATCATTCCTCTTCAAACCACCACATCCCCAGACACACACACATGTGCGTGTGCACACACACACACACACACACACACCACTTTTTTTCAGTTTTATTTTTTTGAGACAATATGGCACTAGATTGCCCAGGCTGGCCTAGAACTTAGTCTTCCTGCCCCAGACTTCCAAGTGCTATTGGCTTCCATACCCCACTATGATTTATTCTTTTTAACTCTACAATATAGCTTCAAATTCCTCTACCCTGTTAGCTATAGCATTTCTTTCTCGTGTTTCTTCCTGCTCATACTAATGCTGTCCTAAAGTCATAAAACCTCAAAATCAGAAGTGACCCCAGAGTCAAACATAAAATGATGTGTGTGTCTCGGGAGAGTCTCCCAGAAAGTGAAGGCCAGTTTCTGCTTACACACTTGCCACAGTGACAAAGTCCATCTCTGGACAAGCAGTCCGACACTCCACTACTAGATTATCGGGCCGCACAAACAGCTCTTCCTTGTACTGAGTCAGACTCCAGACCCCTCTAACTTCCAGCCACTGGCTCTTACTTTTGCCTTTAGGAGACCCAGGGACCATATCAGATCCACCCTCCATATGGCCACCTTTCTCATACTTGATATCAGTCATCATGAAGTCACTTTTTCTCCATGGAAAGGGGGCTTAGAGAGTTTCCATTTACCCATTCTTTCCCTGTGCTGCATCCGGTTGTCAGGTACACCTAGGAAGGAACTCTGGCATCCTGTCATGGTTTTACATGAGCGGTGTAGAATTCAAATACACCCCACTTCTCCTTGCAGAAGTCCACATCATCATCTTGTGCTCTCTTAGGAGCGCTGATTTTATGTTTGTGGAATCCACATCTTTTTAAATTAAGAGCTCTGTTTACTCAAACACACACCTTTGATTGAAGCAATGTTCATATTCTGCCAGCTTTCTCTAAGTCAGAGGTGGAGATATCATCAGAGGCCCCCTTCATTTCCTGGAACGCAGTCCTCCTGGAGCAGAGGTGCTGTCCTACACTTGCTTCACACCTGTTCTGGCTGGTTTTCATGGCAACGTGACACAAGTGAGGGGCATTTGGGAAGAAGGACTCCTAATCACGGAAATGCCTCTGTAGGATTGGCCTATAGGAAAGTCTATAGGGCATGTTCTTGATTGATGATTGGTGTGGAAGAGCGAAGCACATTATGAGTGATGTCACCCCTGGGCAGGTGCTGCAGGAAGGAAGGTTGAGCAAGCCAGTAAGCAGCATTACACCACGGCCTCTGCTTCAGTTCCTGCCTCCAGGTTCCTGCTTTGAGTTCCAGCCCTGGCTTCTCCCAGTAATGGAGTGTGGCCTGCGATTTATAAAATGAAATAAACTCTTTGCTTCCCAAGTAGCTTTAGGTCATGGTGTTTATCACAGCAATGG
>NW_004949102.1:16617797-16619532 GCF_000317375.1 Microtus ochrogaster | reverse complement strand
CAGACATAAAGAAATAAACATAGACAAACTACAAGACAGGTAATGTATAATTTACGTGCTCAAACATAGGACAAAAAGATCATCTTTGGCTGACTTGTGTACAGCATTCAGTCCATACTTGTATTAATGCAGATATGTGTGTTACCTTTGAAAGTTTATGTGTTTTCAGAGCAAGGAGACCAGACACCAATGAGAGCTGGTGGTCCTGGTGATGCAACCTCTCAGAGTTCCTCTGCTGCAGTTTCCTCAGAGTCCTGCACCCAGAACAGCTTCAAGGCTGCGGCTGAGAAGCTCCAATCTCACAGACTAGCCTAGCCAGGACTTGACCATTATCCTAATTTTCTCAGGGCCCCTTAAAGATTCCAGAAGCCCAGACAACAGGAAACAGTTTAGAGAACACAACACCCACATTTCCAAAAGGTGAGGTGGGTGGCTTTTAGTCATTAGGTGAATTATGAATGTTTGTCATTGTTTAGGAGGGTTGATTACAAATTGGTTTTGGTCATGGTCAGAAAAAAAAACTGAACGAAGGAGATTAGATTCAGCAATCTCTTTCTGAAGAGAAAAATGGAGGATATAGTATAAAAAGATGGGACAAAGGGGTGGATTCTTGAGTCTGCTTTTGAACAACCAATAATCTCAAATATTTTAAATTGGTATGGATTTTTGTATATTGATACAAATTTTAGGTTATTTTTGTTATATATATTTTTATATATTTTGTTATATATTTCTATTCTCATTTAAGATGTTGTGCCTATGCAGATCACTTGAAACTGTAATGTAAAGTTTTAGACCTTGAAAGCCATTTAGGATAATAAAGAAATACAGGTATGTCATCTATAACAATAAAACCTATAGTCATGTCAGGTATGTTTTTAAGGTCATGCAAAGGACTTCAAAGACCTATAGAATATGATCTTCAAGCACTTCAAAGACCTATAGAATATGACATTTTAATGTTTTAGTAACATAGGACTTTTCATGACAATGAGACATGTCTGTTTCTGGCAGCATCAATCTACTTCCTAAAAGGATGATGGGCATCAAAGAACCTCCTGGATTATGCTTTTTTTGTGGCAAATGGTAACCATTTGGGCAAGAAACTGCCCTTGCCTTGACTGCTAACAGTATGCTTTCCCATTGGACAAGCAGGACATGAAAGAAAGTGACTATTGAACTTTGCCAAGACAGGATAAGACAGTCTTTCAAAAATTCCTTTTTCACAGAAAATTCTATCCAGATATTCAAGGCCCCTGAGTAAAGATGGATGCCCCAACATTGCAGAACAGCCCTGCAGTGACATCCAGGCAGACAGATGGCTCTGCCATTTCATAGTTTTGGAAATTGCTTGCTCTGCATTTTCTGTTAACTCAGGTAATATTATATCCTTCTCAACCCTGATGGAGTTGAAGACCAGATAATTATAGTTACCATTTTCCTCAGTCGTGACAGAAAGTAAATTAGGTACAAAACTTTGAACTCATCCAGAGAAGATAGTTAATGAAGTGTTTTCTCTGAATTTGCCAAATACACATGGACTAGACATTGTGATTGTGATTCTTACCAGATAATTGTTCTTATCATAAGGAGGTTGAGCATGACCTTAAGTGTCTTTTGGCCATTTGAACTTCTTCTATTGAGAATTCTCTGTTCAGTTCAGTACACCATTTTTTAATTGGGTTAATTAGAGTTTTAATGTCTAGTTTCTTGAGTTCTTTATATTTTTTGGAGA
>NW_004949102.1:16615055-16615953 GCF_000317375.1 Microtus ochrogaster | reverse complement strand
TTTTTTTTTCTTCTTAACTTTTTAAATGAACAGTAACACTATTCCTAAATAAAGTTGGTGATGTGGAATTCTCCTCTGTATTCTGTGAATATGTTTTATTACCATTGGTTAATAAAGAATCTGATTTGGGCCTATGGCAGCGCAGATTAAAGCCAGGTGGGAAGTTGAACAGAGATACAGAGAGAAAGTAGGCAGAGTCAAAGAGAATCCATGTAGCTGCTGAAGGAGAAAGACGCCAGTCACCAACCTCTAAAAGAGACACGTTGTGTTATTTTTAAAAAAAAAAAATGTAGGCTTGAGAGAGAGGGAAAAAAGTATAGACAGTTATAAAAAGAAATAGTTTTAAAAAATAAAACAAAGTCTTTAAAGAGATAGTAACAATCATATAAAAATGTACAGATAGTCATAGATTAAAGGAGTAAAGAAAAATAAGTCACATAAAGATGGAACATACACAGAGAGTGTGGATTATGTTTATTATTATGTTTTCTTTTAATTTTTTGACCACAGAGAGACATTTGATTCTGGGAGCTATTAAGCTAAACCAACATATATATTTTAAAGGTGCCTTGACTTCAAAATTTGAGTCTAAGGATATGTTACTTTGGAAAAAAGGTTTTGCTTTTGTTTCCACAGAGGATAAAAAGCTGTAGATTCCTTACCAGCTAATATAGTTTGTTCAAACAAGACCCCCTGAAGCAATGTCCCAGATGGTCCAACATCCATGACAGCTTCAGGACTGCTGGCTGAGATGGACCTACTACACAGGATACCCCATGAAAGACCTGATTAACAACACTCCCAATCAGTGGGAAGTAGTCTAGAGAACAATGCCCAAATTCTCTAAATGATTATTTATATTTTTTTTTACATTTGAAGGGGGATATGCTATAGAGAT
>NW_004949102.1:16610142-16614347 GCF_000317375.1 Microtus ochrogaster | reverse complement strand
ACACAGAAGAAAGTATCTGATGAACTTCACAATTACATGACAAAACAGATCTTCACATTTCCTGCTTCATGGAAAAGTTTGCCAGATACTATAAGCCAGTAGGCTGAAGATGGGTACCCACAACATTACAGAAGAACTTTGGGTAACTGTCGAGGCAATGAGATGTCTCTGTCAATTCTAGAGTTTTAGAATTACAATGCACTTCCTGTTAATTTAGGTAATATTATATTCTTCTGGGGTCTTTGATGGAATTGAAGAATAGATAGCTATAATTATAGTTTTTCTAGTTATAATAAAAGATAAAGTAGATATAAATATGGTAACTGTAATTCTTGCTTGATACTTTATGTTAAAGTTAAAACCTTCCTTTCCATTTAGACAGAAAAGGTGAGGTGATGTGGGATTCCCCTCTGTATGCTGTAAATATGTTTTATTATCATTGCTTAATAAAGAATCTTCTTTGGGCCTATGGCAGGGCAGAATAAAGTCAGGTGGGAAATCTGAACAGAGATATAGAGAGAAAGTAGGTGGAGTCAAAGAGATGCCATTTAACTCTGAAGGAGAAAGATATCAGATGCCAGCCAAAACCTTGTTGGTAAATCACGAGCCTCATGGGAAAATACAAAATAATAGAAGTGTGTTAATTTACAATGTAAGAGTCAGCTAGAAATATGCATAAAGTATTGGCCAAGTATTGTTGTAATTAATATATTTTCTGTGTTATTATTTGGGTCTGGGCGGCGGGGAAACTAACAAGCCACCTCTGCCTACAGACATTCTGAAGTACTAGGGTAGGACTTCACATCCAGAGTGTTATGTTGCTATAGCTTAGACGAGCTTGAACTTGTGGTACAGGCAGACTAGCCGCCAAGATTTTAATTCTCCTGCCTCAGCTTCCTGAGTGCCAAGCTTACAGGTCTGTGCTACCACACCTGACTCAATATATCTTTTGAAGGACACAGTTCAAGAAATAAACACATAGTTGTTTATTTGCATGAAATGTAAAACTAATTGAAAACCAGAAACCAAGCAGCCAAGTAGCCATAGCAGAAAGTCATTTTCACTCTGGACAATATAATATTCCATGCTTACCCCCAACACTAAAAGAGCCATGAAAATATACAACTGGAAGTTCATATGCTCTGTCTGAACTTACAAAAGTTATAATGACAGATAGTTAACTAAAAAAAATGTGTTCTATCTTATAAATACCTTTAGGATGACAAAATTTGAAATATGTTAATATATTTTATTATAAATAAAAGTTGACAAACCATCAACCAAATTGTTGTGGTGTGGTAGTTTGAATGTTATTGGCCTCCATAAGTTCATAGGAAGTGGCACTATTAGAAGGTATGACTTTGTTGGAATAGGTATGGCCTTGTTGGAAGTTGTCACTGTGAAAGCATGGCTTTCTGGTCTCAAGCCATGCCCAGTATCTCAGACTACTTCCTGCAGCCTATGAGTCCAGATGTAAGAACACTCTGCACTCTGCTCCTTCTCTAGCACCATGTCTACCTGCATGCTGCCTTGCTTCCTACCATGACAGTAATAAACTAAACCTCTGAACTGTAAGTGAACTACCAAAATTAAATGTTTTCCCTTATAAGAGTTGCCGTAGTCATGGTGTCTCTTCACAGCAATAGAAACCCTAACTAAGACAAGTTTATATGTTGATGGACCATTACTGTTCAAAATTAATAAAAAGATTCACCATTCATATTTCATAAGACTTATTTTTCTTTTCAGTGCTAAGAATCAAAGCCAGAACCTCATACATGCTAAGGAGAGACATACTCCACCACTGAATTGATCCCCAGTCTTTGTGTGTGCACACGTGAGTGTGTATGTGTGTGTGAATGTGTGTGTGCAAAATTAGGTGTCAGTCTTCACCTTCCCGGAGACAGGATCTTATCACTGATGCTTATACCATGCTCACTGGCCCTTAAGCTTCTGGGGACTCCTGTGTGTGCCTCTCGTTTCTCTGAGGGAGAGATGGAATTACAGATGCTCCCACATGACTTCTGGGGTCTGAACTCAGATATTCATCCTGACAAGCGCTTTTGCTCACAGCCATCTCCACAACCTGCCTTTGGTTTGTTTTTTAATTATTATCACCATCTACACATACGTGTACGATGTTCAGGCAGGGAGACTCTCGTGCCATAGCATATATTGCGGTCAGAAGACAATGTTGTATAGTCTGTTCTCTCCTTCCTCCTCTAGGTGATTCTGGGAATAGAACTTAGGTTATTGAGCTTGTGTGGTAAACACTTTACCTACTGGGCCATCTCACTGGCCCCAACTTTGTTTTGTTTTCTTAAAGCACGATTTCTCTACATAGATCAGGGTGGCCTTGAACTTACCATGTAACCCAAGTTATCCTCAAATTCCTGCCTCTAGCACAGCTGGGTGTCATGATTCCATTTGCAGAAACTTCACAGGAGTCGTAACACTTGCACCGAAGTATCACTAAAATTCTGAATATTTATCTTTAATGTTTTATATACACCAAGCACTGCATCAATCACATATGAAAAGTGATTAATATTTAAGTATTATATGCTTTTATCATATACCATTATCACATTTACTATTATTTTACCATCTCATGAAGTAATAGCTACACCCCTGCAATATTTCTGAAGTTCATCTTTAAAATATTTCAATGCTAAGAAAAAGAAAACTAAAAATCAGAAAATATTTTTTTAATTTGGTCAAATGTCCTCATAATCAAGACCATCATCCTTATCTGTATTGATCAGAAAATGGTTTATATAGATATTACCTTGGGGTTTTAATTGTAACATTTAAAATCATAAAAGTATGTTAATCTCTGGGAGGGGTTGTTTATGTGTGTGCAAGTGTTTGTGTGTGTGTGTGTGTGTGTGTGTGTGTGTGTGTGTGTGTGTGTGTGTGTGTGTGTGTGTGTGTGTGTGTGTGTGTGTGTTGGGGTCTTCTTATCTTTCCCAGGTTAGCTTCAAACTCCCAGACTTTAATGATCCTTCTGGCTCTGCTTTCTGGGCAGCTGAGACTAGAGGGGAATGCCAGCTACCAACTCTGTCAACTCTAATTCTTTATTACTTTCCCCTTCTTATATTTCATATGTAGTTTATTTCTATTAACAAAAGCATGTCAAATTCTAAGGTACCTTTTAAAATCATTTTAATCTGCTTTCATTTATGTTATTAATAGCATATAATAGCTCCTGTTAAGGAATTATGGGCGGCACACATTTCATTTTCCAACTGAAATCTACACTTTGCTCTGTATGTAGGCTTCTTCTGTCATTCTATTTAGCTCTCCTAATACTACTTGCACATTTTCTTAAAATAATGATGATTTAGGCATCTTCTATTATTCCATTTAGCTCTCCTAATACAATCCATATCTTTTCTAAATTGATGACTTTAGCAGCATTTAATCAGTATTTCTATCACTGTGTTAAAGTAACTGTGGTTTTTTATTTACTAACATGGATTTCTTCTATGATAGATTTGAGATATTAAAACCCTTTTAGTTTCTCTGAAGAATATCATGAGTACTGGCTAAGTTGAGGTTACATCTTTATAACATATCCAAATTATGCGCCTCCATTACTGGCATGTTTTTGAACTTAAAACCAAAATTCAGGCTGAATTTGTATCAAAACAGTTTTAGGTAAGAACAACTGTGAATTGATTTTCATCACAAAACACCCTTTGCCCTGTCTAATTGTTACAGAACACCATAGTAACATTGTTTGCCCTGTCTAACTGTTACAGAACACCATAGTAACATTTTTTGCCCTGTCTAACTGTTACAGAACACCATAATAACATTGTTTGCCCTGTCTGTTACAGAGCACCATAGTAACATTTTTTGCCCTATCTAACTGTTACAGAATACCATAGTAGCAATAAAAAAAACTCTCCTTCCCAGGAGAAAACATAAACAACCTGTCCCCCTCTCCCAACAAACCAAGTCAGATTCCAGCAGGTTCCACTGGGGAACCATTGAGCTTATTGGGCTTCCTTACAGAGCATAGGTGAGGGGTTACTTAGAGGCGTGTGGGTGCCCCCACAACAGGAAATTCTTTACCTGGCAGGGAAAGCCATGAGGCTTGTCTACCAAGGACAAACCTGAACCTGATTGCAAATCTACAAAAACTAAACAGATCATAATCAATTTCATAAATATCTATACTTTAAAGATGTGTGGGTAAG
>NW_004949102.1:16606090-16609977 GCF_000317375.1 Microtus ochrogaster | reverse complement strand
GCATGTCTGTGAGAGAGTTTCTAGATTAGGTTAATATAGCTGGGAAGACCCACCCAACTGCAGGCAGAACCATTCCCGTGGGGTTCTGAATTTAATAAAAAGGAAAGAGAGAGCACCAGCCTCTTTTCTCCTCTCTCTGTCTCTCTCTGTCTTTCTCTGTGTCTCTCTCTGTCTGTCTCTCTCTGTGTGTCTCTCTCTGTCTCTGTCTCTCTCTGTCTGTCTGTCTCTCTCTCTCTCTCTCCCCTTCCTGACCATGGATGAACTATGACCAAGTGACCTCAACCTCCTGCCACCATGACTTTACCACCATGATGGACTGTACCCTGGAATTGTAGGCCAAAATTAACCCTCTTATGTTGCTTTTGTGGTATATTTTGTTGCAGCGGAGAAAGAAGTAATATATGATGCTAGAGACCTCAAGTGAGGTTCCTCTCCATTAAAGACAGCACTTATCAAAGTTTAGGGAAAGTGAGTCAATGGTACTGATGTGGAGATATAGATATATATTGCTTTCTTAGTCTGTATTTTGCCTACAGAAGGATGGGTCTAGATGAAAATTCCAAGTCACCTGGATACTCTACTAAGGGAAACTTTCTTTAGTCCCTCATTTGACCCCCTTATTTTACTTATTTGTTTATTTTATATTTTGGGATAGGGTCTCATGTTGCCTAGGCTAGCCTCAATCCCAAGGGCTCAAACAATCTCCTAGGAGATCTGCAGAGACCACAGATGCAGTGGCTGTAATGGGAAAAGTAAAATGTTGCGGATCCCCAAGTGGCTGCAACGGGCAGAAACGCTGCAGGTCCCCAAGCAGGGGCAGTGAGCAGCAGGTCCCAAGAGCAGCCAGTCCCAGGCAGGGACGACACAGTTCCCCGAGTGCTTGAGGTGGGACACTAGCCGCGTGATGGGTAAGAGACCTCGATGGGGCAGCCAGTCTTACAAGGAGAGACAGACAGAAGGGCACACCATGAGACCACACCGCAGGTCTCCAAAGGTGGCTGGTCCAGGGCAGGGAGCCATGAGAGACAGAGACATGGATAGGCTCGCCATGCAGAATGAGATTGGATGTTTATTTAGTGGGTTATGGAGGGGAAAGAGGGAAGGAGAGAAGAGCAGAGAGGCAGAAAGAGAGAGGGGGGAGACAGAACCTGCCTCTTCTAGAGGGAGATGGAAAAGGAAGAGAGTCAGGCTGCAAGCAGAAAGGAAGATCTGCCTGTCTCAGTGGATGGGGGGAGTGGGAGGAGCTTGTCTCTTAAAGAGACAGTACAGATCATTACAGTGGCCACAGGTGCGTGTCACTGCCCCTAACTTAGCTTCCACCTTTTAGTGAGTGTTCCTGTCCACTGTCAGTCTAATGAAGGCTTTTGAAACCATGGGTAAGTATTTTATGCAAAAGAAATGTACAGAGAACTTAGAAAATTAAGAGAAGAAAGAAGAGGAAAATAGAATTTATCTGTCACACAAAATTTCTGTATAGGATTTGAAAAGATTTAAAAATAGGTACTGATAAATCTACAAAAATCAGTCTCAAGGCACAGTTTTATCCAGTGCTTTTTCTGCATCTGTTTGATATAATTGCATGCTTTTTCTCCTTTATTCTGTTGATATGAAGGATGTTCCTGCATAACTAGAATAAATCCCATGGGATTGCAGTGTATAGTTATTTTATACATTGGTGGATTTAACTTGATAACATTTTGTTGAGGATTTTTGCGTCTTTTTCATGAGAAATGTTGGCTTTTAGTTTTGATTTCTTGTAAATTTTTGTCTGGTTTGGAATAAGAAAAATATTGGCCTCATAGAATATTGGGAAATATTCCCTCTGCTTATATTTTCTCATAGAGTTGTAGAGAATTGGTTTTATTTATTTTTTAACTATCTGGTAGAATTTATTGGTGAACAAATCCAGACTTACTTGGGAGATTAATTACTGACTTAATTTTAATAGAAATAGTCCTATTCTAAGTATCTATTTCTTACTGTGTGTTTTAATAGTTTGTATATAGCCGGGCGGTGGTGGCGCACGCCTTTAATCCCAGCACTTGGGAGGCAGAGGCAGGCGGATCTCTGTGAGTTCGAGACCAGCCTGGTCTACAAACCAGGACAGGCTCCAAAACCACAGAGAAACCCTGTCTTGAAAAAAAAATAGTTTGTATAATTCAAGAAATTATTCCATATCATCCTGGTTATCAAGTTCATAAATATAGAGATGCTCACAATACTTCTTTGCAAGTCTTTTTTTCTTTGTGTGTGTGTGTGTGTGTGTGTGTGTGTGTGTATTTGTGTGTGTCTGCGTGCATGGATGCACATGTGGGTGTGGGCAGGGTGTAATACATGCATGTGCATTAGCACAGGGATGCCAGAGATTAATACCAGGTGTCTTCCTCAATTCCTCCACTTTTTTTTAATGAGGCAAAGTCTCTCACTGAGCCTGAAGCTTGCAGATCCAGCTAGACTGTCTAGCTGCTAGCCCTTGGGAGTCCCCACTTCCCCAGCTCTGGGATTATAGGTACATGCAATCATGCCTAGCTTTTTACGTAGGTGCTGGAGCTTGAACTCTGGCCCTCATGCTTGTAGAGCGAGCACTTTACGAGTAATCTCAGCCTACCTTTGTAATTGTTTAAATGTGCATGGTCCCTCTTTCATTTCTGGAATTAATAATGGACTGCCATCTTTTTCTTAGCCTAGCAGGAATTTATTCACTTTCTGTTTGTTTGTTTTGACTTTGGCTTGTTGTTGTTTTGTTGTTTATCTCTACAAAGTACCAGTGATTCAATTACATTTATTTTCTTCTATTGATTTCCTGTTTGCAGTTTCTCAGATTTCTACACTATTTTTTTATCATTTCTTTTCTTATGGTTTGGACCTAATTTGTTCTCTTTTTGTTGCCTAAAAGAGTTTACAGTGTTGATACTAGATTATTCTCATATCCTAACACATACACTCAATGTTATAACCATGGCCGTAATGTTTAGTGTTAGCTGTCAGCTAAATAGAATGGAGACTCATCTAGAGGACAGGCCTCTGGGAAAGTATATATATAAAGTCATATATAAATGTATATATATATATATAATCTTTATGATTTTACCCCTCCTAATTCTTTTTGGCTCTTGTTATTTACAACTATATTGCTTAATCTTCAAGTACTTAAGCATATTCTAACTATCTTTCTGGATTTTTTTTTTACTTAATCTTTTGTGTCCTAAGACCATACATTGAATGATTTTGTTCTTTTAAATTTTTTAGGATTGTTTTATGGCCAGCAGTCTTTGTTTCTGGTTTTGTTTTGTACTGGAGAGGTTACTTTTGCTTGTTTCATTTGATTGTTTGTTTGTTGTTTTGCAGTTGCTTTGCAGAATAACACACACCTCGGGCTGACTGCCTATGTAGCCAAGGATAATTTTGTGCTCCTGGTCTTCCCTCCACCAACAAGTGCTGCTGAAGAAGCATGTGACACCATGCCACCCTCAGAATGTCTAGGTGAGCATTTTGTATGAGCTTAATAACGTGCTGTTGTAAGATGAAATATTGAAATACTCTATAAATGTCAATTAAGTTCAGTTGATGGATGGAGCCATTCAGTTCAGTGATATATCTTCCTCCATCCCCTTACCTGTAATCTACTTATATGCTTATATTTAAGGTGAGTCTCTTGAGGGGAAAATGTAGTCTTTTAAAAAAAAATTCACTCATGCAGTCTTTGTTTCTAAATTGATGTATTTGGAACATTAACATTTAAAGTGATTACTGATATTGTTGGATTAATAGCTAATGTATTTGTTGTTGTTTTATAGTCATTGATCTTAATTTCACTTGTTCAAGTGGGGTTTTGTTGCTGTTTTATGCATTTTCTATCTTCTCTGATTTTGACTGAGCATTTTTTT
>NW_004949102.1:16603099-16604654 GCF_000317375.1 Microtus ochrogaster | reverse complement strand
AGTCTTTCATTGGAGATAAAGACTAAATAATTAGACTTAAAGTTTTCCTTATAATAAAAGTTATAATAAAATGTAAATTAAGTATAAAACTTTAGCTAGGCGATGGTGGCGCATGCCTTTAATCCCAGCACTCGGGAGGCAGAGGCAGGTGGATCTCTGAGTTCAAGACTAGCCTGGTCTACAGAGCTAGTTCCAGGACAGGCTCCAAAGCCACAAAGAAACCCTGTCTCAAGAAAAAAAAACTTTAGACTCACAAAGATAAGATAAATAATAAAATATTTTCTCTAAATTTTATCAAATACAAATGGACTAGTTGTTATAACTATAATTCTTACCTAACTGTCATATATATATTTTACAACAGCCCTGACTTTTCTCCCTCCTGTGGACCCTTTCAGCCACCTACCCTTCTAGCCCAGATCTATTCCTGCTTGTCAGTACCCAAAATCCCCCTTCCCAACTACAGCACTTGGGAAAGTGGGCCCTGCACCTCACCTAGGCAGCACAGTAGAATTGACCCTATTGACAGGGGTACTCTTTGCAATGAATACCTGCAAGTAAAGATACATGGATAAAAGTGTTCACTGTGTGACTCACTGTGTCACACTACAGTTTCCGTAACAAGATTGATTTTATTTTATTTTGCAGGGGAGGTTGCAAGGGCAGAGGGTGGATACAACGGGACAGGGAAATGAATGGGATCAAGATGCATGATACAAAAGATACAATGAATAAATAAGAAGAAAGTTAAAAGAGAGAAAAGAAAATATAACCTACCCAAACTTAAAAGACACAATGAAGGTCATTAAAAGAAAAAAAATGGAGCAATCTCATATTAGTAACTTACAGTACACCTGAAAGCTCTAGAACAAAAAGAAGAAATAAGGTCCAAAATGAGTAGACAGCAAGAAATATTCATACTCAGGGCTGAAATCAACAAAATAGAAATAAACAAAAACAAAAAAAATAAACAAAGAGTTAGCTTTTTGAGAAAATCAATAAGATTGACCAACTCTTGGCCAAATTAACTAAAATATGGTAGGAGAAGTTTCAAATTAAGGAAATTATAGTTGGAAATGGAGGCATTAACAACAGACAACAAATCCAAAGAATCATGACATAGTTTTAAAACCTATACCCCACATAATTGAAAATTCTAACAAAAGTGGATAATTTTTAAATATATACCACCTACCAAAGTTAAATCAAGATCAGAAAAGCTATAGCCCCAGTGAAATTGAAGTAGTAACTAAAAGTCTCCCAACATAAAAATCCCAGTACCAGATGATTTTAGTACAGAATTTTACTAGACTTTCAAAGAAAGATTAATACCAATACTCCGCAAATTATTCCACAAAATAAAAACAAAAGAAACATTGCCAAATGTTTTATGGCTCTACCATTATCCTGATACTTACACCAAAAGACCCAACAAAGAACAGAATTCAGGCCAGTTTTTCTTATTCACATAGGGACAAAGTTTTCCAATAAAATACTTGCAAACTAAACCCAAGAGCACATCAAAAAGGTAATCCACCATGATCAAGTGGGTTTC
>NW_004949102.1:16601988-16602805 GCF_000317375.1 Microtus ochrogaster | reverse complement strand
CAAAGTATCGTTATTTGCAGATGATATGACAGTTAATATAAGTGAGCTGAAAAATTCCACTGGGAAAGTTGGACTCCTGATAAACACTTTCAGCAAAATAGTGGGACAGAAAACTAATACAGAAAAATCAGTAGTCCTCCCTTGTACAAATGGCAAATTAACTGGGAAGAAGTATCAGGGAAACAACACCTTTCACAGTAGCATCAAAAAAATGTAAAATATATTAGGCTAACCCAACCAAGCAAATGAAAGGCTTGTATGGTAAAACCTCTAAGAGACTGAAAAAAAAGAAATTGAAGGTATCAGAGGATTGAAATCTCCAATGCTCATGGATCTATAGGATTTACATAGTAAAAATGGCCATTCTGCCAAAGTAATGTACATATTCAATGCAGTCCCCATGAAAATTCCAACACAATTCTGTAAAGAACTTGAAGCTCCAGCTTCATATTGTTAATCCCACCAAATGAGAGTAAAGTCCATTACCCAAATTCTTTGGTCGAGTTATGTGAGCTTTATCTTCTGTCAGACAGGGCTATCTCCCTAAAGCTGCTTTGAGAAAATAACATCAAACATAGGAGAAGGTAGGGTTTATATTATCCCAAAAAAAATTCAAGATTAGGGGGTTTTCAAGGGGTTTTGGTTATGTAGCAAGTTGGCAGAACATTTCAAAATTATTTGGCAGGGTGGAGGTTAGGGTATAGGGAGCAGAACGCTTCAAATTCCAGAAAATAGATCAAAACAAATGGCCAAACCCAAGTGTCTTTTCGTTTTGTTTTGTTTTTGTTTTATTTTGTTATTTTTGTTTTGGTTTGGT
>NW_004949102.1:16598396-16599426 GCF_000317375.1 Microtus ochrogaster | reverse complement strand
CTCTTCTCTTCCTTCTCTTCTTCTTCCTCCTCTTTCTCTCCCTCCTCTTCTCTTCCTTCTCTTCTTCCCCCTCTTCTTTCTCTTCCTTTTGGTGCTGAGAATAAGATTCCAAACTTCACAAATGCTGAGCAAGCACTTTACTAAAGAGCTGCATTCCCAATCCTCATTTTAATTTTTGTCTCTTTCATTGATGGGAGAAAAAAAACAAATACAATCCCAAATATGCCTATGTTATTTCCTCAGAAAGCATGCAAAACAACTTTTTTTTAGAATGCTTTTGGAGTGGGGCAGTAGTGGGTTATACCTTTAATCCCAGCACTCAGGAGACAGAGGCAGCAGATCTCTGTGAGTTTAAGGCCAGCCTGGCCTACAAAATGAATTCTAAGACAGCTAGGGCGGTTACACAGAGAAATCCTGTCTCAAAAAACAAACAAAAAAAATGATTTTGGAAGTGAATATACATTATAGAGATTATATGTCTTTGCTAAAAAAAAATAGAATGTTTGTCAGAAAACAGACTTATCAAATGTTATTAATATCTCACAGAATCTTTTACAGAGCTAGAGAAAATCACAGGGTTTGGCTCCTGTAGTTCAAAACTGGCCTGGGCAGGGCATCTTTTACCAGCACTACCTACTAAATGCCAGATCAGATTCCTGATGCAGAATGATTGATGGCAAGGGTATTAGAAGGACATCTTGAATTCAAGTTGACTTGGCTTCTAGGTCTTCCAAATCTGAATTGGGGTGGGAATAATATGCTTGCCCATATGGAGGCAGCACAAGGCATTCAACAAGAAATGGAGGTCTAAAGTAACTGACTCAGGTAATGTAAAAGCTTACAGGGTCGCCCAATTTTGACTAAAAATCCCTGTCTGCTCAGCCTCTGATAATGGCCCCCTCAGCCACATCACATGTGCTAGATGGAGTGGAGACACATGAGAGAGGGAGAGAGGTGAGAGGGAAAGAGCACACAGTGTGACAGGAAGTCAGAGAGCACACAGTGTGACAGGAAGTCAGAGAGCACACAG
>NW_004949102.1:16591692-16596911 GCF_000317375.1 Microtus ochrogaster | reverse complement strand
TACAGCAACAGAGTGGTGGACCTCATGGCCTACATGGCCTCCAAGGAGTAAGATGCCCGCCCTGGACCACCCATCCCAGCAAGGACACAGCAAGAGAGAGGTCCTCGGCTGCTGAGCAGTCCCTGTCCTAACTAACCCTTGACACTGAGCATCTCCCTCACAGTTTCCATCCCAGACCCCCAGAATAGCAGGAGGGGGCTTAGGGAGCCCTGCTTTCTTGAATATCATCAATAAAGTTCATTGCACCCCTAAAAAAAAAATAACTCACTTCTTTCGACAGGCATGAATCCCTTTTGAGAGAGATGTTTCCAATGACCTAATTACCTTCCACTTCCCTCCCTGTCATGGACCCACCACCTTTTATGTGGTCACACTGGGAAGTTATTGCACCATGTTGTGGAGAAGGGAGCACTCAAGAAGAGCAACATAAGTGACCTATTACCAACTACCACCAACCAGTCAACTTGTAACTGAACTTAGCTCTTTCCTTGGCTTCCTAAGGAAACTGTAAAATATATGTATTCCGTTGCATAGTTTACTTAATAAAGTGAATATTCAAATGAAGCATATAAACTTTGTCTAAGTGGAAAATATTTTAAATATAAATGATAATTCTTTCAAATTGACATTTCATAAATCTTCACAAATATCAGCGTGAAGTGAAACTCAGCTAAACGGCTGAGCTTTCCTACATCAGTGAGTATCCAAGAAATCTAAAGATAAAGGTCAATAAACCATGGACCTTGGGGAAAGATCAGTGTTATTTTAAAACTAAAACAAGGAAAAACAGCATTTCCTGCGTTTTCATTTTGCAGTGGTGGCTACTAAATATACGTGAACCCTAAATTCAGGTAGGAGCACTGATATCACCCACAAAATCTTTGGGAAGAAAAAGGTGACTTGCAATGACAGAGAAAGGGATCTCACTGCAAATGAATAAATTAGCATGATTCTGAGAAACAGCTGCCCTAAGCCCTGGGATTTTGCATTAAAGTTAGTCCAATCTTTTAATGACCATAAAGTCCCTATCACATAGTAATGTAAATTTTTGCTAAAACATTAATTTTCAGAATCCTATACCCCAAGCAGCTGATACATGACTCCCAGCATTCAAATTCCACCACAGCTTTATTTGCCCTTGATATGTGGCAATGGACATGTTCACCCGCAGGTGCATTTAGGAAAAAAAATTAGATGGTATAATATTAATGAATAATTAAAGATTTATGAAGGTCTCTGGAAGTTTCCCAAAATATCACAAGGGTTCACCGTATTTTTTTTCTTTGGTTTTTGGTTGTTTTGAGATAGGGTTTCTCTGTGTAGCTTTGGTGCCTGTCCTGGAACTTGCTCTGTAGACCAGGCTGGTCTTGAACTCACAGAGATCTGCTTGCCTCTGCTTCCCAAGTGCTGGGATTAAAGGAGTACACCACCACCACCCAGCTGATTCACCATATTTTTAAGAAATTTAATAAATAAAAATATCTGTAAAGGAAAAGTAAATTTAAAAAAACAATAACAGAAATTACTGTAGCTAATAAAAATCCATAATCTGACTGTTAGGTACAATATAGTTATAACTCTTCCTACTGAGAGTGACAGAAGCTCAGTTTGTCATAGGCAAAGAATTTGTTCTCATTGGAAACTACCAGGAAAGGTTTAGATGGCTGGAGCACATCCTGCTCTTGCAAGGGACCCAGCGCCTACTTAAGGAAACTTAAAACTGCCTTTAAGTCCAGCTTCGAGGGATCCAAAGTCTCTGCTATACTCCACGAGCACCTACGCTCCCAGTAAATATACCCACTCACAGGCACACACACACACACACACACACACACACACACACACACACACAATTAAAAATTAAATAAACTTTTAAAAAGTCTTTTAAAAGTGGAGCCGGGGACATGGCTTGCTACTCCTCCAGATGTCTTGAGTTTGGTTACTAGAAGCCATATTAGGTGACTCACAACCATCTATAACTCCAGATTTAGGGACTCCATCACCATCTATGGCCTCCACGGGCACCCACTCACAAGCATGCACTTCACATATGTGGATGCTAGGAGTCCAACCTAGATCATCCAAGCTACTTAGAGGTTGAGGAAGGAAAGTCACAGGTTCAAGCCTGTGCTGCATAGTGAGACATGAAGAAATTTTTTAAAAGATGAAATGTAAGGGAAGGATGTGGGAGGTTAGGGAAAAGAGAGAAAGGCGGATGGAGGTAAGAACCATAGGTTGGGAAATACTGCTGCCAAGTGTCTTCTGGACGTGGGAGGAACATTGACTCACCAACTCCCAGCAGTTCTCGTTGCCAGCACAAAGGTCAGCATGGAGAGGGAAGGGACTCATCAGAAGAGGAGGGAGGAGGAATGGGGGAGGGACGAAAGAGGGGAACAGATAGAAAGGGGAGGAAATGAAATGGAAGGGGAATCCCAGGAAGAGTCTTAGGGTTGATTTGGTCAGAAGTCCAGACGACTTTATCAGGGCTCAGGTTCTTTCTGTTTCTTTTCTTTGTCTTCGCCCTCCATTGTCTTTATTCTCACTGTCTAGCTGTGGCTTGAGCTGCTGTTCCCACAAAGAAAAAAAGACCTTCTGTGATTCCTTCCTCAATACCTTCTGTACCTTCCGTACATACGTGTGTCTACTCCTGATTAGCCAGACCTTGGACACATGTGGCACCTCTGGAGAGAGAAAGGAGCCCCCACACAAACTATAATCCTCATTGACTGACATTGCAGAGAAATTATTCTACAGAAACGTACAATAAATAAATGAAATAATAAAATCAAATGAATTCCAGGTATCCCAATCTAAAAATATACACAATGGATGACTAAAACAGTAAATTTTTCCTATTTATATTTAAGGCAAAATTGGGGATGGTGGTGTAGCTCAGAGCTCAGCACTTGCCTAGCATGTATGAGGCACTGGATTCAATCTCAACACAGCGACAAGAAAAATGAAACAACCCAAAAACCAGGGACTCCGATATTTGAGAGCTGGACCCTGAACACAGGGCACTGCAGTATTAAACCTTCATTGTTTGGGAAGGCGGGGAAGATCCCAGGGACTTAGCAAAGGCAAATGCTCTGGGAAACAGGCAGAATGTGACTATTGTGTGGCCCCTCTAAAAATAATCCGAAAGCCTGGTGAAAACCTGTCGCCTTTCTATGTTCAGATTCAACCATCAATGTACCGTCATCAATGCAGTACTCTGTACCTAAAATAATGACCTCATTTTCCACTGAGCCTTTAATGCATCCAACATGTTCTTTCTTTATAACAAACACAGGAGTGTCTACATTTGTTAGCTGTCTGCTTTGGGTGTGTGCATGTGCTCTCAGATATATCTTGGAATAGACAGTGACATCAATTTTAGTTAACAGACTGAAGATACTTGAATTCTTGAGCTAGAATTAGGCTGTGTAAAAGACTGACACTGTGACCTCAGTGTATTTCTCTGAACAAAGTGAATAGATGTTTTCCAAGGATAGCCGTGGTGTTTTGAATGAAAATGGCCCCATGGCCTCATAGATTTGAATATTTGGTCCTTAGTTGGTGGAACTGTTGGGAAAGCCTAAGGAGGTTTGAACTTGTTAGTGGAGATGTTTCACTGGGAGGAGGCTTTAAGGCCATATCATTTCCAATTAGCTCTCTCTCTGTCTCTCTCTCTGTCTCTCTCTTTGTCTCTCTCTCTGTCTCTCTCTGTCTGTCTTTCTGTCTCTCTCTGTCTTTCTCTGTGTGTGTCTCTGTCTGTCTCTCTCTGTCTCTCTGTCTCTCTCTGTCTGTCTCTCTGTCTCTGTCTCTCTCTGTCTCTGTGTCTCTGTGTCTCTCTGTCTGTCTGTCTCTCTCTCTCTCTGTCTCATAGTTACATCTCAGATGTAAGCTCTCAGGTGCTGTTACGGCACCATGCCTGCCTGACTGCTACTATGCTTCTCGCCATGATGGTCATAGACATCCTCTGAACTATAAGCCCCGCCCCCCCAAAAAAAACTTCCTTCTGTAAGCTGCCTTGGTCATTGTGCAGATCACAGCAATAAAGAAGTAACTAAGACAAGAGTCTATCTCAGAGGCTGGAGAGCTGGCTTGGAGGTCAAAAGCACTTTCTGTTCTTGTGGATGATCTAGGTTGGGCTCCTAGCATCCACATGATGGCTTACAACCATCTTTAACTTCAGTCGCCCGTATCTGGGGCCATTTTCTTGTCTCTGCAGGCACCAGGCATGCATGCAGTACACATGTATACATGCAGGCAAAATATTTAGAACTTACATACATAAAATAAAAATAATAAATCAAAGAGAGAGTGTGTGTATCCCTATCTCAAGCAGGCCAATGATTAAACAAGTGCTCAGAATCACAGATCCCTGCTGTGCTCATCTAAACAGGCCATGGTGCATGCAAGTGCTCAGAATCATAGATCCCTGCGTGCTCATCTAAACAGGCCATGGTGCATGCAAGGGCTCAGAATCATAGATCCCTGCTGTGCTCATCTAAGCAGGCCATGGGACATGCAAGGGCCATGAAATCAGACCCACAATTTAAACACTAGTTATATTCTATGACCATAAGCAAGTTATCTAGACTCTCTGAGCCTCGTTTTTCTGACCTGTAAATCAAGTTGAAGTAGCTCTAACCAAGGTGATATGAGTCGCTATCTATCAGTAGCTAACCCGTAATAGGCATTGAATGAGTGCTCATTATTAACATAACTACATACAGTCAGTTTTCCTGCTTCTTTCTCTGAAATTTCAAACCTGTGTATGGTGTGTGTTTGTTGGGGCATTTTAAGGTGCATAGAGTCTGTAGACCAACATTCATATTGCTCTCCTCCTTATTTTTGAGATCGGGTCTCTCACTGACCATGGAAATCATTGGTTGACTAGACAGACTGGCCAGCGAGCTCCAGGGATGTCCCTGTCTTTTCATCCTCAATGCTGAGATTATGCGTATGTGCCATTATACTCAGCTTTTTACATGGGTGTTGGAAATCTAGACTTAGGTCTTCATGCTTACATAATAAGTACTCTAGCAAGTGAGCCATCTCCCCAGTCCAAATCCTATTTTATGCCACATAATTAATCCACAGTTCATCCAACCTAAAAATGTCAATCATCTACCATTTACATAATGTGGGCATATGCTTCTGGAATTATATATGAATGTATACATATATGTGTATACACACATACACACACATATATTATATATATATATATA
>NW_004949102.1:16585839-16591208 GCF_000317375.1 Microtus ochrogaster | reverse complement strand
AATAAATAAATAAATCTTTATTTAAAAAAAGATAGAGAAAAGAGCCACCAATCCCATCACTTATTCGTAAACACCTACTGCACTGCCGCTTTGGCTGCAAACCTCGACCCTTGCCAACAAAGCCTCTTTATACAGTGGATGGCAGTTAGAAGGAGGCTCAACAGTTTAGGGTATTGGCAACTGTGGGGCGTTCAGCACTAATTCACATCCCTTCCCCACCAAGGCTCAGAGAACATCACAGAAGGATAGTCAAAGGGAAAGGCCATAGGTTGGAAGACCCTGCTGCCAAAGAAGATCTTACCAGCATGACAAAGCCATTGTACTCATGAGCTCACGGAAGCTGTGGTTGCCAGCTCAGGCATGCACAGGATCAAACCAGTCAGTCGGCACTACAACGTGGAAAGGGTAGGGTCTCACAGGCCCTGTCCATAGCTGCAGGGTTATTGGCAGCTTATAGCTGCTGGAGTAGGAAGAGTTACATTACTTCGGGAGTTGGTCATGATAGGTTTTCCTGGTGGAAGGCACCTACATTCAAGTGAATATTGGAAGCAATAATTAGACCCAGTGAGACAAGAAGAGGAGAAGAAGTTGGGAGGGAGGTGTGTGGGGCGACCCTGGAGGAGCTAGAGAGTGGGGAACAGGGAGTGGATAAGACTTAAATATGTTTGTATTCAAATATGAAGTTACTAAAGAATAATTAAAAGTTATAAATAATTTTAAAGAGCACTTAAATGGCAGCTTATTGTATTTAATATAACACCCCTATGAAGTAGGTGATACTATTACTGTCATTTCAAGCATAAAGAAAACAAAAGTTTAACCTGGGCAGTGGTGGCACATGCCTTTAATCCCAGGCGGATCTCTGTGAGTTCGAGGCCAGCCTGGTCTACAAGAGCTAGTTCCAGGACAGCTAGGGCTGTTACACAAAGGAAACCCTGTTTGAAAAAAAAATAATTAATTAATAGTTAATTAATTGAAAAGCTTAAAAATATAAACTATTTCCCAGGGTTGCTTGAGGGGCAAATAGTGAAGGTAAGCTCCAATCCTGGCCATCTGGCACTTGTGTTTAAGTACAACCCTCACCTGCCTCCCCGACCTGTGGGGTAAGTGTGGCGATGCTATCACTATTAAAAACCATGTGTCTGTTCATTCAGACTCCATTCAGAGGCCACTGGCCACTGACACTGTTGCCCTTTTAGGACGGTGAAGTGTAGCCACCGAGGCTACAATGACATGCAGCCGGTCTAGTCACTGCAAAAGCAAACTAGGGTAAATTTGTGAAGCAAATTAACGTTTCCTCTGGGGCTTCCAAACTCTTTCTCAAACCTCTCTCCCTCATCTTTAAGATTCCCCTCAGTGCTATTGGAAAGGAATGTGTCCTCTTCAAAGTATTATGACTCGATTAAGAACTCAAAATGGGTTAATATAGAAATATCAGTGTGAACTTCTCAGAATGCTAATGCTGTCGGTAGAAAGTTCAAAGGCATGATGCTTCGGTGAAATGTGAATTTCAAACATTCCAGGGTGTAGCCAAGGACAAGAACTCTCTGCCACCCAGAGCAAAACTGTGGAAAAGCTGGAACTTTGAGAGAATTTTTAAATTTTAAATTTAAATTTAAAACATTAAAATATATGGAGAACATTTTAGAAGCAGACAACTTAATATTAATAAGTGCCGGAAATATAGTTTAATTTATGGACTTTTTGTTGACAGAGTCCAGGGATGTGAAGGTTCAAGTAACTCCTAGGGAGGCAGGTTCAACCTAAAGCTGAAAGGAACATCAACACAGATAGCAAACACAACAAATCTTCATACACTGTTACTCCTCATAACCTCCTTGGGTATCCATGACCAAAATGTTTTATTAATGAGCAAAATGTTTTTTTAAAAAATAGTTTGGATGTGAGCTTGAGGCCAGCCTGGTTGGTTTACAGAGCAAGTTCCAGGACAGACCCCAAAACTAAAGAGAAACCCAGTCTCGAAAAAAAAAAATAGTTTGGGGTAGGGAAGATAAATGCCTAGTTTTGACTCCACACATTTTCATTCTGTTCCATTAGACTGCGCCTCTCCCGGGACCACAAAACCCACCCAGGCCAGGGGAACTACAAAAGGCTGCAGAGAAAAGGAAGCAATCTGCCCCCAAACTGTGCCTGTAATTAACATACACCATCACAGCCCGGAAGCAGGAGTTGGCTACCCTAGGCTGTGTCAGTCTCGGGCTTACCTCTGTTACGTTTCAGAAATGAACTATTCCACCTAAGATCACTTTTTGATCCCAGCTGATGGAATTATCTAGGGAGGTTCTAGAAACTTTAGAAGATAGGGCCTCACTAGAGGAAGCAGATCAACGAAAGTGTGACTTCAAAGGTTACAGATGGCCGCCAATCCTTCCTCCTCTACTTTCTATCCAGTACGCGATGAGGAACATCCCCGGCCACACAGTCAGCGCTGTCATGTTGTTCTGCCAGAGCACATGGGGCCAAGTGACCAGAACGGAACCTTCTCGAAACCGTGGGCCAAAACAACCCTTTGTTGCATTAAGTGGTTTAATTACGTGATGTCAGACACCCATCACAGCACCCACTGCTGAGACGAAGAACGCAATTACTTGTGCTCAGCGTCCTTTCTCCCTTCTTACACATTCCAATATCCTATCTTGGAACGGGGCTTCCCACAACAACTAAATCAAGATAACCCTGGACCGGTGTGCCCAGAGGCCTGTCTCACACAGGATCCTAGAGTTGGCCAAGTTGACAATTGAAATTACCCTTCCCGTTAGACCAAAGAACCACGATAATGTTGCTCTATTGGCGCCTCACTACAAGGTCCCCAATGGGCTGAGGCGGGGACTGTTTTGTATTTCAAAATAATGTCATTGGGAAGAAAGTGTAGCACCACAGAGGAGCACGTGCCTGAGTGAGGCCCGGCATTCCATCTTCAGCACGTCAATAACAATAGCAACGAAGAGGAGGAGGCACTGCTCCTGATCCACGTGAGCAGGAAATACACATTGATTTTCAAGCTCTTGCGGGGTGCATCTGAAGAAGTGGTTATACTGCAGTTGAGCTCTGGCAGAAAGGAAGGGCTGTGAGAGGGGTGTTACAAATGGAAGCCTGGCGGCCAGAATGCTTTTAACGAGATTTTAGTGAGAATCCCAAACACACTTAGGTATAAAGGGGATGGATAGCCACATCTGTTTGCGACTGACATCAGTCTCTACCTGAGTTTGTGGGGGGAAACTCCAGCAAATTTAGCTCAAATAGAGTAGAAAGAAGACAAGATAAATGCAAATACAAAACAGAAAGCAAACATACAGAGATTACATAGTTGGGGGGTGTCCTCCTGCCACTACTCAGACACCAGCTTCAGCCAGTAGAAAGTCTTTACCAGCGAGTGAGCTGACAACTACACAAGCGTTTGGGATCCCAAGCCTCTCTCAGGATGAGCTTTTAAGCACAAAAACCATATCCTGGGTTGACACATCTTAGTTAACAAGAACAGTTAGCAATAAGTGGAACTATAAAAACCAAAAGGTTAGTACATTTAGAGACTTCCAAAAATACAGATTTTCATAGTTTAGGTCTTTGATTTTGTTTTGGCAGGTGGTGCTGTCTATGTGCTGAGTTTTATGGCCTGAATGGTACTTTTATCATGGAGTCAGTTGTGCTAAGGTTTGGGAGCATATCAGGGTCTGGGGACCTACTAAGGTCTGGGGGGCTGTTACAATATCAGTCTGAAGTTGTTTCTTTAAATATTTATAACCTTTAGTATATAGTGCAAGCACAGATTAAATTTTTTGTGATATCAACAACTTTCTAGAAAATATATATCTTGCCAAAATGGATATAATGACAAAGAAATCTCTAAAAAAACATTGTCTTAAATGAGCAGTGAGAATTATCAAAACAATAAAAAATAAAGAATTTGTAATTTAAGGCCTTGGTACAAAAAGAAACTTAGACAGATAAATTCAAATACCAGCAAAGTCTATCAAATATTTTTAGAAGTATCAATGCTACTTTCACAACTCTTCCAGGAAACACAAAGCAGGGCAGTCTTTCCCCTGTTAGTGTGACTTTGACACTGAAACCTGGTGACTAGACTTAGAGAAAGTAAAATTATACACCAATCACATCCTTTAGTACACACGCAAAATTCCCAAATAAAATATTCTCAGGCTAAGTAGAGAAAAACATGAAATAATTGAATTTCACAACCAAGCTGAGTTTATTCCTAAATTAAATGGTAAAACAAGCAGTGTAATAGAGAAAAGGATTTTTTAGCTATATAGTCACTGCAACTTGTACCCAGAAACACATGTAATAGGCTTCAACACCGATGATGACAATGGTGCTGATGTATAGATGAAGATGGCAACTTCCAGAAATCCCAGGAGCAGAGACAGCCAGGAGTTACAGAGAGGAGATGAGGTAATTACATTGGTAACAGTATCTTAACAAAGGGAAGATGAAAACGCCACCAGGAAACAAGTGCCTGGAGAGAAGTTATGATATGCCAATCATGCTAGGAGCCTAATTAAGAGAAATGACTAACGACTCGCAATAAGAAGCATATTTCTAGCATCTGAAGTAGCTAGAAGGGCCTGGGGGCAGGTAAAATGCTTCGTGTGCAAACATAAGGACCCGTGTTTCAGTTCTCAGGACCCAGAAAAAGAGCAGGTACCACAGTACAAGCCTGTAATCCCAGCTTGGGGAAGACAGGGACCAGTGGGTCACTGGAAGCTCCCTGGCCAGACAGCATAGCTGAGTCAGTGAGCTCACGGTTCAGTGAGAGGCTCTCTCAAAGGTAAGGTAGAGATGACCAAGGACGACACCCGACTTCAGCCTCTCACCTCCACAGGTACGCACACACAAACATGTATCAAACATGTGTATATACACTCACACACACATGCTCACATACACACAGGCAGCTTGAGGAGAGACCTGCAGTGATGAGACTCTGGAGTGTGGAAAGCCATTAGTGAAGGTTGAAGGAAGGACACAGATCTGTACTCCACAAAGGATCCCTGCTACAATGAGGAGCGTCTACTGGTAGAAGGAGACTAGACAGCCGGTCAGCATGATGCTGTGCCCAAGAACTAAAGGCTAAGGGGACTTGGGGGGTAGATTTGGGAGAAGGCAGTTGGGAGTTCAAGGATAGTAGATGAATGTCTGGTGGGAGCATCTAGATAACAGTGATGTGTTTAGTCAGAACAAATAACATGAAAGGAGGAAAAACGATGGGAAAAACAGGGGCGGAGAGTGAAACTAAAGATACACAGTCTGGGGATGGAGAGATGATCTAGAGGATGGAGAGACAGTCTGGGGATGGAGAGACGATCTAGAGGATGGAGAGACAGTCTGGG
>NW_004949102.1:16575753-16585023 GCF_000317375.1 Microtus ochrogaster | reverse complement strand
TCAAGGTAAAAGCTTAAAGACTTGAGTCTGACCCCAGAACATGAGTAAGCATCCAGCTGTGGTCCGACACACTTGTGTTGCCAGTGCTGGGGAGACAGAGACCCAGTGTCTTAGTCAGTGCTGCGTTTCTGTGAAGAGGCACCATGGCCACGGCAACTCTTATCAAAAAAAAAAGCATTTCATTTCTTATAAGAAACTGGAGATTTGCTTAGTTTCAGGGGTTCAGTCCATTATCCTCATGGTGGGTAGCCTGACGGCATGCTAGAGACTTAGCTGAAAGTTTACATCTTGATCTGCAAATCACACAGAGACAGAGAGACTGGGCCTGGCATGACCTTTGGAAACCTTACAGCCCACCGCCAGTGACATACTTCCTCCCACAAGACCACACCTCACAGTCCTCAAATAGTCCCACTCCCTGACTGATGGCTAAGCATTCAAACACATGAGCCTGCGGGGATCATTCTTATTCAAACGACCACACACGTAGATCCCCAGAGCTCACTGGCCTTCCAGCCTCATCCAATTGGTGAATTCCAATTGATGAGAAAAAAACTCTGTCTCAACAAGCAAGGTGGACAGCTTATGGGGAAAAAATCCAGCAAGATAATTGACATCACACACTATTTATGTTACTACTTGTAATTTAAAACATACATACTAGGTATTGCTTCCCAACCCTTAACAAGTCTGCTACATGAAATGTTAGGTACACTGGTAGTGGGATATAATCAATGCAATTATGGAAGACTACTTGAAAGTCTGTAAACACAAAGATGACACTTCAGGCCCCTCACCTGAAGACATGCGTATGTATGTACTAAAAGGCAGCTTGCAGGAGGATGTTCACTGAATGCTTCTGATAATGAAAAAATCTAGAGACAAGTATTCCCTTGGTGCAAAATGTTAAATAACCATAATATATTCATATAGTGGAATACTCTACATAAATTAAAATAGATTCATTACATATGTATATATTAAGATGTATGACTCTCAGAAACACAACTTTAAGTGATTAAAATAAGATGCAAAAGATGTATATAGGAAATTCCCAGCCCTGTGCTTTTGAAATGAAAGGCATGGCTTCTGTATTCTATTTATGGTGCATATAGATGTCCAAAAGGACAAATGCACACACAGGAATAAGACACACCAATCTCAGAATGGTCATCACCTTCGAGAAGACGGAGGGTAAGAGAGAAAGTAGGAGGGATGGAGCTTCATCTCTTCTGTATTCATATCTGCACAGCAAAATCTAAATTTTAAAGAGGAAGAAGTAGAGGAAGCATTCATTTGACAAGCTATAAAAAGAACACCTCTCATTTTAAAGCCGGTTTTCTGAGTTATTATTTACATACCACAAAATTCAGCCTTTTCTACATATACAGTCTGATGAGTGTTAGCAAACAAGTACAGTTGTGTAACCACTAGTGTAATGGAAAAAGCACAACCACTGCCCAGAAAGTTCCCTCAGCCCCTCTGTGGCCAATTGCTCTCCCTCGTCACTAGCGCCCCCTATGGTCATCTGTCCTGTAGTTTCCAATCCCAGTGAAGCCTCTCCACAATGCTGCCTAAATGGACTAAAAGGCATGTAGCCTATTGGGACTTACATATCTCTTAGCACAATGCTTCTGAGACTCACTGACATACTCATATGTTGTCCTAGATAGGGTTTCTATTGCTGTGGTGAAACACCAGGACCAAAAAGCAAGTTGGGAAGTGTGGTAGTTTGAATGTAATTGGCCCCCATAAGCTCATAGGGAGTAACTATAAGTAGTTGTGGCCTCGTTGGAGGAAGTATATCCTCCTTACCTGGGGTGGGCTTTGAGGTGTCCTATGCTCAAGATATGCCTACTTCAGTTCACTTCCTGTTGCCTTGGGGTTAAAATATGGTACTCTCAGCTCCTTCTCCAGAACCGTGTCTGCCCTCACACCACCACATCCTGCCATGGTGATAATGGGCTACTCCTCTGAAGCTATAAGCCAACCCCAATTAAATGTTTTCCTTTATAAGAGTTGCTATGGTCATGTCTCTTCCCAGCAATAGAAACCCTAAGACAGAAGGAAAGGGTTTATTTGGCTTACACTCCCATATTGTTGTCTGTCTTGAAGGAAGCCAAGACAGGAACTCAAGCAGGGCAAGAACCTGGATGCAGGAACTGTCGCAGGGCCCATGGAGGAGTGCTGCTTCCTGGCTTGCTGCCCATGGCTTGTTCAGCCTGCTTTATTATAGAACCAGGACTGCCTGTCCAGGGGTGGCACCACCCACAAAAGGCGGGGCCCCATCCATCACTAATTTAAAAAATGCCATTACAGACTTGCAAACAGATATTGAGGAAGCATTTTTTTTAATTGAGGTTTCCTTCTCTGATGACTTTAGCTTGTATCAAGTAGATATATGACTACCCAGCACATAAGAATACATAATTTATTCCCTTTTGTTACTTCATAGAATTCCATTGTATAGAGGTACCACTAAATGTGCTTCTCTATTTATCCACTGATGGAACTTTGGGTTGTGTCTTAGTGTGGGCTCTTATAAATAAAACTGCTATGCTGGGATATGGAGGTTTAAGTCTGTAACTCCAACCCTCTAGAGACTGAGGCAGGATAACTTTTAACTTCAAGGTCAGAAGTCACATAATCACAATAACTGCATAAAAGGCCTTTGTCAAAGTTCAATATCTTTTCATAATAAAAGTCCTAAAGACAGTAGCAAGAGAACAAACATACCTCAACATAATAAAGACTATGTATAACAAATGTATACCAACATTATACTAAATAGAAAAACAACTCAAAACATCCTTCTAAAATCAGGAGCCAGACAAGAGTGCCCACTCTGATTCCTCCTATTCAATACAGTCTTCTGGATCTTAGCTAGAGAGATAAGGCAAGAAAAATAATAAAATATCTACAAATAGGAAAGGAAATCCTTATTTGCATTACCCTATATTGTAATAGTCTCTTCAAATGTGTGGTCAAATTAAGGGTCTTGAGACAAAAGGCTTCTCTAGGATGAGCCAGATGAATCGCAAATGTAATCATATATCTCTCTTAAGATCAGTGGGAGCCAGGCGGTGGTGGCGCACGCCTTTAATACCAGCACTTGTGAAGGCAGAGGCAGGCAGATCTCTGTGAGTTCAAGGCCAGCCTGGTCTATAGAGTGACAGAGAAACCCTGTCTAGAAAACAATCAGTAGGAAATCACACGCAGAGGAAAAGGTGAGGAGAGTAGGGAGAAAAGTATTATTTGAAGATACTGGCCTTGATTGAAACGATCAGGCCACAAACCAATGCGCGCTCTTGATTGAAACGATCGGGCCGCAAACCAATGCGCCCCCTTGATTGAAACGATCGGGCCGCAAATCAATGCGCGCCCTTGATTGAAACGATCGGGCCACAAACCAATGCGCGCCAGTGACCGGGAGACACTAGAAGAGTCAAAGAACTGGTTCTCCCCAAGAGGAGCACATGCTTCCCTAGAAGGAGCATAGCCCAGACAATATCCTGATCTTTAGTTCAATAATACTGAATTTCAACTTCTGTCTTCCGGAAATGTGATGAACAAATGCATTGTGGTAAGCCACTGTGTGTGGCGTTTTATTACCGCAGCTTCAAGAAAGTAACATGAGCCCCATGAATTCTACTTAATGACAGGCATGGTGCCCACCTACAGCCTTCTACACCTTGTGCTATGGTTTGGACATGGCTTGGGAGTATCATCCAAGCGCGCATGGGTTGAATGAAGTTTAACCCTCACCCTGAGGTATGAAATTTCTACCCTGAGGGTAGAAAATTAATCCATCGTGGCATTTAGAGATGGGGCCTTCGGGAGGGGATTAGTACTAAATAAATAAACCATGGAATGGAGTCCTCATGAATGAATGCTGGTGGTTTCTTACGAAAGAGACCAGGGAAGATACATGCATGATCCGTCTCTTGCCATGCGCTGTTCTTTACCCCCTTAAGATTCTGCAAGCAAGAGATGATTGCCGGAAGCACTGGGATACAGCTCAATGAGTGCAGTACTTGCTGTGCAAGCTGAACAACCTGAATCTCCAGCACCTGCACAAAGGCTGGGTACCAGCGCACCACCACTGGGAGACCAGAGCGGAGAAGGAGCCCTGCCAGGGGCTCCCAGGCCAGCTAGCCTGCTGTACACAGCAGGGTAGCGTAGTGATCCTGTCTCAGACAAGGCGCAAGGCAACGACCAACACCTGAACTTGTTCTCTGCCCTCCAGACATGCATGCAGACATCCACACTCACATACATGAATGTGCACGCAAATGATGGAGGAAGGTCATTGGTTAATTAAATAAAGAAGCTGCTTGCCCTGATAGGTTAAAACATAGGTGGGAGGAGTAAACAGAGCAGAATGCTGGGAGGAAGAGGAAGTGAGGTCAGACTCGACAGCTCTCCTCTCGGGGGGCAGATGCCTCAGAGAGACACGATGCTCCACTCTTGCGGGCAGAGGTGAGGCACACGCGATGAAGCTCCGACCCAGGATGGACGTAGGCTAGAATCTCCCTGGTAAGCCACCTTGTGGGCTACAGCAGATTATTAGAGATGGGCTAGTCCAGGTGCGAGAATTAGCCTAGAAGAGAATGGGCCAAGCAGTGTTTAAATGAATACAGTTTGTGTGTTGTTATTTCGGGGCATAAGCTAGCCATGCAGGCGGCCTGGGTGCTGGGGACGCAGCCCTGCCGCTCATATTACTACACGCAAACATTGTGCACAAACCCCAGAAGAGAAAGCCAGTGCAGAATGTGGGCCCTGTCCTCCAGAACAGAACCAGGAGGCAAACTAAACCTCCTTCCAACACACCAAACGTTAGTAACAGACAAAAAACTAATACACTTTGGTGCTCTAGTTTTTTGTTTGTTTGTTTGTTTTTTACATTTCTTTTCTTTTCTATTGAGAAATTCTGGAAATAACCACAAAAGTACAGTACAACAAAAAACCAGGGCTAGTTTTTAACAACCTGAAAATTTCAAATTCTAGAACTGTTTTTTTTTAAACTAACTTCCAAACAAAATAGGATAAATAAATAAAGAAATAAATAATCATGGATGTTCATGACAGTACCCAGACAGCTTACTGTTGTCATGACACCTTCAGGACAAGGTAGGTAAGGTTTGCTTTAGGAACAACCACAACACAACAAAAGCAACAGTCACCTTAAAAACAAAGGACCTACCGGGAAAGTCAGTCTCAAATGTCAGAGCCGGGGCACTCCAGTCCTCCTCACCGGGCAAAGGTGCAGTACTGGGCCAGGCTGGCTGACCCTGCTGCTCCTCCTCAAAGCCTGCAGAGTGGTGGATCACACTTGGGAGGGGGCACTTCCTTGGGAGAGCAGCCACTGAGCCTCTGGCCGGGTGCAGGCTGCACTTACAGGGGTGGCTTCTGTACTTCTTTGCATTTGTTTCTTCCTGGTCTCGGTGTGCATCAGATTCCTCTCTGCCCTCTTTTTATTCATGCTCTTGCTCTTTATGGGAGGGCAGTGTGTTCTTAACTGTGTTAATCAGGAATCTTTTATTTTGTTCCAGCAAGAGAACGCTTCATCGAGTCCATCAGTCCCACGGTCTCTGCTCTGCTTTCCCCACGTTTTGCCTCCTTTCATATTCTTCTCCGTTTTCCTCTTCCATGGAGTACGGGGCGCGGGCGGGGGGACCTCCAGGAAATCCTCAGGTGGCACTGGCCTAAAAGGGGCTCTTCCCCATATCAGGAAGGGTGCAGGGCAGAGAAGGAAGTAACCACCAATCACCTTGCTGTATACTAAGAAAGATTTATTTCCAGACATGATGGAGCATGCTTTTAATCCCAGCACTCAGGAGACAGAGTCAGGTGGGTCTCTGTGATCGCAGGGCCAGCCTGGTCTACAGAGTGAGTTTCATGTAAGCCAGGGCTACATTGGGAAACTCTATTTTAAAGCAAATAAATAAAGGAAGGAAGGATGGAAGGAAGGAAGGAAGGAAGGAAGGAAGGAAGGAAGGAAGGAAGGGAGGAAGGAGGAGAGGGAAGGAGGGAGGGAGGGAGGGAGGGAGGGAGGAAGGCAGGCTTGCACAAAACACACTAATAACACAAATCAGCAGAGATGGCTCAACAACTGGGAGCACATGCTACTCTTGAAGACGAGAGCCCAAATTCAGTCCCCAGATTCCATGTCAGGTGACTCTCGGCCACCTACAACTCCAGCTTCGGGTTACAGGACGGCCTCTTCTGGCCTGCACTGGCACCTGCCATCATGTGAACATACATACATATACACATACTCAGACACACACAATTAAAAACAAAGATTTCTAAAACACAGCAAATCACTTAAAATGATTTTTAAAAAGACATGAAGCAGAACCAACAACAAGCTTCAGACAAATATAGCAGGCCCTCCATGTTCATGGATCTTCCACTCATAGATTAATAACTTGGAGAGTCTTGTATCTATAGTAAGTGTAGACAGACATTTTTTGTCAGTATTCTCTTACCAATACAGTATAACAACTATTCACAGATCTTTTACACTGTATGAGATAGCATAACTAATCTAGAAATAATTTGAAGTATATTATAAGCTGTGCATATATTATATGCAAATATAAGTCTATGAGTTGAGCAACCACAGATTATGATGTCCATGGAACCAACTCCCCATATGTAGTGAGGATACATTTAGAATATTTTATGCCATGAGTCAATTACAAATCTGGCTTTAAAGCTAACAGCCAATATATAAAGGAGTTTGTACTGGTTAGTTTTTATCAGTTTGACATAAACTAGAGTCACCCAGGAAGAGGTGAATTTAATTGAGTACCTGCCTCCAGCAGGTTGGGCTGAAGACATATCTGTGGGACATTTTCTTGATTAATCATTGATGGGGAAGCCATGCTCCAGGTGGGCTGTGTCATTCCTGTGCAGGTGGTCCTGGGTTGTCGAAGAAAGCAGGCAAGCAAGTCATGGGAGCAAGCCAGTCAACAGTGGTCCTCCATGATCTCTGCCCTGGGTCCCTGTGATGGTCTCCCTGGATGACGAACTGCAAGTGGAAGTCAAATCAACTGCCCCCAAGTAGTTTTTGGCCAGTGTTTCATCACAGCAACAGAGAGGCAAGCAAGGATAGAAGTCTTCTTGTTTACAAACTCTAAGATGGCATTGGTTAAAAACAACCCAAATCTACACAAACTGCAAACGCAAGGTGAGATTTCTCCAAGGATGGCTGCTGCCCAGGATACTGTGAGGTGGGTAGCTGTAGTTATGTATGGGATTTTAATAGCCTTGGTATAAATGTCTAAAAGATTGCTTACTATAGCATGGTTGATAACATATTAAAACCTGGCAAACAACAATTCTATAGGAGTGGAGACAATGCCAACTGAATGCCCTTTAGATATAGAACTCACTGCTGACTTGCCTTAATTCTAAGATCTATTTTACTGTATTTTTGTAAGGCCTTGATTAATGCTCAGAAAATAAGTACTGGTTTCTCAATCGAACTATCAAGCATTCAATAAGTGTTGTGCAGAATTCCTATAAAACTATTGAAAGCAGATTTGCAAGGGGTGAAAGACTTAGAGTGTTTCTGTTGTCGATGAAAGACTTAGCTAACCACTGAGAAGACGTGCTTTCTTATGAGCGGGGTTTCTCAGCTCTTGTCTTTTCAAGGAAAAATTCAGTGGAGACTCGCAGTTAAAGCAGTTTACTTAACAAAGAAAAAAAGTTGCCAAGAAGTGAGCTGTCCCAAAGAGAAGGGGAGTAGCATAGTACATTCTGCATTGTAAATTTTTTAATTCTTATATTTATGAAGTGGGTGTCACACCAGTAGAGTAAGGTGAGCCTTCTTCCTTCCCAAATCATGGTGAATCAGATTGCCTTTTTTGCAATATTTCTTCCCAAGATCCTCTAAAAAAAAAAAAGAAAAAAAACTTATAGTAGAGGCCAAAGCCACAATGAAAATGAAGTCTTGGTCTTTTTAACATGCAAACCCTTCACTAGTGCACAGATGGGCAAATACCTCAGTGCCTTAGTTTTTGATACGGTGTGAACAACCCATCTGTGGCCCCAAGGACAGATAACCAAGAAGGGCCCTCTGATCATCAACAGACACAGATAAAACTGTACTTTTCTTACTCCACATATCTGATTTCCTTTCGAGATTGCCCAAGGTCCCATGACTGATCTCACAACTGTCCACTGGTTAAGACATTTTCCTGCCCCACAGTTAAGACATCTTGCTTTTCTTTTTTTTTTTTTACATCGAAACTTTATCATAAAAGCTGGAAGCAGATGTGGCAATTGTATAGCTTGGTCTTCTTATGGGACTTCTAGCAGTGGGAGGGGAGCCTGTCCCTGACGCTTTGGCAGGTTTGGGGGAACCTATTCCTCATACTGGGTTGCTTTACCAAGCCTTAACACGTGGGGAGGAGCTTAGTCCTACTCAACTTGATTTGCGGTACTTTGTTGACACCAATGGGAAGCCTGCCCATTGTAATTTTTTTTAAAAAAAAAAAAAGCTTAGAAGAGAAGTCATGCCATACAAAGCTCACACTGGAGATGTATTGGGTTTTTTTAATTTATTTATTTATTAAGGATTTCTGCCTCCTCCCCGCCACCGCCTCCCATTTCCCTCCCCCTCCCCCAATCAAGTCCCTCTCCCTCATCAGCTGGAAGAGCAATCAGGGTTCCCTGAGAGAGAGAAGGAGTAGAGAAGGAGACAGAGAGGGAGGCAGAGACAAGTCCCTGGGGACAAGAGTGGCGGAAAAGAAAAAGCGAGGGAGGAGAGAGAGAAAGAGAAAGGGAAAGAGAAAAAAGAGAAAGCGATGGGAGGTGGGCAGGCCCACCTTTTAAAAAGGAACATAGAGAATGTGCACAGGAGGTGCTCTTACTAGCTACCGCTGAGGACGCATCCTGTCAGGACCCTACGGGCAGGCCAGTACAGATGCCCAAATACTAACATTGCCCCTTTCTGGACAGAAACAGAGGAGGATTAGTGGGTGGGGAGGTGGGGTGGGAGGAGAGGAGAGGACAGAAGGGAAACTATGGTCAGGATGTAAAATGAATGAATAAATGTAACTAATAAAACATATTTTAAAGAAAAAAGTTGGGAGCAGAATTTTTTTCTTTATTTTTTTTTTTGTTTTTTTTAGTTGTTGAAAAAAAAATTTCAGCCTCCTCCCCATTTCCCATTTCCCTCCCCCTCCTCCCACACATTGCCCCCTCCCCTCCCCCCTTCCCCCCCAGAACTCTCCAAACTTTTTCTCTGCCTTTTGTGGA
>NW_004949102.1:16563866-16575653 GCF_000317375.1 Microtus ochrogaster | reverse complement strand
GGAAGTCCAAGGTCCTCCCACTTCTATCCAGGTCCAGGAGGGTGAACATCCAAACAGGCTAGGCTCCCACAAAGCCAGTTCATGTATTAGGATCGAAACCTAGTGCCATTGTCCTTGGCTTCTCATCAGCCTTCATTGTCCGCCATGTTCAGTTGGGAGCAGAATTTTACAAGAGCTTGTCCAACTGTACGAGGAGAATCATAACCTGGACTGTCTTCCAAGACACAGTTCTCTCCACGCTACCGCCCCTGTCTATCTTCCACCCGGCAGTTCCATCACTGCACCCAGAAGAGAGAAATACAGCTTCAAAGATAACCCCTTGACTAATACAAAGGAATCTTTCAAAGAGGCTCAAAAAGACTCTCATCTAGCATCAACTACTATCTTTGGAGCACATAGGGCATGAGAAAAAGAAAAGACAATGAGAAAGGAAAAACACTGCATTTCGTTCTATTATCAAAGAGCAAGTAGCTTCAGAGACGATGGATGCAGCGCCGTGGCCATTCTCAACAAAATGAAGCTTGCGAGCCCTCCAGAACCTTCAGAACCACGGCCGCACACACAGCTTTTCTCACCGGCGGAGGCCCTCGGCGCCGAGCGACCCAGACCGCTAGGTGTCACCCGAGGCCCGGCCCCCAGGGAGCCCTAGTAGTTCCGGGTTGTCCGTGGCTCCGCTCTAGCCGCCAAACGTCCGCCTCTCCCCTGCTCTCCGGAGCTGGGGGCGGGCGGGGGCGGGCTTTCCGGGACGCGCACGAGCAAGGTCAGACGCAGGTAAGGCGCGCGGACAGTCGGGGTCGCAGCCGAGGGCGGCGGCAGTGCGGGGCGATCCAGGTAGCTCGCCTAGTCGCTTGCCTGGATCCAGACGAGACCGTTAGGGGCCCGCCCGGACGTCCCACGTGTACCCTACAAACACCCTGGCCTTTCCCTGCGTCCTGTGGGGAATTGAACCAACCAAGAATGCACTTCCTCTCCCCCAGTTAGCCCGCCCTCAACACTGTGGTTTTGTATGGGAGGTGCAGACTGTGTTTGTTGCTAGTTTTTATAAGTGCAATTAAAATGGTACTTGGGAAAATGTATGATACCGCTCCAGCACCATCACCTGAGTAGTGACCGAATCAAACAGCGGAGAATATGAGTGGTCCATAATGAACGGAATAAAGTTAATATCTATTCAGTGGCGTTCTTGCCCTGTGACCTAGTAAAATAGTTGGCACCAATTTTTAAACACTCGTTCTGATTAGGTTGCTTCTCAGTAACAGCACATGTGCAATCTTTGGGTCGTGATTGGGCAGGCACCATGCCTTCAGTTTTGCATCAATCTCACAATCCAGGGAGACCATATGACTGTCTTCATTTACTTGGGGAGAGTATAGTGGCAGATAAGGACGGCAACGACAACATGACCTTTAAAAGCATAGAAAGGATCCTAGCTACCTTTCTACATCAAGTTCGGTACACTCTGTACTCTGCTTTGAGGAACTGAAGAAAGCTTCCAGGAAAATCATGATGTACATCTCATACAAGTGGTTTACAAATTCAGATACAGCACACTTCACCTTTCAAAAAGGAAAAGCAAACCTAATCCAAAGCCAGCTACTGAACTAGACTTGATCTTTTAAATCAAATCTAGAAGCTGGAGAAATGGACCTATGGGTGGGACCTATGGCTTACAGTGCAAGCATGGGTACTTGAATTGTATTCCCCGTTCCCCCGTTTTATTAAAACCGGCCACCACCAAACAAAAGCGCTGGACTCTCAGGGACCTTTGCTTGGGAGGCTGAGCCTGAACTCACTCCTCAGCCAGTCTCGCCCAATTCATGAGCTTTAGGTACGATGAAAGACCTTGTCTCCAAAACTAAGGCAGAGGACAAATGGGGACCTGATGGTAGCCACTAGCCTGCACACACTGTAAATAAATGGAACAAACCAGACCCATCAGAAAGATAAGAAACTTGCCTTTTTATACCAAAGAAAAAAGATAAAGGAATTTTGAATTTTCAGATGTGGGCTTAATGTGTTTTCCTTGACATATTTAGGTAATTTGGTTTTGTTTCTCATTTTTAACAATCATTTTCTCCATAACTGTATTTTTATTTCGTTCACATTTAAAGAAACATGACGTTTCAAGGAGACTAATTGGGGAGCTGGAGAGACAGTTCAGCAGTTAATAGTGCTTATTGCTCTAGCACAGGACCCGAGCTGAGTTCCTTGTCCCTGTGTCAGGTGGCTCACAACTGCCTCTAACACTGGTCTCGGTCTCGAGCAGCGGTTCCCAATCTATGGGTTGTGACCCCTTTGGGGCTCACATATCAAAAATTTACATTACGATTCAATACAGTAGCAAAACTAGAGTTATGAAATAGCAACTAAATTTTAGGTTGGGGTCAGCACAACATGAAGAACTGTGTTCAAGGGTTGAAGCATTTGGAAGGTTAAGAACCACTACTCTGGGTGATCCAACACCGTCTTGCCTCCTCAGGCCCTGTGCTCACATGCACATACTCACACAGATCCACCCACATAAATTTTTAGAAATTAAAATTTTTCACACTATTACGTAACTCCTAGGATAATTACATATGAATTAAAATCTAATTGACATGTAAATTATTTGACTTGATGTCATTTTTAAAAGTCATATTTTTCCATAAAGTTGAAATCCTGTACGAAAGCATGCTAAGATCTTGAAAAGTCCTAATTTTTTTTTATTTTTGTGTGTGTGTGTGTGTGTGCACACCAAGATGAAAAGGTATCTTGGGGGAGGCAGTTCTCTCCTTTCACCATGTGCACTCCAGGGATCACACTCAGAGCACAGGCCAGGTGGCAAGCACCTGAAGCTGCTAAGCCATCTTTTGGGTCTTATTTTTTCTTTCTTTCTTTTTTACTTAAAGTTAGAGATGGGGGTGGGGGGAAGACAGCAATGTGTTAGTCTTAGGACTAGTAACTACAGAAAACAATCTTGTGTTTTTGTTTTGAGAGGAGGTCTCTCCACATAGCCCTGGCTGGCCGAAAACTTTTCTTAGAACAAGCTGGCCTTGAACTCACAGAGATTCGCCTGCCTGTGCTTCTGAGTGCTAGCCTTCAAGGCCACACCTGGCCTGTGTTGGTTTATTTATGTGTTTGTCTGTACTTTAAGTTTCTCAGACCAGTGAGATAGCTCAATAGATAAAGACACCACAGACAAATCTAATGGCCTGAGTTCAATATCAGAGGCCCATATGGCAGGAGAACCCTAAATTACCCTCTTACCTCCATTGTGTATTGTAGCACAGGTGTGCCCACATCCTTGCATACAACATGGCACAAAATAAATGAATGCAATTTTTAAAGAGTTTTTTTAAAAAAAAAAAAAAAGAAGAAGAAAGAAAGAAAAAGAAAAAGCACATCTTTTATTTTTAAACTTTTTTTTCCCCCAAGTTCCTCTGTCATTTACTAGGATGTGTGTCTCTGTTATGGACAGAAACTAAAGCCATGGTGCTGGAAGTGGGGTTAAGTCAGGGTCTCGGGTCTAAAGAGGTTTATTCTCTTTCTTTGTCATAAAGAATTTGTCACTTCAGGGCATGAGTTTTTGTTGCCATGGATTCTAATGTGATCTTATTACTGGTCGTATATCCCACCTGTCTACTACATTGCAAAGTGAGTATGGAATTACCTTAGCATCCTGTGCCGGCTTTGACTGTTTCTAGAGAGCCCTTTCCCCTCTTTCCTACCTATTGGGTTACCAAGGAGCTGGTAGCCCCACCCCCCTCGTCAGGCTTTGTAAATGAAGGTATCATTTCAGGTAACCAACACACACAGCTACGCCTGAAATTTTATCAGGCGTAACCGTGTGTGCGTGTGCACTCTCTCAAGGGAGGATGAGAAATCAACAGATGTGTCTGTGTCAACACACGAACGCCAGGCTTTCGGAGAGGTGTAGAGTTGTTCCTTTTTTGAGTCATCATTTACAGAGTATCGCTGCCCTACTTCTCACAGTATTGCTGCAACCTTTCTTTTCAGAGAAAAGGGAAAGTCAAATTTAGACAGGCAGAGTTCAGAATAGACAGAATGGCGGAGCCAGGATGCAAAGCCAGGTCTCATACTGTAGCCTCTATTTAAGAATAAAGTGTTGGGAATTCAAGATTTATTTTCCTTTAAATGCTAGTAACAAAATGATAGTTCCCAGCCTGCCGTAAAGTATCTCTGTAAATCTTCTGCAGTTACAATGGAAATTATTCTTTTATTATACTGGTAATTAGACAAAAGAGGGCAAGTGAAAAGAGTGCAGAAGCAATTTGTTTGTTTCAAACTTGTGTTTGGAAGAAGATTCAAGGTCTTCAAAAAGAAAAGCATGCATAGAAACATGGCTGCTTCTGAAGACTTCTGGATACCTGCAAAGCCCTGGAGGGTTGTGATGCCTGCCGGTCATTATTTTCTACTTTGATATTAAACTGGTCATGACATTTTTCCCCTGATAAAAATGAAATCCTCATTCTAATAGCACCAGCCCAAGCCCATCTGCAGCCACACAGCCAAGCAAGAGATGGCAGAGAAGTGTGTAAAAAAGGAGGAGCAAGGAAAGCTGAGTGAGCCCAGATCCCGTGATGAGGCTTTTAGTCTGACTCTTCTGCCTTTGCTAGCCTTTGGGTGGCACTGCTGGCCCAAGATCATCCAGTTGGCATTCAAGGTGGTAAATGGTTTGAGGCTAACATTCTACAGTTGGATTCAGGTCAACCTCTGTTCTGTTTCTGTTGAAATAGCAGTAAAACTTTCTTCAAGCAAACTGAGTTTATTTCTTGCGAGCACTATTTTGAAGTTTTATCAGGTGTCCTGCACCTAGCCTTGTCTTTCAGCAGGTGTGTGGGACCTTGTCTCTGCAGGTGGCAGGCAGTTTTATTGGCGTTCTTCCTTCCTCCCACACTCCTGGCATTTTAATTTTTGAAGTATTGGTTTGATGGAACCAGACTTTGCAAGGGTAATGTGCAAAACTCTAGAGAGCTGTTTTATTTCAGCACCCTTCTCCTTGGGAGGTTTTGGTATAGTTCTTCCTCAGTTTTTTTCAAGATAGATTTATGCCTTTTTTATGTTTAAAAACCAGCTCCTTTTTCTCTCAGCCAGACTATCTCCCAAACAGTCCTTTAGCCAGCAAGTATTCTCATCTTGGCATGAAAATTTCATATAAATTAGCGTATTCTGCCGACAGTAGCCCATCTATCTGGCCTGGGATGAGATGACATGTTTATTCTACTAGAAGCATTCTTTTTATTGTTGGTGGTAAATATTTTTCACTTTTTCTTATGTCTGTGTCTGTGTGAATCCATGCCATTTGAGTGTGGTGCCCACAGAGGCCAAAAGAAGGCATCAGATCCCATGGAGCTGGGTTAGTTCCAGGCACTTATGAGCAGTCCAGCATGGGCGCCATGAACTGAACTGTCCTCTTTAGAGCAGCAGCAAGTGCTGTTCACTGCAGGCTGTCTCTCCAGCCCCCAGAAGCATTCTTGATTTTTACATGTCCATGTGTAGGGTTTTTTTTACTGTCTATCAGCTATAATTTTCAATGCCCTAGTTATAATTCTTATGTCTGTTTCTACATTCTGTACCTCTGAAGGAAAAGGTACTGTTGAGGAGTTGGTCTGCATTACGGCTGATGAATAGCATCATAATTCCTAGGTGACTTTTGTTCAGGGATAACAGATCTTTTAAGCTGATGATCCTTATTTGAGCTGTTGAGTTTTGTTTCTATAGAACTACTGTCTGTTTTTCCCAAATGGCTTTCAGTTGCTAGGCAGAATTCAATCCAGTAACCTAGAGGCCAAATGACCTCATAACTCATTAGCAGTTCTCAGAGCCATCTGGTGCCCTTGAGGAGAACAGTGTTCAAAGGGCTGATAATAAAGACAACAGCATAATTACTTCTCTGCCATGATTACACCTTTAGATGGCAAGCAGTCAGCATATTTATCTGCAGATTGCCTGGGTGGTTGTTTTCTGAAGGTATAATAACGATGCTATAGCAGAATAACTTGTTTCCCTGTCCCCTTCATCCAGCTTGCAAATAAGTAAACTTGACGACAAGTAAATAGCCTATTGAATCACAAATTGTAAGAAAGGCAATACACCAAAGCAACATAGTATATAAACACAAAATATAAAAACCACAGGCGTGAGGAAAGAAGTAGCTCCAGAGTGGATATGTCTCAACTCCAGGGCAGATCTTGCCAAAGGAACACGGTAATTCATGGGTGGCTTTCTGTGTTTCATTTTCTACAATGTTTACCAGATAAGTGCAAAATTTCTCACGCTCACCTATTAATCTCCTTTTCTCTAGGGAATCTTATACCTCACGGCTTAAGAAATGGCTTCGCTTTCAGAATATGCACTGCGCATGTCTCGTTTAAGTGCCCGAATCTTTGGTGAAGTGGCCAGGCCCACCGATTCAAAGTCCATGAAAGTGGTGAATATGTTCAGGGAGCAGCCCTTGGCCAAAAAGAAAGAGACTTACGACTGGTATCCAAATCACAACACGTATTTTGCACTCATGGGCACACTCCGTTTCCTTGGCCTCTACAGGTGAGGAGAGATAAAAAGATAGGGCTTGTCAGAGGCGGTGTTAGCAGAGCAGCAAAGGAAAACAATTAGCCTGTCTCTCTTACCAGAGAGTCCAGGTACATCAAAAGGTACAGTGTGTGGGGGTAGGTGCTTTTTCAAAATTGCTTGTTGGAATTGTCTAAAACATAGCCAGCGTCAAATTGTACTGAGCTATAGAGAGACATACAATTGCTCATTAATTAAGGGTGCTCTAAAAAGGATGGGGGTAGGGAGTAGGCCAAAACGAAGAGGAACAAAATGCACCAAGCACCATGCCTGCCAGAGCAGCTGGTTGTTGGTACAGAGGAAGAGAACCCTGCCCCACACCTGATCTGCCTCTTACTGGGTGTGTGGGAGCCTCCATTCTCCGCTGGTGGCAGTTTTGTTGACATTCTTACTCCGCCTACTCACTTCTGGCATTTTGATTTTGTGTCCTTGGTATATTAATTTGACTTTGATAAGCTGTAGTTCACTTTTAATGGTAATTTATAAATCAAATAACTCTTAATACTTTGTTTTGTTCGTTTGGTAGGTCTAAGAAGTGAGTGCCTAGGACCCTTATAGAAAAAAAAATAGTAATACAATACCAAGATGGTCGTTTTTCTTTTAAAAAAAATTTAAGAAAATTTCCAAACTAATAATACATGCCCCTTAAAAAGAACTAAAATAGTATATTTCATTAAATTGAATTGTATACCATCTTTAAAATATAACATGTCCTAACTCCTAACTACTACCGTTTGTTATAAAATAAAATAAATAGTACAGCATGGTACTCATTCCAGAGAGCTAAAGGTTGGTATTCATTTATCCAACATATTTTTAAGTACTTTCCATGTACAGGTATTTAAGATGAATGTTAAAGGACCAAGAGTAAACAAAACAAATGGATATTCTAAGTTAATAAATTAGTAGAGGTTATAATGTATGGCCTACTTTTGAGTGTCTAGAATTGCTAGGGACTATCTCCTTTGCCATTAGTCTTGGCTCAGAAAATAAAACCTAATTTTATTATGACCCAGAATAAAATATCAGAAGCCAGATCCCATGGAATATTATAACCCCTAACAAAATCACATTCAACTATTTTAATATGTCTGTTTGATATTGTTCTTTATTTATTTGAAGAACAAAGCCCTAGCTATCTTTGGGAACAAGGGAAAAAATGCTAAATGTTTAGTTGTTCATTGAGAAGCAAAATTATTTTTATATGTTTAGTCAGTAGTTATGGTAAATGATGCCTCCAATGGCCATCTGTAGCATCAAACAGGATGGATGTAGACATCCCTTCAATAAAGTCTTATATAAAAGCCTACAGAAGAGGGAGCGAAATAAAATTAACCAAAACAGTTGATTCACTCGGTTAACAAGCTGCCTTGCTGTGCTAGCAACCTTTGTAGTTTTCTTCTGGTGGTGGGCAGAAACAGTGAGGGACTGAAGAATGGAAAAATGATGTAATGAATAATATGATATGTTTTGTGACAGTGTTGAACATGCTGCAGGCGGGTGAGGGGGACAGAACTAGCTAAGCAGGATCCAGAGTGCTGACAGAGCCTGTGGTGATCTGGGGAATAGGCATGGTCACAGCCTTAAACAGGGCAGTCAGGGTCAGCCCCAGAGAGGAGATTGAGGTTTAGGCTGAGGCTTGTGGGTAATGAGTGAACCCGGTGAGACCTGTAGAAGAGCTTGTGGGAAAGAGACGAGTAAACAAAGGCCTCTCTTACTGAGGCTGGATTGTGCCTGCAATGGCCCAGGAATAGTTTGGGCTAAGGGACCAACTGGGAGACAGGAGGCAGGTCACAGGGGTCTGTGAGTGCTGTGGTAAAGAACAGGACTTTTGCCCTGAACAACAGAGTTTGGACAACATGATCTGACATCTATTTTGGATGAATTGTTATGGTTGATAATTATTTGTCAGTTATAGCTAACCCCAATGAGGTCTGTGCTGTATTGTCCATCATGTTCATAGAATGAAATATCAAATTCTATAAAATCAATCTTTTAAAAAAAATAGTTTAGTTGGGCCCAGCAAAGCATCCCTTTTTAATATATTTGGCCCATTTTATTAAATCCATTGAATAATGTATATTCAATCCATAGGCCATTATTGCTACCTGTTGCAGAGGAGGAAACTAAGGTGCAGTGGGAGAGCAAGGTCTCGTATCCAAAGTTACAGAGCTTGTGTCTGTCTGGTGGAGCTGTGTTTTAAAACCAGGTTTACATGGGTCCCATGGCTTACATGTGTTTATATGTTTAAGCACGTTTTGGGGTATTTAGTCTTAGGATGTAGACATGTTACAGTTGTAGCCTTCTTCGCCTTCTGCGCTGCCCACACGTATAATTAGTCCTGGCTGCTGTGACTCCTAGAAGGCTTATCTTGATTTGCTGTCCATCTGCTTGAGCCTTTCCCAACAGCCTTTATGTGTGGGACATTCACTGCCATGCAGGCTGTTCTGCAGAACTGCCCATTTTTAGTAGATGCTGATTCCTAGGGCAATCAGGATCTCTGTGTAGCTACTGAAAATTATCTTCAAGTTTTGTTTTTCAAGACAGGGTTTCTCTGTGTAGCTCTGGATGTCCTGGAACTCACTTTATAGACCAGGCTAGCCTTACAAAGATCTGCCTGCTATTGTCCAAATTTTACTCCTCTCAATGTTTAGTCTTTTTTTTTTTTTTAGGTTTTGGTTTTGGGGTGTTTGTTTGTTTATTTGTTTTTGGATACTGGGCATATAACCCAAGATATTTATATATACCTATTTTATATAGAGAAATGTTGGATGGTGTATCTCATAGTGTTTACTTGGTCTCACCTGGAAGTTTACTACTCTTTGTAGTATTGTGTCTGTGAAGGAAAACTGACATCTGAATTCTTACAACCCAGCCAGTCTATATGTTGGATATACTTTCTGTTCACCAAACTAAGCACATGCCCTAAAAAGCCATGCTCAACAGCCTAAGAGAACAGCTCTAGATTGGTACTTCTCTGGTGTGGTAAACATAGCTGTAGTAAACAATTTTTTGTTTTTTTCTCTTTCCTCCTTTATCAAGAGATGAGCATCAGGATTTTAAGGATGAACAAAGACGTCTAAAGAAGCTCCGTGGAAAGGTGAAACCAAAGAAAGGAGAAGGGAAAAGAGCTACAAAAAAGAAATAGTACCAGCTTGTCAAGAAAGAAAATTTCTTCCTCAATGACTAAGAAAGTGTATCTCATTATCTTTTGGTATATTAGAGCAACGTGACCTTCTTCAGTAGACACCAACCCTGTGTTCACATCCACTTCAGTTAAACTGTAACTGGTTTCTTGAAGATATTCTAATTCTTCAAAATTATACTTACTTTGGTTTTGTAATATGAAGTTTACGTAATTCTCTAATGGAATGAATAAACTATTGTCTTGTGATTTGTTTAAGATGGGAATGAAATATTGTGATTTGTAAACAGAGACTGCTTATTTGTTTCCCGGCCACCTAGACCTGAATAATCACACAGAAACTATATTAACTACAACACTGTTTGGCAAATAGCTTATGTGTATTCCTAGCTAGCTCCTACATCTTAAATTAACCCATTTCTATTAATCTGTGTATCGCCACGAGGCTGTGACTTACCAGTAGGTTCTGATGTCCTTCTCCTTTGGCAGCTACATGGCATCTCTTTGACCCTGCCTATTCTCTCTATATATCTCGGTTCAGATTTCCTGTCTGTCTTTACTCTGCTAAGCCATTGACTGAAACAGCTTTATTCATCAACCAATCAAAGCAATACATGTACAGAAGGACATCCCATGTCATCTCTCCTTTTCTCTCTAATTAAAAAGGAAGGTTTTAACTTTAACATAGTAAAATTACATATAACAAAACAGTTATCAAGCCAGAATTATAGTAACAGTATTTAGTCTTTACATTTGGCAAATTAAGAAAAATACTCTATTATCTATCCTATCTTTGTGAGCCTAAAGTTTTATATCTAATTATCTTTTATCATAACTAAGGAAAACTATATAACTATCTGGCTTCAACTCCATCAAAGACCCCAGAAGGATATAATATTACCCAGGTAAACAGGAAGTGCCTTGTAAGCAACTTCCAAAACTAGAATTGCTAGAGATATCTTATTACCTGGGCAGTCACCCAAAGTTCTTCTGTAACATTGGGGCATCCATCTTTAGCCAAAGGCCCATAATACCTGGCAGACTTCTCCATGAAGCAGGAAATTTGAAGGTCTGTTCTGTCTTGTACTGGCGAAGTTTATCAGTTGCTTTCTTCTGTGTCCTGCAGAATGTCTGGCAGTTTCTTCTGTGGAGGAGGAACCCTGGAGGACCCTCTCACCTTCTTTAGGCAAATTCAGCAGTCATTTTTCTGTGGGTCCTGCATGTCCAGTTTATACAGTATATCATCAAGCAGTCCAGGCAAGAGTAGTTTCTTGCCCAAATGGCTAGCCTTGTCACATTGGAGGCAAATTCCATAACAAGTTTCTTCAATGCCTGTCAACCTCTCTTAAGCAATTGATGCTGCCAGAAACATGTCTCACTGTTGAGAAAAGTCTAAGGTTTTTTTGTTTTGTTTTGTTTTGGGGGGGGGGGGGATTTTTCGAGGCAGGGTTTCTCCGTAGCTTTTGGTTCCTGTCCTGGAACTAGCTCTTGTAGACCAGGCTGGCCTCGAACTCACAGAGATCTGCCTGCCTCTGCTTCCCGAGTGCTGGGATTAAAGGCATGCGCCACCACCGCCTGGCTAAATCTAAATTTTTAAAACCTTTTAAATGCCATATTCTATATATCTTTGAAGCATTGAAGATTATCTAACTGAAATATATCTCTGTATATCTAGAAAACCTAACTAACATAACTACAAGTTTGACTATTATAAATGACTATCTATTAATCTATAATTTTTAGTTTTATATTACATTTTTAAATGAGCTATATAAGCATAATACCTTAAACACGAGTAGAAATATACATATAACTGACCTCATTTTGTACCAATAAACCAAAGTCCATATCAATATAAAGTATTCATTTCTATATCATATCCCCCCTTTTTGTTCTTTAGAAAAACTTTGCCTGGGCCATTTAGCAGTCATAATCAACCCCCTTTAAATGAAAGCAAACACTTATAAACTATCATTTTGGGAATTTGGGCATAGTTTTCTCTAAACTGCTTCCTGCTGTTTGTTGGGAAAAGTGTCTTTATGGTTCAGTAAGACCTTTCGGGGGGGGGG
>NW_004949102.1:16558837-16563766 GCF_000317375.1 Microtus ochrogaster | reverse complement strand
CCTGTCCTGGAACTAGCTCTTGTAGACCAGGCTGGTCTCAAACTCACAGAGATCCGCCTGTCTCTGCCTCCCGAGGGCTGGGATTAAAGAACCTTTTTTCTAAAGTAACATATCCTTAGACTCAAATTCTGAAATCAAGATACCTTTATATTGGTTTGGCTTAGCAGCCCCCAGAATCAAATTTCTCTCTGTACTTAGCACATTCACAGTCAAAAAGTCAAAGAAAACACAATAATCTGCATAATCCAGACTCTGTACTTTCCAACTTTACGTGGCTCATTTTTCTTGACTTCTTTAATCTATGACTGTCTATATTCTTTTATATTACTTTTACTGTCTCTAAAGACTTTGCTTTATTTTTTAAAACTATTTCTGTTTATAACTGTCTAATAATCTTTTTCTTCTCTCTCCCAAGGCTACATACATTTTTTAAAACACACTGTGACTCGTTCAGAGGTTTATTTTTGTCTGAGTCTCTTTATTGCATATCTATAATCATTCTCTAACCAGGAGCACCTTTCTTTTTTTAAATGCTAAGCAGACATGGCTAGGACCAACTCCACGACCCTGCTTGTTGACTCCACCCTGTCCAAATGGCAAAGGTATGTTCACCACCTCTGCTAGCCATGCTCACCACCCCAGCTCCAGAGATGCAGTAGGTGTATGTTTGCCATTAAACACTAGTAGCATGCTGCTCACAAGCCCCATTTAAGTGCAGGACCTCCCAAAACAGAGTTAGTGCTGCCAGCATGAATCAGGAAGCTGTTTCTTAATGAAGCTGTGCAGATTTTGCTACTAATTCTGAGTCAGAAAGCCTTCTCTTAAAGGAGCTGCACTTCGGCTTGCCACCAGAAAGCAGAGCAAATCTGGAAAAAATTGAAGCTACCAAGAAGTTATGCTTAACTTTGTTCTTTTATGTCTAGAATCCCTTCTTAAGCTCTCTCAGGTTTTATGTGAAGGTAGTTACCCCACATTGGGCACCATATGTAAAAGAAGATTGTTCACTTCCCAACCACCCAGACCCGAATAATCACACAGAAATTATATTAATTACAACTGTTTGGCCAATAGCCTAGGCTTATTCCTAGCTAACTCTTAAATTAACCCATTTCTATTAATCTGTATATTGCCATGAGGCTGTGGCTTACTGGTAGGTTCTGACGCCCTCCTTGGGAAGTTACATGGCATTTCTTTGAACTCTGCCTATTCTCTCTATATATCTCTATTCAGATTTCCTACCTGGCTTTACTCTGCCAAGTCATTGGCTGAAACAGCTTTATTCATCAACCAATCAAAGCAACACATATACAGAAGGACATCTCACATCGGGGATTGGAATAGGGGAAACCTCCTTAAATGAGTATCCTGCACTTTCTTAATTTCTCTATTGCTTCCCCATCCAGCCCTAACCTTTCCTCTCTCTGACCATTCAGCTTTTGTCTTCACCTTCAAGCCTACTCTTTTGAAGGTGCCTAAATGAAGCTTTCTGGGAAAGGGAAGATTGAATGCCTGGTGTATACAAGATATTGGAGTCTTGGTAATAGAATGATAGTTTTTAGTTCACGGAACTTTTAAGTGTTATAGAAGAGAATAATATAAATACATATATTTAATACAATTGTCATTTATCCATAATTGTATTAAGTGCTATGAAGAAAACTACTTTTTGAGATGGTGAGTGGGTGGATAAATGAAAATATTGGCAAAACCACATTAAGAAATTTAGAAACCTTCCTAAAGAAAAAATAAATTATATTTAACTGAAGACAAAGGATAAATAAGAGAAAAAATAATGAAGAAAGTGTTTGAAGTGAAGAAAGATTGAAAATTCCTAAACTAAGAAGCAGTTCTTGGCCTGGTGGTAGTAGTGGCATATACCTTTAATCCCAGCACTTGGGAGACAGAAGCAGTCAGATGTTTGTGAGTTCAAGACCAGCTTCTTCTACAAAGCAAGTTCCAGGACATCCAGGACTACACAGAGAAACACTGTCTCAAACAAAAAAGAAAAAGAAAAATTCTCATTCCAAAAATTGAAAACAGACCGCTGACTGACTCACTTAAGGACATAGACAGGCCAGGCCAGTTCTATAACCTAGCAGTGCTTGGGAGGCTTAGGCAGGACAGCAAGTTTGAGGCCAGCCTCGAAAATTTAACAAGACCCTATATCAAAACAGGAAAAGGAGAATGGTATATGTTATGATAAAGTCCTTTTCACCCTCTTGGTCAAAATGTGAAGTGCAGAAGCAAGAGCAGATATAGCAGTTACTTTAAACAGGATTTTCTCTCCCTGAACACTGAATGAGTCCTGGACTAGTAAGAACGTGAGTTTAGAGAAATGTTATTTTTAAACACGCATAGTCCAGATGGCATGGCTAGTACTTATATAGCCTGTTTAGGGGGGGACTTAAAATTGGGTGATTTGTGTCTGATATAACTGAACTCAAACAGAAGGTTCAGAATCCATTCACTTAACACTTTCTGCTGAGTACCTGCCATATGCCTGGCTCATAATAGTTGTGAGATGATAGAATGAATAGATATGGTCTCTCCAAGATTGTGAATGAGTGCGGCTGCTGTTACAAAGTAAAGGCAAGAGCTCGGGAATGTGCTTAGAAAAAGTGCCTCTGGCAGTGCCACTGACGCAGGGTAGGCACAGAAGTGGAAATAGTCATAGCCTGAACCTGGGATAGCTGTGATGATTCTCCAGCTTTTAAATGAGCCCCAGGGCTGAAGAAGTGGCTCAACAGCTAAGAGGACTTGTGTTGCAGAGAGAGGATCTGGGTTTGGTTCTCAGCACCTACTCGTTGACTTACAACTATCTGTAACTCCAGTGTGAGGGGATTGGATGCCCTCAGGCATCCAATGCACATGTACACATATATACATGCAGGCAAAACCCAGACACATAAAATATTTTTAGAAATTTTAAAGAAACCCTGAATCAAAAGGAACTAAGAAGACATAAGAGGATATATGAGCAGATAAATGAAGTAGATGCTAACCACAGACCTCAGGCAAAAAGGATCTCTCCTGGTTAACTAATGGAATAGCTTTGATAGCTCAGGCTACAGGGAACCTTAGCAATAGCTGGTACGGAATTGTTAGTTACTCCTGTGGTGCTTTGAATAATGGCTCATATATTTGAATCCTTGGTCACCAGGGAATAAAACTGTTTGGAAGAATTAGGAGGTGTGGCCTTGTTAGAGGAAGTGTGTCACTGGAGGTGGGCTTTGAGGTTTCAAAAGCCCATGCTAGGCCCAGTTCTCTGCTGCAGGACAATGGTTTTACCCTGTAAAGATTTGTTTCATATACTTGTTTAATAAAATGCTGATTGGCCAGTAGCCAGGCAGGAAGTATAGACGGGGCAATGAGAATAGGAGAATTCTGGGAAGAGGAAAGCTCAGTCTGCAGTCATCACCCAGACACAGAGCAAGCAAGATATGACTGCCTTGCTGAAAAAGATACCAAGCCACGTGGCTAACACAGTCAAGAATTATGGGCTAATATAAGTTATAAGAGTTAATAAGAAGCCAGCCAGTTTATAATTAATGTAGGTCTCAGTGTGTTTCTTTGGCACTGAATGACTGCGGGACTGGGTGGGACAGAAACCTCTGTCAACAGTTCTCTCTCCTTCAGTCTGCAGATCAGGATGGAGTTCTCAGCTACTGCTCCAGGATTATTCATGCCACCACGCTCCGCACCATGATGATGAACTAAACCTGAAACTATAAGCAAACCCTCAATTAAATGCTTTTTTTATAAGAGTTGTCTTGGTCATGGTGTCTCTTCACAGCAATAGAACAGTGACTAAGACAACCCCACAGCAGATCCGTGTGCCGCTGACACAAGCCGAAAACCACAAACAAGTTAGGATTTATTTGCACGCAAACTGCCCAAAAAGCAACTGCTAAAGTGAACGCCATGCAACTCAACACAACCTACAACAGACTACTGCAGACCCATGGTGGGTAGGACGGGAAGGAAGAATTACCTAGGTCCATAGGAGGCAATGCAATTCAGGACACAAGTGGCCAAGGTTCAGTACAGATAAATACAACCGGGGTGGGGCAGGGCAGGGAATATCAACTTTAGACTTAGACTAACTACATTGCTATCATTAGGTTTCTTATCAAAACCTAAATGACTTGTGTTTTTCTTCTAATGTTTGATATTTAGTGTGTATAGATGATTTTACCATGGATTCTGGTATAGTGTCGTAAAAAGGCTGAGTTTTATATTCAAAAATTGAAAGGTTATAATGCAGTTTGCTTACTGTAGCCGTACAGTACTTTCCTGAACCTCTCTGAAAAATCATGATAGTATTTTACTAGATTGCAGGCCTGGAAAGATGGTTCTGTAGTACTGGGCATGGTGACATATGCCTTTAATCTCAACACTTGGGAGGCTGAGACCTGTCTCAAAAAACAGCATACACACATACGTACATAAGTATATTTGTATATATGTACTCTAATGCTTTTACTATACTACATCTTCTAAGATAAAATAAAACTTACGATTCCACATTCCCTTTTCATATTTCTTCACTAAAACTCCTAAAGTTACTAAATTTAAAGCTCAGTCTGAGATGGAGCTAGGAATAAACTTCAGGAACAAAATGGATAGCATAAAACATTTTTTTAGCTGAGTGGTGGTGGTGCATGCCTTTGATCCCAGCACTTAGAAGGCAAAGGCAGGCAGATCTCTGAGTTCAAGGCCAGCCAGAGCTGTTACAGAAATCCTGTCTCAAAAACAGAAACAACAGCCGGGCAGTGGTGGCGCACGCCTTTAATCCCAGCACTCGGGAGGCAGAAGCAGTCGGATCTCTGTGAGTTCGAGGCCAGCCTGGTCTAGAAACAGCTAGTGCCAGGACAGGAACCAAAAGCTACAGAGAAACCCTGTCTCAAAAAATCAAAAAAAAAAAAAAAA
>NW_004949102.1:16550810-16558737 GCF_000317375.1 Microtus ochrogaster | reverse complement strand
GTCTTTCTTAAATCCTAGCACTCAGGAGGCAAAAACAGCCTGTAAGTCTGAGGTCTACAGCCTGGTCTACATAGTGAATCCCAAGCTAGTCAGGGCTACATAAGACCCTATTTAAAATACACATAATTAATAAAAAATAAATAGATCTTTTTAAAAATGAGACCAAAACCTACTGACTGGGTCATTGAGCACAAAAACAGTGCTAGAGAGATGGCAGAGGTTAAGAACATAGACTGTTCTTCCCAGAAGACCTGACTTTGATTCCCAGAACCTACCTGGTAACTCACAACCATCTGTAACTCCAGTGTCAGAGAATCTGATACCCCCTCCTGGTCTCTACATGCACCAGGCATACACATGGTCCACAGACATATGTGTTCACAAAATACATAAAAATAAATAGAGTAGAATAAAAACAGGAATTCAAAAGATAGATCAAAAGTTTGGGTGAGGACACAAATTTAATCTAAAAGGCTCCTATCTGAGTATCCATGAGGACTGGCCAATTCAGTAAGCATCAAACTAGTTATCAACAGAGCAATACAAACATTTAATAAAGAGTTATAGAGATAGGAGAGAATCTTGGTTTGCATAGGAATGAACTCCTAAGCATTGAAAACAATGAATTCAAGCATGCTGACATTCTTACAGTCCTCTTCACAGCCAGGACATCGTGTGCTGTAGATCCTGTCTCCTTAACCCCTCCCTTTGCTCCATGATTAAATATTCCTATTTTAGAAGAGTCTGAGGATTAGATCTTACACCCAAGATCCGATATCTACAAATACCTAGACAATTTAAAATCTTCATCACCAGACTCATTTTTCACAAGCATAAAGAAAAATTCAAAATAAACAGCATGCACACGTTCTAGAAGGACCCATGGAACACTAGTGCAGGCCCTAAAAGGCGTGGTCTGCCAGTCTCAGGATCACAGCCTTGATAAGTCAATACCCACACATCAAGTCCCCAGTGTGCATTGTTTGGTCCTGCAGTGCTGGGGCCAGCAGCCAGCCTTTTGCTCTACTGCAAAACAACTACACCTGTAGCCCATGCTCTGTGATGACGTAGCTATGCTCTTTGAAGGTCAGCGCAATCACTGTCAAGCTCTGCCTTTTGCTAGGTACTCTACAGTTTCCTAAAGCTGTGTCGCTTAGTCTCTACAACAGCACTTTGGCTATTACTGTCCCATCTTATACAAGAACTTGAGTTTGGATCTGTGAGAGAGAACCCCGGCTACATGGAAGAGGCTGAAAGCCCCTGTCCCTGGTGCTCTTCCAGACTAGTTAAGAGTTGAAGCAAGCACGGGGCATTAGCTAAGGCATTGATTGGTGTTTGAAAAACAGCTTGTTTTCACCTTGGCGGGGGTTTCCTGTTCCTTGTTGTTTGTGCTTACTTTTCTGAGGATTGAATCAAAGATGTCACACACGCCAGACAGGCACTTTCCCTGAGCTACACCCCAGCGCTGCAAATAACTCCCGAGGTGGCTCTGCTGCGCATCCGAGGCTAAGAAATAGCACTGAACTTGGCTGTGTGGCTTGTAAATCCCAGCACTAAGGAAGCAGAAGCCGGGGTTCGCGCGGATTGCTGCCTTGCTGGGCTGCTGAGGCCAGCCTAGGCTACAGAGACCCTGTCTAAAAAAATAAAAATAAAAAAAGATTGCTGTCAATCACTTCATGTTTCTCAGATCAAGTATTCCTCAGTATCCTACTGAGATCTTGTTAGGCACGGATGGGTGGGTGGATGGATGGGCCCCACTGGTGAGCCTCACTCAGGTCCCTGGCAGGGCGCTGGATTTACATGTGTAACAGGCTCCTAGGGCTTGCTAATGCTGCTCATCTGGGAAACTTAAAAACACGGCTTAAAGTAACTTGGCCAAAGTTCCCTAGCTGATAAATTATTGAGTTCTCTAACTCAGGTAAAATTTCCTAGGAACCCAGGGGCCTTTTTCTAATCAGAATTTAGCAAATCTTTAGAAACTGACGGAAAATCCAAAATTTCACACACTTAATAAGAAAGTTGTCATTGATATGCAAAAAGTTTGTGAAACTACTAAACCTTACAACAGATAAACAAGCATCCCCTATACACGAAGGGGAAGATGAAGTGGTATAGTCACGTGGGTGCCAAAGCAGGGTGTGCACCCTTGTGCTTAGCGCTATGTGGTAACAATAAGGCACCAATAAGGAACACGACAGACCAGTCCTTACCCTCCTCCAACCACATCTACGTGGCCAAGCTTAAACAGCTTTGGACTCAAAGGAATAGATAAAATGATGATTCAATACGTAAAAGGTATCGTAAACATTAGTAAAAAAATGATTCCATAATTCTGAAACAAATGTAGATATCCTATGTACCAGCCAGAACGCTCGGTGAGCTGTGGAAGACTCAAGACAGGAAATGGCAGCTGGGAAGGCGCTCTGTGGGAACCACTGTACCGAGGACACTGGTTTCAGTCCCCTGTGCTGTACAATAAATAAATATCCAAAAGAAAAGGATATGGGACCACGTTGACTTTGAAAGAAGCCTGATCTACACAGCAAGCTCCAGGCCAGCCAGAGTTACATGGTAAGATCCTGTGTCAAAACAAACAAACAAACAAAGAAACAAAAACAGCCGGGTGGTGTAGCACACGCCTTTAGTCCTAGCACTTGGGAGGCAGAGACAGGTAGATCCCTAAATTCAAGAATGAGAGCCAAAGTTACATTTTGCCTTAGAGATCCAGGAAACAAAAATGCCTCTGATTGCAAAACACTTGCTCAAGGACAGACAGTTCCTGAAATGCTGGAGGCCATTGTTTTTTGGAGATAACAAGCCTTGTGCTTTTCCTTCCCATAACAAGTTTGTTTGACCCCTCAGCACCAGAGGTGCTTGGTTACATATGGGCGGAAGGTTCACAAGCCAGAAATATGTTATCATATATGCTTGCCCCTGACTGGGTGTAGGCTGGAGGTGTGTCAGGGTGTACGCTTGCCCCTGACTGGGTATAGGCTGGAGGTGGGTCAAGATGTTCGCTTGCCCCTGACTGGGTGTAGGCTGCAGGTACGTCAAGGTGTATACTTGTCCCTGATTGTACCTGATGGGAAATGCAGTGAATTATGGGTTTTATTTCTTAAGCCACGCAAACCACGATTTGGGGCTATTTCCCAGGAACCTGGGTATGGACCTGCCCAGAGCCCAGCCACCTGGCTACTATTTAGTAAAACCTTGCTTTAAATTTGGCTTTAAACTGTGGTAGTGGTCTTATCCTCAATTGGGATTTACACAAGGCCAGCCTGGTCTAACAAAGAGAGAGTTCCAGGACAGCCAGAGCAACACAGAGAAACCCTGTCTTGGAAAACTAAAAAGAAAAAAAAAAAAAAGGTTTTTTATTTCCCTCGGTGAAATAGTAATAAAAGATTCACAGTTACGAGAAACACAATGTTTAAAGTTTTATAGCGTGTTTGAATGGATTGATCACCACAGCTCTTTACTGTGGTGGAAGGGAAGTACTGGAGGACTGACATAGAAGCTCAAAGTCTTCCAAATGACACCATGACAATAGACAGCGAACGCCAGGAAAGAAGGGCCAGACCTTGCCGTCTGTCAGTTTAGAGTGTTCTGGAGAAACTAGAAGATAAGACAATGAGTACACAGGTAAAGACAAACGAATCAATAATTCTGGGATAAAAAAAGAACAGAGGTTAAAAATGGTATATTAAGATATATATACATATATGTATGTATATATATTTAAATATATGAATATTTCCAGGCAGTGATGGTATACACCTTTAATCCCAGCACTTGGGAGGCAATGGCAGGTAGATCTCTTATGAGCTCGAGGCCAACCTGGTCTACAAATTAAGTTCCAACAAGGGCTACACAAAGAAACCCTGTCTCAAACCATAACAAAAAAAAATCTATGCAAGAATATATAACTGGGAAATTATATTACCCCAAAATATTCTGCAATGTATAAGAATTAATGTATAAGGACCTAGAGAGATGGCTCAGGGGTTAAGAGCACTTCCTGCTCTTCCAGAGAACCTAAGTTTGATTCCCATCACCCACATCAGGCAGATCACAATTGCCTGTAACTCCAGCTCCTCCAGAGGATCTGACCCCAGTCCTGCTGACCACTTTGGGAACCTGCACACATGTGACAGACACATACATAATATAAAATAAATAAAATGCATTTTTTTTTAAAGAAAAGAACTAATCTCTCAGGAGCCAGCAATATGACTCAGCAGGATGTTTGCCGCCAAGTCTGATGGTCTGGATTCTAGCTCCACGAGCCATGTGATGGAAAAAGAGCACCAACTCCTGCGGCTTCTCCACTGGCCTACATGTGTGGCATGGCATGTACCCTACACAAACACAAATAAATAAACAAATGTGATTTTTAAAAAAAAAAATTGGTTAACAGATGAGATGTGACAATGTGTGGCAATAGGATTGATATTAAATGAGCTATTTCGGTCATCATCTTATACCATGCACTTAAAATGTTTTGGAGGGGTCAATAGTCAAACATTAAAAATATGGGACTAGTCAGGCAGTGGTGATGCAAGACTTTAATCCCAACACTCGGAAGGCAGATCTCTGTGAGTTTGAGGCCAGCCTGGTCTACAAGAGCTAGTCCCAGGACAGGCATCAAAACTACAGAGAAACCCTGTCTCGAAAAAAACCACATATATATATATATGAGACTAGAGAGATAGCTCAGAAATGAAGAGGTTTACTGCTCTGAAGAGGAACAAAGTTGGGTCCCCACCAATCATGGGGGTTGGGGGGCTCATGGCACCTATAACCCTTGCTCCTGGAGATCTAATCCTCTTCTGATCTCCTTGGGCACCCATATACATATGTGCATGCCCCCACACAAACATAATTGGTTTTCTTTGTACCTTAATAATAGGTGTCTCTGCTGATGCAGTAATCAAATCAAGTAGAACTGAAAAAGTAAAAGAGCGTGTTTATTTGAGCAAAGCAACTCCTGGGCGAGTCCTCCAGCCCCAGAGATTGAGGCCAGAGAAGTCACACACCCAAACTAGAGCATAGAGATTATACAGCCTGTAGGGGAGCCGTGATGACGTGTCCACCACAAGCTGGGTTTGAGCCTCAGTATGGTCAAAAGCTGGAATGCTTGGGCGGAATTTGGACTGCCTGCACTTCAGGGGAGGAGCTGCTATAGCTACCAAGAATGCAGAACTGGGCTTTTCCGTGCCTCCCCTTTGTTCAGAGATTCTCTGAGAGGGCACGGTTTGGAGAGAGACAGTAATGGAGCTTTCCTGATCAATCAGGAGTGAGCTGGAGGTTCCAACCAAACAATACACATAAGTTAAATTTTTTTTAAAGCATAAAACACTATTAAGAGTGGTTGGAGATATGACTCAGAGGTTAAGAGCACTGGCTGCTCTTCCAGAGAACCCAGGTTCAATTCCTAGCACCCGCATGACAACTTACAACTGTCTATAACTCTAGTTCCAGTGGATCCCACACCCTTACACAGACATATATGTAGGCAAAACACCAGTGCATGTAAAAAATAAATAAATTACTAAAAAAATTATTAAGGCTGAATGGTGGTAGAGCACACCTTAAATCCCAGCACTCAAGATGGATCTCTATGAGTTCAAGGTCATCCTGGTCTACAAAGCAAGTTCAAGGACAGTCTCAAAACAAACAGAAAACGATTAATATAGAAGCTTTAAGGAAATAGAATGAAATAGTTTGTTAAATGTAGTGAGCACAGGGTCTTCGAGCTCAGAGACAAGCACTAGGGAAACCAGGAATGTTATGCACACAGGCTTGTCTCTTCAACAGAAGAGATGTGGAAGCCTGTTGTCTGTGCAGAAGACTGGGGGAAGATGTCATTAATAGCCCAGTGACCTGTGCTAGCTGTAGGGCCTGGCCACACTTGAATCCCCTGTACTACTGTGTTTTTCCCAGACTTTCCCTCCCAAGGTCTTTGTCTTGAGCACTCTTTCTCAGTCAAAAGACCCCATCCTTATGGGGAGATGTCACCTGTAATTTACAAAGGGAGCAGGGCCTGGGTGACCTCTGTGATATGTGGGTCAGAGCCCACACCAGATCCTGGATCTTAAGCTATAGAACTCATCTTCATGGTAGAGGTCACAAGTACTTTGCAAAAGAGTTTCAATGTCTCAATGACACCTTAAGCTTTATCATGCACAGGGGATTGAGATAATTGTTATAGGAAATTTTCCAAAATTGTACTGTACTTAAATACACCTAAAATAAGTTGCTGGGTGGCAGACTGCAGAAGCTTGAACGAGCATCACTATCTCCTGTTGAATTGGATTTCCTTCTTGCCTCCTGCAGATCATGCCTCTGCTGGCCGCAGCACTTATAGGGACCCCACAGTAAACATAGATATAGAGGTTCTTCTCTAAGTAGAAGTAATTACAGAAGCCCCAAAGAAAAGACAAGAAGATTCAGAATGGGCGTCCAGGGAGAGGATTCTGGGAAGGAGCATCAGGAATCTGTCTCTACTTGGCCAGCAATGGCCCTGGCTCTGTGTGTCAGGTGTAATTATTTTACAACACCAGAGTGTGTTGAGGGTTTACAGCTTCCTATGGAAGGCTTGGGAGGTAAACCACACTTAATTTGGGTCAGTTTCAGCGCTTAGCACGGTAATAGCTAAGCATTCCTCCTGCACAGCCTTCACACCCCCTGCAGGAAACACAGTGGGCAAAGCTAAACCTTGTCTTCCAGTGCTCGACACTAACTGCTGCCCTGAGCACACGCGGTGTAGGCAGAGACAAGCTGGCATGCTTTGTACCTTTCTCTTCACTGGTTCCTAGATGACGTGAGTTCCAAGCATTTAGGGGCCAGTGCCCTTCTTCCCTCCCCATTTTTCTGATTTTTACCTTTTGGAAGCTACCCATTAACGACTGGTGTATCCAAAGTACATCCAGGGGAAATTAAAATGTGACCATGTGTGCCCAGAGAAGGGCACAGAGACAGAAAGACCTGAAAAGACCTTAAGTTTATATATTTATTGATCTGTGTCACAGAGATAACCTACAATAGTGAAACACAAAACTGAGGGAAAACAATATAAAACCAAAACAGAAAGACCTATGGAAGAGAGAATGAAGTTCGAGACTTGCCACATTATTAGATTCCAATGTCGTTTTCAACAGTAACAAAAACAAAAATCACAAGGCATGCAGATAAACATTTGGACCATATCCCCCATCACCACCAAAAAAAAAAAAAAAAGACGGAGGAGGGAGGAGGTGAGTGGAATGGCTGTGGTAGAGAGCTGATCTAGCATGGTAGCATGTGCAAGGCCCTGGGTTCAATCCTCAGGAAAAACAGAAAACGCAGAGACTGGACAGTTTTTCCTTTCTGCTGGAATGTCCTGGCTTGTTTTTATTGCAACTTGACACAGCTAGAGACATCAGAGAAAAGGAGCCATAACTGAGAAAATGTCTCCATAAAGTCTGGCTATAAGACATTTTCTTAATTAGTGATCAATGGCAGAGGGCCCAGCCTATGGTAGGTGCTGCCAACCCTGGGCTGGTGGGCTAGTGGTTCTGGGTTCTATAAGAAAGCAGTCCAAGTCAGCGATGGTGGAACATACCTTTAATCCCAGCACTTGGGAGGCAGAGGCAGGTGGATCTCTGAGTTTGAGGCCAGCCTGATGTACAGAGTGAACTCCAGGACAGCCAGCGCTACGGAAAGAAACCCTGTCCTGATAAAAAACAAAACAAACAAACAAATAATAATTTTTAAAAAGAAAGAAAGCAGGCTGAGCAAGCCATGTGAAGCAAGCCAGTAAGCCCCACTCCTCCATGGTCTCTGCATCAGCTCCCGCTTACAGGTTCCTGCCCTGTTTGAGTTCTTGTCCTGACTTCCTCCATTGATGAACAGCTGTATGGAAGTGTAAGCTAAATAAACCCTTTCCTCC
>NW_004949102.1:16548337-16550184 GCF_000317375.1 Microtus ochrogaster | reverse complement strand
ATTTTATCGAGGGAGGGAGGGAATAAAGGAGGGAGGGAAGAAGGAAGAGAGAGAGAGGGAAAGAGAGAGAGAAGTATTAGAAAACAGAAACATTCAAAACACAGGTAGAAAGCCTAAGAGGGACTGGGGAGATGGCTCAGCCAATAAAATGCTTGCCACATAAACATGGGAACCTGAGTTTGATTCTTAGTACCCACATTAAATTTTTTTAAGCCCCAAAAGTTGGCATTTGTAACCCCTATGTTACAGTACCACTGAAGGCTCGTTAATGAAAACTATTACTGACAAACTGTCAAAAGATTGGGATCTACCTCTTCTGGTCAGGCCTGCCAGGTACCTAGCCAGGGGACTACCCCTCAGGAAAGGCTGGCTTGCCTTAAGCCATGCTAATGAGATAGTGGGAAGAATTAGTCCTTTAATGAGAACTCCTGCCCCCTAGTGCAGTCCATACAAGCCTCCGGAAGGGCATAACTTTTCCTTTTCTTCTCTTCTGTCTTTCAGGTGCTGGCTAAAACCTAGGTAGACACAGTATCTGGGCTTTTCCACCCTCTCTGAAGCTAACCTTCTCAGCATATGGCTGACCTCCATGCCAGCTCGATTCAAACAGCATGCCTCTCTCTCCCTCTTCAATGCCCACCTATGCATCTACAATAAATGTCTCTCTAAAACTTCCCCTCTGTGGTCCATGAGTTTCATTTTTCAAGTTAAAGAAGCAAAACCCTGAAAGCCACTAGCCACTGATTCAAAGGGCTTTGGTGACCCTTGGTTGAGTCTTCTGCGACCCCAGCATCCAAGCCTAGAAAGGCAGATCTGAGCAGGCTAAGGACACAAAGGGGAAGAGAATGAAAAAGGATTAAAAACTGTCAGAGCTTAACAGACCCATCTAACACCATAAGCAGACTAGCACAGACACAGAGGGAGTCTAAAGGAAGAGAAATAGAACATTAGATATTAGAAGAAATAAAAGCTAATATTTTCCAGATTTGGTAAAAGTCATAAATATATATGTCCAGAAAACTCAATGAATTTCAAGGACAGAAATTCAGAGGCCCACACTAAGAAACAGTGTAATCCAATTTTAGAGAATCAAAGACAAATGCTAAGCCGAAGGGCAGCAAGAGTGAAGCGGTTCACACACGAAGGCTCCAGAGTGTCCCTGTGTCCCCTGCTTCTCACCAAAGGACAGCAGGAACGGAGCAGCAGGTACAGGCGAAAGTACTGAAAGGAAAAACTGTCCCTCTAACGTGAGAACGGCATTAAAGCGTTTCTCGGTCAAAAGAAGCTGAAAGATATTGTCACCACTAGACCTGCTTCATAGAAAATGAGCAAAGAAGCCCTGCAGGGTAAAAGAAGGCGTGAAACAGTGACCAAAGCCATCTAAGCACATCAAGGAAGGTAAACACCAAAGCTAGTATAAAGCTGGAACAAGGGTTTTCAGCTCTACTTTTTGCTTTATGTGTGATTTAGGAAATCAACATTTTTTTCTCTATTTTATTTTGCAGTGCTGGGGATTGAACTCAGGGCTTTGTACTTGCTAGGGAAGTGTTCCACCACCAGCCTACCTCTCTCATTCATAGAACAGCAGCACTTTGGAAAAATAAACAATCATTAAACAAGATATGGTGGTTCAGGGAGGATCACCACCAGCTAACAGCCTCCCTGGACTTCAGGAGAATCAGGGACCATCCTGGGATACAAAACAGTCAGGGGCCATCATGGGATACAAGGGAGGCACGGGCCATCCTGGACTATAGGGAGTCAGGGGCCATCCTGGGATACAAGGGAGTCAGGGGCCATCCTGGGATACAAGGGAGTCAGGGGCCATCCTGGAATACAAGGGAGGCATG
>NW_004949102.1:16538726-16548237 GCF_000317375.1 Microtus ochrogaster | reverse complement strand
GGCCACCCTGGACTACAAGGTAGTCAGGGGCCATCCTGGGATACAAGGGAGTCATGGGCCACCCTGGACTACAAGGTAGTCAGGGGCCATCCTGGCATACAAGGGAGTCATGGGCCAGGCTGGGCTTCAGAGTGAGACCTAATCTTTAAAATGAAAACAAAACTTATTTTAAAAGCTACTAATAGTAGTTAATAACACAACTTCAGTTTGTAAGTATTTCATTTACTACCCAATCTAAGAATGTTTAGCCTATAGTTTCGGCTATATAATATATAGATAGAATTTCATATCAATAATCAAAAGGGATGTGGACAGAGCTATAAGACAAAGTTCTATGGATCTCTACATTCAAGGCTAGCATGGTCTATATAAAGAACTCCAGGCCAGCTAGAGCTACAGACTGAGACCCTACCTATAATCCCAGCACTCCGAGGCAGAGGCAGGCAGATCTCTGAGTTCAAGGCCAGCTTGATTCACAGAGCGAGTTCCAGGACAGCCAGGGCTACCTAGCAAAACCCTGTCTCAAAAAAACAGAAACAAAGAACAAACAAAAACCCCAGCAGTTTTACATGTGATTAAAAGTCAGCTTTTCAATGTGAACACTAAGGTAGCTGCAAACTCTTTGATCTACAATGGCATACTGCCTGCAAGACACGCTAGGGCAGGGGTAACCCAAAGGTTGTGGGAGAAACCAACCCATAAGTAATTTGACTTAAGGTCCACTCCACAAGATGAAGCTCATACCCAACACTGCTTGGGTGACCAAGAACCAAAGACTAGATAGGGCAGAGACCTAGGGTAAAACCAAAAGCTACTGTTCTGAAAAAAAAGGGGGGGGACACAAATAAGTAAGTAAATAAATTAATAGAATGACTTCTAATATTCTGTTATACTCATAGATTGGTACCTTGTTCAGCCATTATCAGAGAAGCTTCCTCTTGCAGCAGATAGGAACAAATAAAGAGACCCACCGTCACATATTACAAAGACAGTGAGAGATCTTGGAAACTCAGCCCTAAATGGGATGTCTCCATCAAATCCCTTCCCTCGGAGGACAGGGAACCCTGTGTAAGAAGAGGTGGAAAGAGTGTAGGGGTCAAAAGGGATGGAGGACACCAAGCAAACAAGGCCCTCTAGATCAACGTGAGCAAAGCTGCCGTGAATTCACAGAGACTGAAGCAGCATGCACAGAGCTGCTCAGGTCTGCACCAGGTCCTCGGGGTCTATATCATGACTTCCAGTTGCGTGTTGTTACGGGATTCCAGAGTGTGTGAACAGGTGGGTCTCTGAACCGCTTCTCCTCCTGTTGGTTTGTCTTGTCCAACTTGGAGATAATAGTTTTTTGGTTTACCTTATTGTATTTTATATTGTTATCTTGTTATTTTTTTAAATGAATGAGTGACAACTAGGATAAATGCTAACAACTGAACTGAACATTTATATCTGCTGGGAGAGAAAATCAGTTTTCTCCAGTAAGTGACACTGGGCGTATCAACCACTCCAGGACAGGCCTCATGTTCAGGAATAGTTGACCAACATATAATGAACACCACAGGTTTAATCTCTGTGTGTGTGTGTGCTTTTATTGGGTTACAATTTGGTGGGAGTTTTTTTTTTCTGTTTGAGTATTGTTTTACTTTGTTTTCTTGGTTTTGGGGGAATTTATTGCTGTATTGGGGTTGTTTGTTTGCTTGTTTTTAGAAAGAAATAAAGTTGGATGTGTAGGGGTGAGGAGAGGACCTAGAAAGGCTTAAGGGATAGGAAGAATATGATAAAGATGTGTTTTATTTTATTTTTGGTTTTTTGAGACAGGGTTTCTCTGTAGCTTTGAAGCCTGTCCTGAAACTCGCTCTTTAGACCAGGCTGACCTCAAACTCACAGAGATCCACCTGTCTCTGCCTCCCAAACGCCGGGATTAAAGGCGTACACCACCACTATCCAACTTTTTGTTTGCTGGTTGGTTGGTTGGTTGGTTGGTTGGTTGGTTGGTTGGTTGGTTTTTGGAATATGTATTTAATTGTTAGAGTTGTTTTAAATAATAAAAAATACATAAAGAAAAAAGTCAGGTCTTGTAAATTTAGAGTGTTATAACTTTAGGATGATAAATGCAATCGTCCTGGCAACCACAAAGAAATAATTGTGTAATCTGCTCAAAATTAAATAAGAGGAAGAAGAGTTAAATATTTCACTACCAAAAAAATCAACTAAACACAAAAGATAATAGTATATAGATAGACTAGATAATAGTGAGTAGAATATAGACAATAAGGGACAGATTAGCCATAAAACATATAGAAAGCATATAAATGGCAAAAGTAAATCCTTTTATATCAGTAATTATTTTGATGTCAATTGATCAAATTCTCTAGGTAAAAGACAGAGACCAGAAGAATGAATATATTGTCGGGGACCAACAAGATACTTGTGCAAGCCTGGCAACCTGAGTTCAATCTCTGGAATAGACATAAAGGTGAAAGGAAAGGGCTGACTCCAGGAAGTAACCATCTAACCTCCACACACACACCATGGTACCTACTCCTGTGCACATGCTAATAATTCATATATACATATACATTATATATAGTAATATAACCATGTGCTATGTATGATTATTTTCATTCCAAAGATACCAACACATTAAAAATGAAACTATAGAAAAAGATATTCCACTCAAAGAGCAACTAAAAGACAATCGAACTGCCTAGAAACTGGCTTGGTATTGGCATCACTAAAGGGCTGCTAAATGAAGGGCATGTCCAAACTCACTTGTTTGGGACTGTAAAGTAAGTGAGTTGGTTTTCTTTGTTTGCTTTGGTTTTTGGTAGATTAAACTATGAAGTGAGAATGAAAATAAAGGTAATGCAAAAAATAAAGGCTAAGAGAAAAGAGATAAATGATAATTCAAATTGACACTGGCATTTACTAACACTGGATAATACTGATGGCAGGGTCTCTAGTGTAATCTTATTTAAAAGACTCTGTCAACATAGATACTGAGCCATCAATAACATTCATGTGTTCTGGCCTAGAAATACAACTAGATCTAAATCTCACTCTCTAAATACTATTCTTCCACCAAAGGAATCACAGTTCCTGAACAAACAGTAAATCCCAAGGCTGAATCCAGCAAGTATCAGTTGCCCCCAGAAGGCAGCACCTCCAATGCATCATTCTCAAAACAAGGTTTCTCCAGACTGCAGAAGGATGGGCAAACCCTGTGAGTGTCCTACACAGACACTAAGATACTTACCGTAAGGAAGTAGCTCACAATTATGGAGGCACCCAGCGACTGCCCCTCAATCTTCCAGCTATAAGCAGGGTAGTCAGGGAAGCTGGTGGTATCATTCAGCTTGGCTGAGAACCAAGCAGTCGGTGAAAAATCTCAGTTCAGTAACAGATGAGATAGGATGGCCCAACTGGACCGGTCATGCTGGAAAGGAGGCAAATTCTCCCGTTCTTTGGCCTTCTGTTTTATTCAGGCCTTCAACCAATGAGGTGGTGCCCACCCACATTGAGGAAGGGACTGATTCTGATGTTAGTATCATCCTGAAAAGCACAGACACACCAGAAATTTCTAGCAAAATATCTAGACACCCTGTTAACCAAGTAGAGTTGACAAGACAGAAGTGCTAGACGGTGTGGGTTCGGAGCTTGGGTGACAACATGTGAAGCTGCCCAGGGTGGAATCCTCCTACCTAGGCTCCTTCAGCCTCTAGACTTATCTCTTTCCTCCACAAGCTCACGTGTCTGGTGGGTTTTCCCCCTGGTGAGTCTTCAGCATTAATTGCATTTATTCTAGTCCAATCTCTTTTTTTCATAATCCTTTGGTTTTATTTGACCCTTTAAAATTTTTCATAAGATATGATTATTATCTCCAAATTCATAAGACCTCTAAATATATACATATATAAACATATATAAATATATTTTTCACATCACATATTAATCATTTTATTTATAGTAATAATATCTACTTAGTAAGTATCAAGTTTTATGATTTTAAAAAGTCCTGGCGTGCCCCCGGCGGGCTCGCAGAGCAGCCACTAGCCCGGCAGAGATGGTTGTGGGTCCCTGTGGTTTACGAGCAGTGACCCATTTGGGGCGGGCGGCCTGCTATTTGCCCAGCAGGCAGAGACAGACCACAGCAATCCAGGAGAGCCAAGCGGGTGAGTGTGAACAGGAGGCGGGTAAAAGGCACATAGACACAGTAAATAGGCATAAAGCTAAAACCATTTATTACTTAAAGGGGGGGGCACGGGTCAGAGGTCGCTGGGAGTGGGCGTGGCTTGTCCCTTAAAGGGACCAGAGACCAAAAGAATAACATCAAGTATACAATATTGTTAACTCTAGATACTGTGCTGTTGTAATAGGAGCGGCGGGGTTGCGTCCCCAGCACCCCGGCTGCCTGCTAGCTTATGCCCGAAATAACAACACACAAACTGTGTTCATTTAAACACTGCTTGGCCCATTTCTATCTAGCCTCTTCTAGGCTAATTCTCACATATTAATTTAGCCCATTTCTAATCATCTGTGTAGCACCGCTAGGTGCGCTTACCAGGAAGATTCTAGCCTACGTCCATCCTGGGTTGGAGCTTCATCGCATGTGTGTCTGCCCAGGAGCGGGGATCATGGCATCTCTGAGCTCACTTCCTCTTCCTCCCAGCATTCTGTTCTGTTTACTCCTCCCACCTATGTTTTAACCTATGAGGGCCAAGCAGTTTCTTTATTGCTTAACCAGTGAAATCAACAGATTGATATATGACACTCCCACATCACTGTGCTGTATATCTCCATAACTTACCCTTTTTTTAACTTTTTTTATTCTTTTTATTGAGTTATATGTATATTTTTTTCCACACCTCTTTTTTCCTCCCTTCTCCCCTTCCACCCTCCCTGCTGCCCCTTAGCTCCTAATTCTCTGGAGTATGGATTATCCTTTGTTTGGCTTTGTATCTTCTATTCACTTATGAGTGAGTCCATACCATGTCTGTCTTTCTGAGTGTATTCTAGTCCAGTCTTATCTGCACGGGGGTCTCAATGTGGGGCATGTTTGGAGATAAAGCTAATCAGAGTATCCCAGTCCCTGATGCTAAATTTCAGTCACGTGGTCTGCTCTAGATCATCTATGTAAGCTGCAGATCTCACAGGCTAAGGAAGGCATGGAGAGAGCTAGGGTTCTCCTAGAAACGTCCTCCCACTGCATCTCACAACCAGCACCAAGCATCAGGGGAGCTGTGAGCACTTAGCAGTCCCATCTGGAGGTTGCACAACAGGCAGGCCCTCCAGCTCTGCTTTGACCACAGGTTCTATTGGGCCATATTACCAACCCCTCACTGGTCCTCCTGGCTTCACAGAATCAGAGAAGCCAAAGGGGAGACTAGGAAGCTAGAAGAGGAAGGATTTATTTCAAACTATTAATTCAACTGTGACAATCCCTAGATGTCACTTATTCTTAACTGATCTACAAAGAGCAAGTATTTTTAGATAAGGCGATGCCATGAATTCCAATCAACATGTCCCGGAATGGTGTGGCTGTTCTCTCACTACAAACTAAATGTCTGAAAAGGTGTAGTCGAAAACAGCTGAAAATGTTGATCTGGCTTGTGTTCTGAATTATTATGCTGAAGGAGTCCCAACCAATTAAAAACCTGTGACAACTCCAAGGGTCCTGCCTTCCTCCCACCCTCCACCACAGGCCTCTAGACTCAGAATTTCACCACTGGGTGGCTACTTTCATCAACAGGACTGGCTGAGCCCCTCTAAACCTTTCCTTCGCCTTCCCTGCAGCACTGCCTGCCCCGTCATCCAGGCAAGCGACCAGTCAGTCTCTAGTTGCACCCAGACTGCTCCAACTATAATCCGAATCTGTCTGCACAATGGCATATTTTCCAAAACGAGCCTCCAGGTGCTTTTTTATTAATTTGCTTAGAGGCAAAGGCAAATGTGCACTCTGCTTTTTGCTCTGAAGTTGTGCCAACTAACAGGAGCAACTGAAATCACTGTCTGCAGCGCCTAGAGCCTTTCTACGCCGAGTGTGGTCCACAGAGCCCAAGGGGCTCTTTAGGAATGCAGGCCTTCTCCAGATTTTCACAATCAGAACCCACACCTTAAGGAGACCCCAGATGTTCTGCACACCATGAGAAACCTGCTAGCCTAGGGCTTAGAGTAACTTCCCTTGTCCTCCAAGGTCACAAGAGCACCAAGGGTCCAAATGCTTTCCCGATAAAGCTTACGACTCTCTCCCATCCTGGAAACACCTATCAAGTCTCGTCCTCTGTGCCCATATCACGTTGAAGTCCCCCAACACCCTTCACCTTTTTCACATTATGTCCAGTATTACACAGTCTTCCTATCATAGAACGTGCTCATCAAAGTGAGTTCTTCAAGGACAAAAGTATGTCTTATTCTTCTACATCCCTCGCAAGTAACCCAGAAGAGACTCAGCAAATGTTACAGGAAAGCTACCTTTGCCTCCATTCTCCCACTGTTTCAGAGTAACATAGGAGTGAAGGCTTATCCATATGAAGATTATTACATTTTAATCTCGCCTTTAAAAGCTGTTCTTATACTTTTAATGTAATTTTAATTGATGCATGAAAGTTTTACATATTCCAGACCATGTGTTGTTTTGATACACTTGTATATATTATATAACGTTCAAATTAGGGTATGCATATCAATTTACCATTACCATTATCAGGGAGACAGAGGCAGAGAATCTTGCTATGTTACCCAGACTGCTCTCAAACTCCTCAACTCCAGTGATTCTCCCACTAAAGCCTGCTGAGCACTGGGACTCGCGAGCTTGGCTTCAGGGTAACCATATCTATCTCCCCAAACATTGTTTCTTTATGATTAAACATTTCAAAATCCTTTCTTCTTTTAGTTTTTTTTTCATAGGATCTCACTATGTAGCCCTGGCTGCCATGATCAACCTCTTTTAGCTTTTTTTTGAATTGCTGTATTGATGAAGAGACCACTCACTGGTCTAAAGCCAGTTCTTAGCTTTCTTAAAAACCCACAAAACATTATTGCTATATGCACTCACCTTCCTTATTCTTATATTTTCCATATGCTAGTTTACAGTAATGACTCCAAACGCTTCCATTGACCTGAAAACAATCTCTGAACCCACATTTCATTGGGATAACCATTTCTGCCCCTCCCCTTGCACAACACCCTTCTCCTAGCACAACAACCCACTGAAGATACAAATTTAGCTTATAGGCATGTGGAAGAATTATATTTATTCACTTGCATTAAACCTTTCTTGGTATTTCCAATACTTTTCTGAATATACACAAGTGATATTACTACATTAGCAGCAATTAAAAGACAGGAAAATTGTCAAAAGAAGCAAGAAAAGTAATGATCCAAGAGTCGCAATAATTAGTAGCTCTATTCCTAAAGTAAACACACCAGAAAACATGCAGGTAATTAAAAGCACTTAGCAGAGCTGGCATAACCCCACGGGTTAACAGTGAACTCTTGAGAGACTGTGGTCATGTACCAACTTGCACGGGAGAACACAGCCAGAGATGTTCTCTGGTAAGACCCAAGGGCGTCAATCATTGTTCTGTGTGTGTCAGCAAAACACGGCGGTGAACAGGCCATGGGCGTAAGGAACATTCAGATGAAAAACAGATCAACCCTAAACACCGGTCACACTTTTTCTGAATGTATTGTTACAGCACCTGTCACCAAAAGAAGCCATTCCAGTTGAGTTTTGCCATCTAAAATGACCCTTGAAATATTTACCAGTGAATTCAAGGTGGATGCTCTTTGACTCAGGGATTCCACACCTAAACTATATAAATAATTACAAACACAAAAATGTCAAATGTGGTGGTTTTTCTATTAGAAAAAGGAAACAATCTCCATGTTGGTGACTAAGAAGATTATTAAATAAATTGTATTATATTCAGACCCTACATATAAGAGGGGAGCTTTAAAAATAAGAAGGCATGTATGTCTCACACACATACATACAAGAAAATATAAATTATAATATCTGGAATCTGAGTCAGAAAAGTCACAATCTGAGGCCATCTATATAGCAAGATTTTTTTTAAAAAAAAGCCAATAAATAAAAATTTTTTAAAAAGTCAAGTAATGATTCATGTAAAATACTGTCCTGATCATCTGAGTTGGTTCACAGAGCCCCACAAGTAACGAGTAACAAGGTACCCTATGACTTCCACATGTACACCTGCATGTATGTATCCTCCACACGCACAGAAAGGAAAATGATGTGGGATGTCCTTCTGTATGCTGTCATTACCACTAATGAATAAAGAAACTGCTTTGGACCTATAGCAGGGCAGAAGTTAGCTAAGCAGGGAAGACAAGAAAGGCAGAGTCAGAGAGAAGCCACGGAGCTGCCCCTGGAGGCAGATGTGCTAAAACTTTGCTGGTAGGCCATTACCTCATGGTGATGCACAGATTAATGGAGATGGGTTAACCTAAGATAAAAAGCTAGAACTAATGGGCCAAGCAGTGATTTAAATAATATGGTTTCTGTGTGATTATTTCGGGGCTGAGCAGCCAGAAACCACCAAGCAGCCTCCTCCCAACAACAAATTTGTACCAATGTGGTGGAGTAAATCCATGTAAAACCTGAGAAAGCTTATAAAAGAATTCTAAACACAAAAATACAGAGTTTAACACAGCTTCTTGTTGTTTGCTGGTGGCATGCCACTTCTTTAAGAGAGGTTTTCCTGATTCGGCGGTAACAGAAAAAAAGCCACGCAGCTTTGAAATGCTGGCTTTCTGGGCCATACTGCCAGCGCAGACTCTGGCTCTTCCAGGAGACTGAACATTTAAATGGGGTTTGTAAGCAGCGTGTTACAAACTGCTCAATGGCTTGACATAGACCCACTGCATACTTGGAACTGGGGTGGTGTGCATGGCTCAAGGGTAGTGAATGGACTTCCCTTGCCATGTCAGACTGGGCAGAGCAAGCAGGAAGTGCCGTGTGTATCCTAATAATGCCACAGCTTAGGCTTTTAAGAAGTGATTAGCATTTTAAGAAGCACTTCTGGTAAAAAGATAATTACAGATACACAATAAAGACAAATTCAGATGGAAAATACCTCTAAATGGGTCACAGTGTTGGATAAATGTACATAGGCTTGGGAGAGAGAAGAAAAAGAGTAAAGAAACAGTAAATATAATAAAGGAGTAAAAATAATAAAATAAATACTAAAAAGTAAAAACAAATAAGCCTTGTAAAGGTGGAATATACACAGAGAGTATGGATTATGTATATTATTGTGTTTTCTTTGAATTTTTTGGCTGCAGAGAGACATTTGATTCTGGGGATTGCTAAGATAAACCAACATATATACTTTACAGGTATCTTGTTTTCAAAGTTTGAATCTAAGTATTTGTTGTTTTGGGAAAATGCTACAAAAATTTCTTTATAATCTTCACCCAGACACCCCAAAGGTTAAAAAGGTAAAGACCTTCTAGTCCTGCTCACTTATCTCCCCACCCCTGCTGTGTGTGTGTG
>NW_004949102.1:16536584-16537304 GCF_000317375.1 Microtus ochrogaster | reverse complement strand
TTACCAAAATCAAGTTGATTAAATAATTGATACTGATTAAATCCTCTTAAAGTTAATCTTAAAGTCATATCTAAGTTTTTTCAATTGCCCCAATATTGACTTTTGTTGTTTTGATTATTCTGATTCTGGCTCTATAGCCCAAAGCTGCTTGGAATTCACAGTTCTCCAGTTCCTGACCTACAGTTCTCAGGATTACAGGTTTGTGAGAGGGGCGGACAAACATCATGACAGGAACCAACAACTCACCTAAGAATTAGACTTCCGTTCCTGCACATACTAGGCCTGGACCACCCCCCCCACACACACACACACACAGGTGATAACTGAATAAGAACAAAGCCTGGGGCTTGTCCAGACTTGCCCAAGAATGGAAAAACTATTGCCTTAGCCACCCCTGCTAACCCTAACCAATTAGAAATGTACTAATATGATTGCCACTTGCCTAAGCCAATCCTAAGCAGAATGGTCACACTACTTTTAAAATTCCTGTAGCTGTGCTTAAAAGGATCTTACACGTCCCTCTTGGGGTCTTTGCCATTTTGTACAAGTGTGCCCCCTCCATGTACATGTGGTATAATAAACACGCTTGCTGAATGCATAAAAAAAAAATAAAATAAAATAAAATAAACCTAGTGAAGTGGGAACTTCCTGGAACCTACAAAGGTGATCCAAATGGAGGGTTACCTTAATAATAGGGAATATGTAACCTCAACTGTCCTC
>NW_004949102.1:16533342-16535234 GCF_000317375.1 Microtus ochrogaster | reverse complement strand
TTTTTGAAGTGTATTAATGTGTAAGGAATATTTTTAACCTAATTGAATATAGTACATTTTTAAAACACAAACAAACAAAACAGCTCTTTGTCGACACCAGTTTCAGAATAGGAGCAGCAGTGTCCGAGACTCCGTCACTAACATGCAGCTTTTTGTCCAAACCTAGGGGAGCTCCACACTCTTGAGTTACACGCCAAGATCAAGCTTAACTGGAGGGCATCCCAGAAGAACAAGTCTGACTTTGGGCAGGCTTGAGCTGGAAGATGAGGCCACTCAAGGGGGGGGCCTGACCACTCTGCAAGTAGCTGGCTGGGAGGTAAAGTCCATGGTTCCCTGGCCCAGGCTGGAAAAGCACGAGGTCAAACTCCTAAGGAAGTATATTAAAAATCAGACTTCCAACTCACACCGCTCCTATCTCTCCAATATTCTAATCATCTAGGAATTTCGGGGTGGCTTTGACTGTCTGAAAATGCTGTCTTCACATGAAGGAAGGTGAGAGGTGCTTTGTCTGGTAGGTAGGCCCCTGCAGCCCTTTTACAAGCAAGCTGTAAAGCAGGAGAAGGCTTAAAGACATAGCCCAAGTCTCCACGCTGTAGCTGAAGAGTCTTCCCTCAATCCCTCAAAGGTGCAGAATCAGACTCACGTTATAGAGGCCTCTTGGCAAACATGATCAAACAGACACGTGTGGACTTGTGAAATCTGTGGTCACTTCAGAAGGCCAGGCTCACAAAGCCAGTTCTTAACAAACCGAGTGGTTCCTCTTAGTCACGATACCTGCATTTCAGAGAGGCTCCAGAGCAAAAGCTTTGCTGGGAGGTGCAGAACCAGTCATTAGACTCTCCCTAGGAAGGGTGATTATAAAGACATATCATAGATGCGACTGAAAAAGAAATGTGTTTGCCGAATACATCCCTGATACAAATAGTTAAATAATCCAAAATGGCAAAAATAAAAGTAAGCCAGACAGACCACTGTGTCTGCTTCCCAACTACCTGACTCACCTGTACCCTGAGGCTCACGTTTTCCACTTTAAGGAACTGCTTCGGGTTACTTCAGGAAAGGCATTCTCAGGCAACGCTCCTCAAGAGCTTAGTTCCCCTGTCCTCACACCCTGTGTGTGTGTGTGTGTGTGTGTGTGTGTGTGTGTGTGTGTGTGTGTGTGTGTGTATGTGTGAGCGCGCACGCGCCCAGCCTCCCTCCCGTCCCTGTGGGTAGGAATTGAAAGGTGCGATGGGATGGGGGCTGCTAGGATCAAAGCCAGGACCTCTACCACTGAATTGCATGCTCCTCTTGTACTTGTGTCTGTCGGTGTCTCTATAAAATGAACCTCAGAACATTCTACCACCCCAAGCTGTCTCACGTCACCATTCCTTAAGTCTGCAGATGGCGTTAATTTCCTCTAGAAACTCGGATGTGGGGAGGGGAGAAGAGAATGGAGAACTTGGGTATGAAAGTTCTTTCCTCCAGTAACCTCCTCTGGTGTTCTGGATCAGCAGCTCCTCCTGAGTGGCACATGCTCAAGGGCTTCTGTTGGGATTTGCGTTCCAACTGGTTCCTGGCAGGCAACAGTTTTAACTCCGTGCACCTTTGCCTTCCTTGAGTCGACTGTTCCATCTCCAGACCCAGGAAGGGGCAGGTCTGTGTGTCTGTGTGTTTCGCATTCAAAACAGTTTATGTAGCCATGTGTCTGTAATCCCAGCGTTCCAGAGACTAAGTTAGGCACAAAGATCTCTGAGCACCGAAGTCCAGTCTAGGCTGCACACATACAGTGTGAGACCCTGTCTATAAAATTTAATCTGAAGGCCAGGCAGTGGTGGCGCACGCCTTTAATCCCAGCACTTGGGAGGCAGAGGCAGGCGGATCTCTGTGAGTTCGAGGCCAGCCTGGACTAC
>NW_004949102.1:16525456-16532267 GCF_000317375.1 Microtus ochrogaster | reverse complement strand
ATGGTGGGTCACAGCCATCTATAACTCCAGTTCCAGAGAATCCAAAGCCCTCTTCTGATTTTTGTGGGCACCAGGTATATGTATAGTGCACAAACATGTGGGTGAAATATTTCTACACTAAATAAATAAATAAAAGTCATAAAAGGGAACTGAGGGTATAGTTCAGTGGAGGAGCACATGCTTAGCATGCAGAAGACCCTGACTTCCATCCCCAGCGCCAGTAAAAAAAATAAAAATCAATTTAAAAAAATAAATAAAGCAAGCCAGGCATGGAGGCATATGCTTGACAAACAGGAGGCTCATGGGTTCAAACAAGATTTTTGTCTGCAAATGAGGGAGACTGACTGACCATGGAACAAAAGGGCTGTGACACAATTCAATGACAGAGTACTTACCCGGCATGCAAGCCTCTGGGTTAGATCCAAGGAAGGAAGGAAGGAAGGAAGGAAGGAAGGAAGGAAAGAAGGGGTTGAACTGCATAAATATTTATATTTCTATGAACTAAAAAGACACATGCAAGTTTGAAATATACAAATAATCATTTGAGAGAAATTACAAAAACAAACATTGAGTGAGCTCATATAAATGAGTCAAACAATAGATAACTCTAAATTGTCACCAGACAGCAGACCGGAACATGGATGTGAACACAGTTAAACAGCAAGCATTTGGTTAAAAAAAACAAATCCATCTATAATTAAATAGCTGAAAACGAAAACTGCCAGCATATTAAACTTTGTTTACTTTCCAAATTAGCAAAAGATGTAATAAGTTGTGTATTTCTTGGCCAGCACGGGGGTTAAAGTGTGTTGGCTCCCATTCTGCTGGTGGAGGGAAGGAAGCTTGGTGGAACCTCTATGAACGGCAACTTTACAGTGTGTTCAGAGAGGCTTCAAAATAGTCCTCTCTCCTGCCTGTCACTCCAGTCTCGAGATCTGTGCGAAAGAAGTGACCTAAACTCTTCACAGATACTTTGACGTTAAGTTACTCATTGCAACACATATTCACACTAGAGGTCTATCCAGACAAATTCCATGAACGAAACTTTCACTAGCCTCTTAAAAATGATAGCTACAATTGACTCTTAAATATCTTACAACAGTCAGCGTAGGAAGCAGGACATAAATATTTTTTGCACGAGTGGAAAGATGTCTGTAAGAGGGTGCGGTTTCCCAAAGCTGGTCCTAACTGAGAAGCAGAATCCAGTGCCTTTGTTTCTGAGTTCTGTACTTTAATGAACTTTACAGACTTTATACCTGGCATGTTATTTTTCTAGTAAAAAAGAGGGGGAAGAGAGAGAACTAAAAGAGGGCAGAAAGGAAAGAGAAAAGTCGAAAACGAAGTAAGAATTACCCAAAAGAAAAGGAAAGTCTCCACAGCCCAATAGGGCCACCCTGCTCTTGGCCTGCTGTTTACAGAGGAGCTGGCTTATTGCAGCGCTACTATGGGAAATTGAGACATGCCCTAGTTCCTGCTACTTGAGTTTGCAGAGTGCTGCGCTCTCTGCAATAACATGCATAATAGTCTTTTTAGCAATCCCTGCAATTAGGGGGTTGCCGAACTGGAATTGTTACTTTGAGACAGGCACACACACACACACACACACACACATATGCATGCAAACACAATAGCTGAAACATAGAACCAACTACCCCCTTGAAGAAAAACAGCATAATAGCTCTTCTTCAGATGGGAAGATATTCGACAATCTAAATATAAACAGACGGGGTGCTTTTCTTTCCTTTAGAGAGAGTTCGCAGATTTCTAACATGCGTTAGCCACAAGTCAGATAGGTGATACTATCTGTCCACGTTATTATACGCTTGTGGATCTTGCAACAAACTCAACTCTTGACTGGCAGGATAGAGAGACCCCCTCCCCCGAGCTCTGGAATAAGCTGGAAAGAGTTCTCAGACTGCAGCGTGAGAACGAGTTCTCTCACACAGACTTAATTACAAGTGTACAATTATCAAAACATTTATGGAGGATGCTAACCTCACACCCCACTGCTAGGCTTCTGTTAAACCAATAGCCTTTAACTGAATTGTTTCTGTCCACTCTGCTGTGTTTTAAAAAGGGGAAAGACTGAAGGGGGAAGGGGAGAAAGCGCTGCAGTTGCTAGTCTGTCACTCAGCAGGGGCAGACTGATCCTGGCCCTCATGAGTTACACACTCTGTTCATCGTCTTTGAAATTCCAAAGTGCTCTCTGAAGAAATGATATTTTAATAAGATGGATGAATGTCAGCTCAAGCAGATATATACATTACATAAATAAATTCTTATTTTGCAGCATTGCCCTACTTCAGTTCATAGTAGACCTAAGAAGAAACACTTCATATAACATGCATTCTCTTAGACAAGCTAAATTGCATAAGACATGCTCACAGACAGCACAGATCAGCTGGCCAGAGGATGACTGATAATCTTCCATGAAAATAGCCCAAAAGATCAGTATTCTTATGCTAGAAAAAAGACAGCTGCATTGTCAGAACATATTAAACTGAATTCTGTTGACTTTAATCTGTGAATTTGCCTACTTGGAAATGGCTACTCTATACTTCGACACTACGTATAAAGAATTTATTTCCAGAGCAAATCAGTAACAATGAACCCTTAAATAGCTCTTCAAAGTTTAAGTCTTTCATATGTGTGTGAGCCATATATATACATATGGGGGTTCTTGAGTGTTAGACCCAAGGCCTTCCATATGTTGAGCAGGTATTCTACCCCAACCCAGCCTTTCAGACACGCAATTCTATTTGATAGATACGGTACTAGTGTCAGCTTTGGGACCACATGAGTTTTAGTCAAGCTCAGTAGGACATTCTGAAGAAAGTGTAGTATGATGAACCACATCCTTCTTAGAGTTTGGATGGGGATTGTTATCAAAAGTCCACACTGGGGAGTGATAGAACTTTGAAGAGGTAGGCTGACTGGGAGAACCACAAGACCCTGGAGTCAGAACCTCAGCAGGAACTGCAGGCCCTACTTTCCTCCTTTCTCTTTGGCTCCCTGGACATAAGGTAAACGGTCTAGCTGTCCATATGGTCCCATGTTGATGCACTGCCTTGCCATCGGTTCAAAGCAACAGAGCCCATGTAGACCACGGTAAGCCCCACCCTGGGGAGAAGGAGGTGTCAGAAGCTCAAGGTTACCCAGGCCTGGTCCAAAAAACAAAGTCTCTTATAGCATAGACTAGCCTTGAATTCAATCCGCAGCCAAGGTTGGCCCTGAATGCCTGATACTGCTGGAGTTACATGTGTACGACCTGGAGTTGCATGAAGTATTTCCCAGAGGACCCCATGAAAGAAGGAGGCAACATCAGAAGGCAAGAATCATGTGAAACAAACCTCTGAACAATGAGAATAAGAGATGGGCCTGTAGGAAACACTTCTCCCACAGCACAGGAAACAGACGAATGTCCCAAGAGGAAGCCTCTGGAGACTGCACCAAAGAGAAGCCCAAGGGAAGAAAGTCAGTTTTAAACCCTCGACAGACCCAGACTCCAAGACTACTGGTAAAATAAGAATATTTATCATGCCATGCCACATTGAGGGTGAAGCCACCAGGAAAAAAAGTGTGCCAGTGTATACACACACATCAAAATATCCTCCCATGGGACTGGAGAAATGGCTCAGTAGTCAAGAGCGCTTGTGCTCTTGCAGAGGACCTGGTTCGATGCCCAGCATCCATAGGATAATGGCTCATAACCTTCCAGAACCCCAGTCCCAGGGATTCAACAGGAAGACATGCAGTGCACATACATGCAAGCCGGTAAAACATTCACCCACATAAAATAAGCCTAAAACTTTTTAAATATCTTCCCACACTTTAAACCAAGTGGAAGAGGTAATAAAGACTCTCTGTTCAAGATATATAAATACAGATGATGTCTTGTGTAACCCAGTCTGTTCACACAAATAGTGGAAACCCTCTTAGACTCACCCATCAAGGGATAGCATGTTCTAGAAACTTTGGGCGGCATGATAACAGTGTAATAAAACAAAATGATGGTATTCTTTATTTATATATTTGTCATATGTTCATCCTTACTTAGACTTCCAATGCATTCCTTTGTTGAGCTTGACTCTTAGAACCCTGGAAATTTTGTGTCTACAGTGAGTGACTCTCTCCAAGCCCCACTTTTTGGCTCTGCTTTCCTTCTTCCTTCTCCATCTTCAACTCAAAGAACCCAGGAACCTCTGCTAGCAAACTGGAGGAGTGTGGGTGGGGAACAGAGGTGAACGAAGCCGGTGTTCTGTTTTGTTTTCCTACCCACATATGATCACAGCTGGGGCAAGGACAAGTGGGCTGTAAAAATGAAGCATTTTCCTGAGTCTATCCCTTACAATTTGCTTGTTCAGTACCTAGCAAGGGCTCTTCTCTAGTTTCTGTAAGTTAGTAACCTCCATTTTTCCTCCACAAGTCCAGCGAATATTAATGAGCACAATTTTTTTTTTTTTTGAGACAGGGTTTCTCTGTAGCTATAGAGACTGTCCTGGAACTAGTTCTTGTAGACCAGGCTGACTTCAAACTCACAGAGATCCGCCTGCCTCTGCCTCCCGAGTGCTGGGAGCACCATTGCCCAGCTCAGGAGCCAAATCTTTTGTGAGAGAATGGGTAACCAGGGGAAAGCCATGTGTATGCACTCTCTATAGTAAGATCAAGATGCTAGAGAAAAATCCAGTAGGAGAGCATCTACCCAACCAAGGGGCTTAGAAAGAAGAGGACGGAGCTGATCTGGTTAGGAAGAGATAGGTCATGTGAAACTGCCCGAGAGTGTCTTAGCCAGAAGGAACCGCAGAAGTGAAAGCATGGTGGGGAAGGGAATCAAAAAAAAAAAAAAAGATAAACTCAGAGAAGTAAAGAACAGCATAGACAGAAAACACGGATCTGGAGGGAGAAGAAAATGAGGAGGTGTTGATCAACGGGTCAAAGATGCAGTTATGCAATGAACAGAACCTTATTGTACGGCAACGTGAATTCTGTACAAAACTTGAAAACTTGCTAGGTGTGCAATACTACATGTTCTCATCATACGCACAGGAGGATAGTAACTGTGTGAGGTAACTGGAGTGTGGCAATCATTTCACAACATGTATGCAGCAGCAAAACAAGCTGCAGCTGCTCAGAAGGCCAGGGCAGGAAGAACATTTGAGCATGCGCGGGGTGAAATAGCAATACCCTGTCTCAAATGAAAGCAAACAAAAAGAAAAAAATAATAATACCAAACCCAAGAAACAACAAAAGTAACAGCAATAAAAGGCCAAACACAATACAATGCAAACTCCATTAAGTTGCACATGTAAAATATACACAACTTTAGTCAGCGAGGCCTTAATAAAAGGGGGTGGGTGGTGAAGCGTGGAGAGCAGCCATAACTTCACTGGTGTGAGGGACAAAATCAGTGAGGCCCTATAGTTAAATATCACAGGCACAGAAAGGAGCCTAAAAGAGTTCAAGCTGACCCCTTATCGTGTTGTGCCTGCTGTTGTTCCATCTCCAGACTCAGCTACCCAAGACACTGCAGTTGGATGCTCAGCACAGCAGGCCCAGCATCTCACATCTGGACCTGGCCGCAAGTCAAAAGGGTTGGCTAAAAGCAGCAGCCCTGACAAGATTTTGTTTCAGAGATAATCAATAAGCCATAAAAACTTCCTGCGCCTTCAAGAACTGTAAAATGGTCTGGCTATCTTAGGAGGGTGGCCTCTTGGATCCTTGCATTCCCAGCAGAAGCCACAAGCTCTAAGCGGTGGACCTTAAGTTCTTAGGAGTGACTGAGGTAATGAGAGGCTATGCCCAGGGGGTGAAAAGCATAATTAACACAAAGCATTCGATTTGTCTTTCTCCTGTGAACACACTTGAGCCTATGTAATAGCTGAGCATGCTGATGACAGGGTCCGTCATTAAGTGTCTCACAGAACCTGAAAAACCAGCTGCCGCAGCATAGAAGAAGACCCGCCAAAGGGTGATCGCAAACCCAGAGGGTATATGCAAAGGGGACAGAATGTTTGTCACCAGGTCCTCACCAGATCCCCTCTCACCATGCAATTGTCTAGAAACAAAACTGAGCTCAAGGGGAAAAAAAAAAAGTTTTGGTCTAGTCTGGTGGGCCAGTATCTTGAACTTTGCCGTCCATGGAGATAACCACTCTTTCTGAACTCGTATTGACTGATGGTCTGGAGGCTAGGAATTCTAAGAGCACGCACGACTTTGGTGTCTACTCTCTCTCCATGAAGGGCTCATGCTGTTTCTATTCAGTACAGTAAGTAGAAAGGCCAGTGGGCATGTGCAGAAGAGGGATCATGCTTCATACCGCTCTCAAGGTAAAAGTCCAGTCCTCCTGGACTGGAGGGTTATGCACCCCTGAGAGACAGCAGAATTCTTCTCAAAAAAATGGGTCCCCCAAGATGCTGAGCATGAAGATCCTGAGTTCAAGACCAGTCTGGGTATCGCAGTGAGATCCTGTAAGAAAAAGAATATGATAAAAAATTCTTACACCTTTGCAACAAGGAAACCCCAACAGTATTTAAAAATGGGCAAATTGCTTGAACAGCAAGTTCTCCAATAAAGGAATAAAGTTTCCTAAGTTGCCAATGGACACATAACAAAATATTCAGTGTTGTAATCATTAGGAAATGCCACTCAAAATGATAACCTGCCACCACTTACGTCCATCAGGACAACTACTATCAAAAATACAAATAGTGCTGCCTGGCATAGTGGCCCAAGCATTTAATTCCAGCGTGCAGGAGGAAGAGGCAGGTAGATCACCTCAAGTCTGGGGTTAGCCTGGTCTAGATAGCAAGTT
>NW_004949102.1:16514216-16525286 GCF_000317375.1 Microtus ochrogaster | reverse complement strand
GAACTAGTTCCCTTGTGTTCTGATGGAGGAACTGTAATATGGTTCAGCACATATGACAAGCAGCAAACTGCTTGCTCAGAAGTAACTCACAACCTCCACAGAGCCCAGCAATTCCACTGTGGAGTATATACCCCCAAGAATTAAAAGGAAAGATTTGAACAGGAATTTGCACACCCACAATAGTCACTCACAAGTGTCCAGAAAGGCTGATGTAACCTGTGTCCATTGATGATGAATAGATAACAAAATTTGAAAAACAAAGACAACAGGCTATTTTTCTTTTTTTGAAGATATAATCTTTGTTTTATTTGTATACTGAATGAGATCTTCCCATATTGCTCAGGATAGCCTTAAACGCCTTAGTTCAAATCACACACCTGTCACAGTCTTACAAGTAGCTGGGACCATCAAAGTGCAACAACACTCCCAGCAATGAAATACTTTCAACGTTAAATGAGAAGGAAATACTGACATGCAACATAAAAAACCCTGGAAGACATTATGATAAATATTATGGTAAATGAATAAGCCAGTCACAAATAACAAATGTTATATGGTCCCATTTATGCAGGGTATTTTAAGTAGCTAAATTCATAGAGATAACATAAATATGTAGAACAGTGGTTATCAGGAGATGGTTGGAAGACTTTCATCTTATGAATGAAAGGAGTTCTACGGCTTAGTTACACACCAAAACTAAACCATAAACCTAAAATATTAAATGTTATATGCAGTTTACCACAGTTTAAAAAGAACTAAGAAAAACAAGACAAGCAACCATGGACTGTTTTTTAAAAATTCACTAAATTGATAAAAGCAGAATTTCTCAAAACAACAGAAGAGAAAGAACGGACACAGAAATTGTTTCAGTCTGAAAGAAGGCAAAACAAAAATTCTAAATAGAAAACCCGAAGTAACTGAGAGAAACAGACCAGTCTAAAAATTCCTGAAGGCTAGAAATATATACGAAAAACAGAAATCTGGGGCTGGGGATGGCTCATTGGTAAGGGGCTTGCCACACACATTGAAGGAGTGACCTGGAAACCACATAAAAGGCCAGATGTGCAGACACGCCCCTCTACAACCCCATCACTGGGAGACCAAACTAAGAGAATCCCTGAGGCTTGCTGGACAGTTAGCCTAAGCTCCAGGTTCAGTGAAAGACCCTGTCTCAAAAGGTAAAATAGAGTGTAACAGAGGAAGACATAAGACTTTAGCATGTAGACACACGTACACATTCACACACAAAGATGGACATTTTGACAATGGACTCAAAGTCCAAATCCAGACTTACACTTTCTACAGTAGACAACACCGAAAACAAAATAACAAGGCTAAAGACACTGATAAAGCACTGTAGTGAATTCATAATATTGGTATTCATACCGGAATTTAAACAAAAAGCCTAAGGGAGACAAAAAGAGACAATCCATAGTAAGAAAATCTCAACAAGAATATTCAATGAGGTTAAGCAGTGGTGGCACATACCTTTAATCCCAACAGTCAGGAGGGAGATGCAGGAGAAACTCTGAGTTTGAAGCCAGCCTGGTCTACAGAGTGAGCTCTGAAAGCCTATCTCGAAAAAAAAAAAAAAATTCATGATTACACACTTGGCCTCCACTAAAAACTTCATTTCAAAACACAAAAACTGAAAGATTTTTTTTAAAAGATTGAAAATCTTAATTCTTAACAATTTTGATAGGAAAATTTAACTTCTATAACAAGACTAAACAGGCAAAATTATTTCAAAAATAAAGAACATTAAGCAATATCAGAAATAATCCAATGGAAATAATACTCTCCCTAGTACAGAAAGGTATCAATGACACACTTAAAAATTGATCACAAGCCAGGGAGATGGTTCAGTGAACAAATCACCAACAGCTCAGTTCTAATGTCTGAGTTCAGTCCCCAGACTCCATGGTGGAAAGAGGACCAACTCCTAAAGACCCTACACACACACACACACACACACACACACACACACACACACACACTCATACTCACACCATGGCGTGCATATCCACATTCATCACATTCATATATAAACACACAATAAAAATAAATAAATAATTTGTTTTTATTTTCTGTGCATACGTGTTTTACCTGCATTATGTCTGTGCACCACATGTGTGCCTGATACCTATATAGCCAAAGAGGGAATTTGATCCCCTACAACTGGAGTTCAGAACAATTGTGAGCTACCATGGGGGTACTGGGAACCAAAGCCAGGACCTCTGCAAGAGTTGCAAGTGCTCTCTTAACAATAGAGCCCCCAAATACAAAAGTTTTTTAAATAAGGTTACAGAAAAAAATCTAACACCAACTACAAACAGCAAAGAAATCCTAAGTCTTATAAACCTCTCACCACTATTTTTTATTTTTTATTTTTATTTTATTTATCACCCAGGTGGTGGTGAGGCATGCCTTTAATCCTAGCACTCACGAGGCAGAGGCAGGTGCATCTCTGAGTCCGAGGCCAACCTGGTCTACAGGATAGCCAGGATATACAGGGAAATTCTATCTCAAGAAAACAAAAACATGAAAAAGGCAAAATAATATCCTTTCTTTTATGCTCTTTAAAATGTGCTGTAACTTTTATGAGAAAGTTTTTACCATTTTTCATTGAAGTTTCTTGCTTTGCAAACTTTTCTGTGCATACTAAACTCCTCTGTGGTGATGGGGATTGAACTCAGGACCTTATGCATGCAAGGTTAGCACTATACCACTGAGCTATATCTCCAATCCGACCTGACTTTATTCTTCATAGTATGTAGTGTCAGAATGGGATCTAGCCAGGGGTGATAGTGCATGTCTGTAATCCTAGCATTCGGGATGTACTGGCAGGAGAGTAAGGAGTTTCAGGGTAGCTTTGATTATATACTGAGACTCTATTGTAAAAAAGAAAAAGGAAAGGAAGCATCTAAAGATGCCCCCTGAAAAATCCTGCCACTGCCAGCACCCAGGGCCCATGCACTCTTCTCTCGGACGCAGATCTCTCTCGGATCAAGGCACTGCTTCCAGCATTTTGAACCCCCCACTTTATTATATTTCTTTTGTTTGTTCTTGAAGATTCTTCATTAGTCATATTTCCCTATTCAATAAGAAAGATGGGGAATTTACTTCCCTGAGCCCCCCAAAAACAGCTCCATAAGCTAGGCTCCCTGTGGCTTACTTGGCATCTGAGGAAAACCAAAGCCAGATACTTTCACTTGGTCTGACCGGCTGGTGTCTGGTGGCTTTCTGGGAAGATGAGCAAGCTTGGCAGCAATCATTTCGAATTGCAGTGGTCACTGAGTGGAAAGAAAGAGGACATCTTCAAAACAGTGCGATGCGGTCTTTGACTGGCATACAGTTTCCTGAGAAGTAAAGGACTGAGAAGTAGCCTGTCTTCAAAAGCCGAGACAAACATTTCTAGCCATTAATAAACATTTACAGGCCGGCTGGCTGTAACCCCGTAATAGACTGCCCACCAACATGCACAGCATCCTGAGCTTGATCTCCAGCACCACACACACACACACACACACACACACTCATACACACATACACACATACACACACATACATACACACATATACACATACATACATACATACACACATATACATACACACATATACACATACACTCACACACATACACATATATACACACATACACAGACATACACACATATACACATACACACATATACACATACATACATACATACACATATACATACATACACATATATACACATACACTCACACACATGCACATATATACACACATACACATACATACACACGTATACACATACATACACACGTATACACATACACACATATACACATACGTACATGCATACATACATACACACATATATATACATACACATACATACACATATATACACATACACTCACACACATACACATATATACACACATATACACATACACACATATAACACACATATACACATACACACACAAACATACACATACACATATACACACACAGAAATTATAGACTGAGACTCCAACTCTGGAGAACTGGGGGGAGGTGGCAATCAGTTAATCAGTTAGGGTGAAGAAAATGGTTTTCTGTTGCTCTTGTTAAAATGTATTTTTATGTGTATGTGTATATATCTGTGTGAGCACATGCCACGTATTCAGTTATCCTTGGAAGTCAGAAGACATCAGATCCCCCGAAGTTATGAACTGTCTGACATGGGTGCTGGGAACTGAACTCGGTGCTCTGGAAGAGCACCAAGTGCTCTTAACCACTGAGTCATGGCTCCAGCCCCTGAGTGCAGTTTTTATATGTAATTTGTCTCAATAAAGTTGATGCTTTAAGAAAAAAAAGAGCCAAGTGCTGTGAATTCATTGGTATTCCAAACACCTTGGAGGTGGAGGAGACAAGAGGACCAGGATTTCAAGGCTGACTTAGCTATACAGTGAGTTCTAGGCCCACCTGGGCTAAGAAAGATTCGGTTTCAAAGAAACAGAACTAAACAAAAACTCAGACGTGGGGTATTGGAGAGATAGTAAAATGTTTGTCACGCAAGCGGGAGGACCTGAATTCAGGTCTCAGCACCCAGCAAAAGCCTAGTGCAGCAGGGTGCATATGACTGGCACCAGAGAGACTGAGACAGACAGGAGAGCCCCTGGCTTACTGGCCAGCTCGTCTAGGGAATCAGTGAGAGACCCTGTCTCAAAATAAGGTGGAAAACAATTGACAAACACACTAGTACAAACCTCCGGCTTCTATACATGCCTGAGAACCACACATGTGTCCACGCAAATGTACACACACCACCAACAACAATGACAAAAACCTTCAGATAGGGGGCTGGAGAGAGAGGGTTCAGTTGGCAAAGAGCTAATCTTACAAGCAGGAGGAACTGGGTCCGATCTCTGTGAAAAAAACAAAACAAAATAAACAACAACAACAACAACAACAAAAAACCTGGGTATGGTGATCAGTCAGTCTGTTACCCCAGTTCGAAGGAGGTTAAAAAGGCAGACCCAAGCAGCTTGCAGTACAAGGCCAGCCTACCTCACCTAGGAAGTTACAGGGATGTGGGGGCCTATGTTTCTAAAAACCAAAAACCAAAGCAAGCAAACAAACAAACAAAAAAACCCTGAAGAACATTTATGGTTACCCTCTGGTCTGCACACATGTACAAATGCTCTTACGTACAAGCATATCTGCACAACTCTTCGGGCACCCCCAATGGAAAGAGGGAAAACAGCAAAGGATGAATTGGAAATAGACTATCTGATCTACTTAGATGGGTTGCTAAGCCTTCAGACACCTGTGGCTGCCGCTGGAGTCCCTCGCCCAACATGTAGTCCTCTGATTCCTTAGGATTAACTGCTAGCCGGGTACAGAGGAAACGGAGGCAGGAGGATCAGACACAAAGTCCTTTTTGAAGGAACTTTGAAGCCCTTCTCTTTACCTGTAAGATACAATTTTTTGTTCCTGTCGTCTCTGGGACCAGAATGTCATGTCTTTGAAATGCAAACTCCCAGAAGATGACTCATCCCAAGGGCTGGAAAGAGCTACGCAGAAACAAACTAGTAAAGAAAAACAGTTTCAAATCTTTTTCACAAATATTAGTAGAAAAGGCTTTTACTACCTCAGCAAGCAATCTTAACTGACAAAAACAATTTGGAGGCAGCCATTCCTTAATAAAAGTTGCATGTCACCATGCTGTGTACATGGCTAACGCTTTAAAATGGGAGTCATAATATCTTCACCTTCATCTCTCTGCGTGTTTCTCTGTCTCTAAATGTTATGTATATGTGATATTTTGTACCTTCAGGATCATATTGTTAATTTGTGAACAGTTTTACTTAATTGACTTACAAAATAAATGCATATTGGTAAAACTTCCTGAAAAATAGAAAGTGATCTGAATGCTTAGCAAGCTCACATGACTTAGGTAAGTTAGATAAAAATGTTGGGGAGCCAGGTTTGGGGCACACACCTTTGATCCCTGAAGAGGTCGAGGCAGAGAGTAGGCAGATCTCTGAGGTTGAGGCCAGCCTGGTCTACATGGAGAGTTCCAGGCTAGGTCAGTGAAGGCTAGAAAGTAAGACCCTGCTTAAGAAAAAGAAAAAAAAAAGGATGCCTGGTTCCATCCCTGTGTTCCTCTTGCCAGTGTGAGAATGCATACTAGGAGGAGGTCTAGACCCATGAATTATAAGACAGTGTTGGTAGGTTTACTAGTGTGCTCGAGCATAATATTAGTGTGACTGTCCACAGCTTTATATTTCCCAGTTCCCTCCATAAGAGAAAAGCTTCCAGTGGTTAAAAACCAAGAGAAACTATATGCAAAGTTCTTCAAAGAAGGTGCTAGAGCAATGGACCCTTGCTATCCTTGCAGAAGAGTTGGTTTTGGTTCTCAGCACCCACATGGCTCACAGCCATCTGTAAGTCCAGTTCCGGGAGATCAGGTGCCTTTTGACCACTGCAAGCACCAGGCATCCACGTGGTCCACATACGTACAAACACTTGTATACAATAAAATAAATTTAAAATGAATTTAAAAAAATTTAAATATTCAAAGAAAATGAGATGTGGTTTTAATCATGGAAACTAGACAATGTATATAAAGTTCTTTTTAAGTTTTAAAAGTTCTGTGTGCATGTGTGTGTCCGCACACACACACATGTGCACAGGTACATGTGCCACAGCACAGCCATGGAGGCCGGAGGACAACTTTTAGAAGTTAGTTCTCTTCTTCCATTATAAGTTCTGGGGATCAAACTCATGTTGTCAGGCTTCTAAGGTAAGAACTTTTACAAGCTTGGCGATGTATTTTCAGTGAGAAGAAACTAATGTTTGCAGAGAGAGACATGAAAAATAGTAAGACAAAGCCCAAGTAGACAACAAAAAGTAGGAAAAAAATAAATAAATAAATAAAGAGAAAAAAGAATGGGAGAGAGGTGCTTATATGGCTAAGATGGTTTAAGCTGAATGAATTTAAGGACTGGAAAATCAGCTTTATTATCAAAAGTTCACTGATAGAAATAAAACGAGAATTTTGTCTTCTGTTAAAATGACAAAGGTTTTTGAGGTTACTGATACATCCTTCACACGAAATTATGAAGCATTTTTTTTCCTTCAGCTCCCACCACCACAAACAAAGGAAACAAAAATTGTTTTCTCAAAATAATTTCCTGTAGACCTTTGGTTACTTAAAACATAAGTGCTCTCTGTTAAAAGGGCTGTTTTATTTACTTTATTTTTTCACAACTCTGAAAACATCTGTAGTTGCTTTGAAAATCTTTTGCCACTTTTGATTAAACAGATAACTTGAATGTCATCCTGTCTAAATGTTTTGGCCTTTTGACTTTTTGACAATTGGCCCCAATTCCAATTCTAAATGTCTTTTAGTTTCAAAGTAAGTGGGGTTTTCCAGATAGCCCCTGAAAAGAACCAGAACTTTGCTCTTTTTCCTTACAGAAAGAACTGTGGATTAAATTAATATGTTTGATATGTAAAACACAAGGGGAAACATCAAGTACAAAGTAATACTAGCACTTGTGTTTATGCCTTTGCGTGGTATATGCATACATACACGTACATGTGTGCACATGCATTAGAGGCCAGAGGTCAGCATCAAGTGTCTTCCTCTACTGCTTTCCATGTTTGTTTTTCTTTTTTAAATTTTCCTTTAATTGAAACTGAGAACTTCATTCATGCATATATTGTGATTTGGTCAAATTCACCTCTGATTCCTCCATCTCCCCAACATTTTCCCTAAATTCATGCGCTCTTTTTTTTTTTTAACCCACCAAGTCCACTTAGTGCTGCCCATATGAACTTGGGTGTAGCATCATCTACTGGAGCATGGGTACCCTTTCAGGGGCTGAATCCCTGAAGAAAACATCTTCTTCCACTAGAATGCTTCTGTGGCCAATAGCTCCTCAGTTCTGGATGGGGCATCATGAACCTTTCCCTGGCATGCTTGGGTTTGGCTGGTTTGATCGTGTGCACATCTTGTACCTGTAGTCACCACTGCTAGGAGTTCTGTGCAACAGTCTATTTCAGAAATAAGAATTTTTGCAGACATCTTCTACTTCTGGCTCTTAGAATCTTTTTGCTCCCTCTTCCACAAGGATGGCTGAGCCTTGGGTGTAACCCATTTAGAGCTGAGCACTCCACAGTCTCTGAAACTCTGCCCATTGACTAGCGGCAGGATGCTGTATTGATCACCATCTATGACTCCCCCCCCCCAAAAGGCGTCTCTTTTAGGGACTGCACTAATCTTAGGGTGTAAAGAAAAAACTTTAGGGTGCAGATTTATATTATGCCAATTAAGCAGAATAGTAGTATCAGGCTCTTGACTAGCTACTTATAGGATTGGGGGCCCAGTTAATAGTATTAACAGTGAATTCCATCTTGTAAAACATGTGTGGAGCATGCTGTAAATTCAATCAGAAAATAGGTGGTTATTCCCTTAACATTTGTGCCACTGCTGCATGAGTGGGTACATCTAGCCAGGACAGGCATTATTGTAGTTCACATTGTTCACAAATGGGTAATTTTACTGAATACTATTCTCCCAGGTATCAGCATACAATAGTATGAAAGCTAGCCGGTACAGATGAAGCTTCCAGGTCAGTACCAGTTTGATTTCTCCATGTTCTGTGATTCAAGAATGTGATATCTTGCCGGGCGGTGGTGGCGCACGCCTTTAATCCCAGCACTCGGGAGGTAGAGGCAGGCGGATCTCTGTGAGTTCGAGGCCAGCCTGGTCTACAAGAGCTAGTTCCAGGACAGGCTCCAAAGCCACAGAGAAACCCTGTCTCGAAAAAAAAAAAAAAAGAATGTGATATCTTCAGCAACAGAGTCTTGTTATCAAATTCTGAAGGGTAAGACAGAGCAATGGGATGTGGGATTCCCCTCTGTAAGCTATGAATATGTTTTATTGTCATTGATTAATAAAGAAGCTGCTTTTGGCCAATGGCTTAACAGAATATAGGCAGGCTGGAAAAGATAAAGAGAGAGAGTAGGCGGAGTCAAAGAGATTCCATGTAGACACCCAAGGAGAAAGACACCCACTAGACTCTACAGGAATCTTGCTGGTGGGCCATTACCTCGTGGTGATGCACAGATTAATAGAGATAGGTTAATTTAAGATGTAAGAGCTAGCTAGCAATAGGCCTAAGTGATTGGCCAAGCAGTGTTTTAATTAATACAGTTTCTGTGTGATTATTTCAGGTCTGGGCAGCTGGGAATGGCCGGGAACGAACGAGCAGCCTTCGCTTACAAATGCTCAATAGCCTATAATAACCACTGACCAAAAACTTGAAAAGTAGTAACCATACCCAGCATTGGGCATTTTATGTGATAGCCTATGGTGTCTGGAAGAGATATTTTCCTCCCCACTATAGGGTAACTCTATTTAAGTTCTTTTTATATATGTATATGTTTTAGGAAGTTTCTACAGGACTGGTCTAACAGGATAGCTAGAATGAAACTAGATCCAGATCTCTCACTCTGCACTAAACTCAACTCTAAATGGATTAAGAACCTTGACATAAGACACAATACCTTAAATATGATAAAGCAGGTAATATGCTTCAATTTATAGGCACAGGAAAGAACTTTATGAAGCAGACCCTGTTGTCACAGGTTATCAAGATCAACATGAAACTAATAATCAGTGTGGAGGTTCCTTAAACTAGAAGTGACCAGGCAGTGTGGCTCATGACTTTACTTTCAGCACTTGGCAGATCTCTGTGAGTTTGAGGCCAGTCTGGTCTGCAGAGAAAATCCCAGGACAGCCAGGACTATCCAAAGAAACCCTGTCTTGAAGAACAAACAAACAACAAGAAGCTAGAAGTAAGCCAAGCACGGTAGTACACATCTTTAATCCCAGCACTTTGTAGGTAGAGACAAGCAGTTCAAGGTCAGTCTGATCTATATATCAAGCTCTACGTCAGCCAGAGTTACATAGTGAGACCCTGAAAAAAAAAGGAAAAACATAAAAGTTAGAAAGAGATTTACCACGTTTTCCAGTTCTACTACCCGTGGGCATATTCCTGTTGTGAGTGACTGCCATATTGGGGCATTCAGGGGTGTTCCTCATAAAGATTGTCCAGCTGGGCTTGTTGATGGTTTAGAACCCCACATAGAGAGTGGAATCATTCTGAGCATAAGACTCTCCCCTGAGTTCCACCTACCAACTCTTGAGTGTGGCCTGGGGGAGGGCTAAAATATAGAGAGGCCAGGGAAGACTACCGAGGGGCTCCATCTATGCAGCTACTGCGAAGCCCTCACCCCTGCTGGCTAAGGATTTTCAGGTGTAGTCAACTAGTGGAGAAGTGTCCACACCCTTGTAAGTAAACCCCCACGCCTGTGCTCTGTAAGGAAGCCCAGTAGACTCAGTGGTTTCCATGGTGGGACAATAGACTTTTATCCTATTATTAATAAATGAAAGTATAACATTTGCAGTTAAATGGATGTAAATAATTCTTTTTTTTTATACAACTGGAATCATTACTTTTAATAAAGATCACATCCACTTTTCTACAAGTCAGTTTTCCTTAATCAGGGCTGTCCAACAAAACACTGTTAGCCATTCATGATATGAATTTGGGGGTATGAATTAAATTACGGTACACATTAAAAGTCATGAGACATGTGTTTTGTAATAAATAAGGCAGTTACTCCTTAGTAGCCCTTTTAAGATAAGCTATTAGATCCGCCCTCTCTCCCTTCTTCTTAATTCCAGCTAAGATCATTTTTGTTCCAGGGATGTACTTTTTTGGGATTCTCCAAATACCCCATCAGGGTGTCCTCTCCCCAGGTGATGCCTTTGTTCTTGTTGGCATCTGTGTACGAGAATCCAGCCGCCTGACCTCTCTTCCTCCCAAACAGACCGTGGCGGTTTGGTCCAGTCTTATGCTTGCTCCCCTTTTCCACAGTGTGGCACTGGGCACACTTCTGAACAAAAATCTTCTTGCCTTTCTCAACGACACCCATTTTTAACTCGCTCCCGGGTGATCAACACCACCAATGCTGCTGCATCAACACCACCAACGCTGCTGCATCAACACCACCAA
>NW_004949102.1:16512663-16513991 GCF_000317375.1 Microtus ochrogaster | reverse complement strand
TAATTATTCTGAATGAGGTAACTTAGACCCAGAAGGATACATCCCCCGTGTTTTCTCTCATGTGGATTCTGGATTTGAAATTTGGGATACACGTGTCTAAACTGGAGTAGCCATAAGAAGTCAGTAAACTACTAGGCAGCCATGGTGGAAGCCTGCTATGAGATAGAGCACAGGGCCCAGGCGGTATGAGCAGGGAGAGGGGAATAATGAAACATGACAGGCTAAATGGGGTGGGTATGAGAGGGCGGGGAAGAGGAGAGAGCATGGTCGGGGGAGTAACTGGCACTACAAACATTTGAAAATCCAGCTTATTTTTTGGGACAGGGTGTCGTCACTGAACCTGGAGCTTACCAATTAATGTGTATGAGTGTCCATGGCGGCCAGAAAGCAGGCTCTGGAAATGGAGTTATGAACAGTTGTCAGCCATTCAGATGGGTACAGGGAACTGAACTCCAGTGTTCTGCAAGAACAGCAAGCCCTGTTGTTGTTGGAGGCAGGGTTTCTCCATGTTGCTCTGGCCATTCTGGAACTTGCTTTGTAGACCAGGGTAGCCTCAAACTCAAAGATCCAGCTGTCTCTGTCTCCCAAGCACTGGGATTAAAGGCCTGCCCTCCATGCTGGAGTACAGCAAGCCCTCTTAAGCACTGAGCCATCTCTCCATCATCCTACACATCCTACTTTTGCGGACATGCTTTCTGGGGTGCTTGGGCTGGGTAAAAACAGCTTTGCACTCGACTGAGCTGCTGAATTACTTCTACTTCCTCAGATTTTGTTGCACCCTCTTTGAGTGAAGCAGAGACAAGTAGCCTGTGGAGCGTGAGAATACTCCCAACCCAAAGCTCTGGAATTTACCCCCACTCCAGTAACAACTGCAGTTTAGCATTATCCTGTGTTATGTTCCTTGAGTCAGTGTTCAGCGCACTTTGGCTTCCCAGAAGAACGGTTTCAAGTTGACACTGGCAGTTTTTGAATTTCATAGCAAAGAGTCTGAAATGTAGCTTTTATTCTATTAAGGTTTGGCTAGCAGGGGCGTTTTTATGTCACCAGTGATAGTTACCTCGTTTTTTTAGATGAAGTTTGTTCAAGCTGCAATGCTTATCACGTTAGCTCCTTTATCTTGGCATCTAAGCTCCTAATTGTGGTTAATGACACACTTGCCAAGATATTTATCAGGTAAAAAGCAAAGTTGTTTTTTGTTTGTTTGTTTGGTTAGTTGGTTGGTAGGTTTTTGGTTTTGTTTTTTTAAAACAGATTCACATGCTTTTTCAGACCCAGGCCAGCTGGCCTTAGTGGGTTCCCGATAGAACATCCCCATTGTCTCAGTGTGT
>NW_004949102.1:16501259-16512118 GCF_000317375.1 Microtus ochrogaster | reverse complement strand
AAAAAAATAAAATAAAATGCCATAATGAAGCATAAAAAAAAACAGATTCACATAGCAGCTGGTACTATCATAACCAAGTTGAGTGGCTAGGGTGGTATACCATATTTTATTACATAAAGCTATTTCTAGAACCTCAAAAATATGAAGTTTAAGAAGGTGATCAATCATATGGAGGAGGGAATGGTGTGCCTGTGCTAATAGGTCAGGAATTGTCACCCGAGCTTCAGAGATCTGAGACATCCAGTCTGAGGAGTCAGCTAGATTGGGGAAACACAATCGATTTAATTGATCAAATCTTGGCTGTTGGAGACATTATTTGGGAGATATTTTTCAAACTCTTAGACTATCTTATTAGTCATATGAATAACTTCCCCCCAAATAATGCAATCTCTCAAAAGTGTTGCCAGCCGCCACTAACCTGACAATGCCCTCTGTGAGGATGGAAAGAAGAATCATTGACAAATCTATTAAAATTGTGGTTTGTGACATATGGATGTCTACGAAAAAGAAAATACATGGTGGCAGAGGACAGCGCTAAATGACAGTCATTCCATTCAGCCGAAAGAACAACACATGGGGGAGGGGACTGGGAAAGAAACACTAAAGTAGAGCCCACAACCATGCTCAGCAAAGCTTGTCATCCTGATTTACTGGAAACACTTGTTCTAGTTATGAACAAAACACAGACCATATAGTTTATGTCCTTATCGGTATAATTCAATAGATTTAAATCAATTAGCCACAGAGAAATAAGCTTAACCAGTCCTGCTTGCTTTAAAAAGAACATTAATGAATAACAGAAAAACACTTAAAAGGTCAAAAGACTGCCTCCGCTATGCTTTATAAGCAGCTGTAACAGCTACAGATGGGGCTTCTCATCACTTAGTTTGAGGATTCCCAGTTTATAAACGGTTCTATGCATGATACATCTAATTTGGTGGGGGGGGGCGGTTGGTGGGAAAGTTGAGACAAGGTTACTCTGTGTAGCCCTGGCTGTCCTGAAACTCACTCTGCAGACCAGGCTGGTCTTGAACTCAGAGGTCTGCCATCTTAGTGCTGGGATTAAAGGTGTGTGCTGCTATGCCCAGTTTAAAATCTAATTTTCAAAAACATGATCTGGGGGATAAGAAAGATGGCTCAGTCAGTAAAGTGCTTGCCACAAAAGCATGAAGATTTAACTTCAGTTCCCAGTACCCCCATCAAAGCTCACAAAGGGCCCCATCTGCCTATAACCCCAGTGTTGCACATCTTCAGGAGCTCGAGTGTTGAGATGAGCATGGTGGCACAGTGCCTATCGTCCTGGCACTTGGGAGGCCAGAGACAGGTAGGCTACACGGTAAGACTGTGTAAAAACTTTTTGCCCAATGTGGCTACTGTAAATAGGATTGTTTGTGTTAAATCCTAAAATCTTTGGGATGAGAAAATTAATCCAGATTGGGTGGTGTATTCTCTTTCTTTCTTTTTTCTTTTTTAATTCTCAGAGAAGTTTTTAAAGCCTGGATCATGTGACCTTAATGTCCTATAAAACTTTCTTTCTTCCAACATCTAGTAATAGGAAATCAGGGCTATACTGAGAAACTCTGTCTCAAGAGACAAACCACCACCACCAACAACACCCACTGAAAATTTAATTTTCCTTTTTCATTATTATTGTTGTTTATGTTTTTCTTCTTTTTTCTTGATTTTTATTTTTTACTTTTGATAATTCTTTATTGGGTATTTTTTTTTTGAAGACGCATTCTGTGCAGAAATCCTGCAGTCCCAGGATTGGAAGCCTTTCAATAATGAAAATATCAAATACTTCAGCGCCTCAGCTTTCAGATCAGGCCACTGGAAATGTAAGGCAGCAGTCCTGACAAGGAACACAGAATGCCAAGAATTCGTTGCCTGGTAAATAAGTAACACCAGTTAATGATGAGACTGGTTATCTCCCGGCCACTGTAAAGATGCCTTATGATGGTGGCACTGGGGACCGCAGATCAGGAAGAGCCTAAGAGCCAAAACTAATGTTCAGGCAGTCTCGGGCAGGGGGTCTTTGCTGGGGTTTCTTACATTAGAATTATTTTATTAGAGATAGCTAATCCGAATATCTACTAGATTTAGAGAGAATCGTGTGGATTTCTTTTAAAGCCCACATAGAACCAGTGACCAAAACACAAAATTAGATTAAAGCCTGTGGGTACTAAGGAAAAACCTGTAATTGTAGCACTTGGGGCAAGAAGCCAGGGAGATCAGAGGTTTATGGTCAGCCTGGACTACATGAGGCTCTGTCTGTCTCAGAAAACAGAGAAGAAAAACGACAAGGAAATCCGAGGCCCAGAATAGTGCCACCAGGTAGAGAAATGAAATGGTGAAGTGGACACCGTCAACCCCGAGAGAAGACAGTGCTATCAGGCTGTAGCGCTACCACACTAGCAGAGAAACTGGCTCACGGCCAGAGCCGTCTTCGCTCTTCCTGGCCAGTAGGATCCAGGGACTGCTGGGCACTACTCGGGATTTTTTAATCTTGGTAACTTCCCCCTTTCTCTGATCAAGTCATTTTGTCTTAGTTGCCTGGGCCTTCTCCACCATTTTATTATATATCAATTTTCCTGACCAGTCATAAATGGTTTTTGGGATTGTGGGTTGCAGAACTACGATTAAGCCAAGATTGTTCTTGATGAAGAGGTTGGCACGTGTGTGTACTGAAGAGCCGGGTGTAGTCTGTGGTGACTTTGGTTGTCTCCCTCCCAACACACAGTCTCCGAAAGGATGTGATTAGGAAAAGGTCTCTTCTGATTTGCTACAGAACCTGTTGTCTCTACTAAAAACAAAGCTTTAGACAAAGTACATTTGAAGCTTGTGTAGGCAAAGAGTAATTGATAATCAGGCGGAATTTAGAACTGAAAGAGTGTCAGAGTGAGGGTAAACTCTCAAAGGCCGAATGTTGTGGTACAAAGAAACCACTTGATGACTGACATAGGCCAGCACCTTTGTAGGAATGTCCCATCAAGCGTTATCTAACCAAATCAGCTGGTTGACCGTGATTGTGCTGACACTCAGTTTTAAAGGGTTTTCTTTCTTTTGTTCTTGTTTTAATTAAGTTAAAAGAAAAGCATTCAAGAGTTCTGTTGGCTTATCTAAAGGCTCCAGGTACAGAGACAATCTCAGGCAAATTACCTTCCTCTCACTCTTTCATGCTAAGAGTAACAGGGTAATAAAACTTCACTGGGGCATAAGTAGAAATCAGCCAGGGACTTGAACAAAGCCACCTTACTTTTTAAAGAGAAACTGAGTCTAAGATGCCCAGGCTAGTCCCAAAATCCTGCGTTCAGGGGAACCTCCTGGAACTGAATTGTGGTAGTAAAAGCACTTTAGAGGGTTGAGGCGGGGGGGGGGGATCACCAATTTGAGGCCAACTTGGGCTGTATCACACAACCCTTTCTCTATAAGCCACAATGATAATTATGACTCTAGATTTTTATGACTAATAATCAATCATGTACAAGAGAATAGTGAGATACACTTTGCTATTCATCAGCTGAACAGATGCGGTCTGTCCACAGCTAGTGACAGCAAGGAAGTCGAGAAACAAGGATTTTCAAAAATGCTATCAAAAATTGATGCCGTCTTTGGGGAACAAGGGAAGTAAAACACAGGAATACAGGCTCAGTTTTTAGATACAAACTCAAGCACTGGGATTTAAGTAGTGGTAGTCTGTGGAATCCAAGATCCTTTTCACCAGGGCACAAGGACAAGGAGACAAACATAGTCATCGCATGACTTTCTTTAAAAAAAGAATTAAGAAAGAAGGAAAACAATGACATTGGTGGAAGGATAAACAGTTAAGTGTCATCATGCTCATTAAACATTAAATGTTATATTCCTTTAAAGTAGTCTGTGTAGTATACACTATTTATAGATACTTCTAGAACTTGCAAAACCATTCTTTATCTTGTTTATGGGTATTTGCATACATTAATTGTTTACATAAACATGCGTAGGGAATAATAAACATAGGGAGGAGAAAAGCGGCAAAGGAGCTTCAAACGTGTCTTTTGTTTTCTTTGTAGAAATGTAACTTTGAAGAGAATAGGTAAAGTGGCAATGGTTGAGAGGCATTTGCCTTGGAAATTAGTGGCTGTGTTTTTGTGCTGGAAGTATCTCAGTTTAAAAAAAAAAAAGAACAAGAAAGAAATTCAAGGCAGATACTAGAACAGGAACCAGCTAGCTTCAAAAGAAAAGGAAACACACAGGCTGTCAGATAGGGAAAAAGACATATTGGCCAGGAAAATGTCCGGCACAGGCACCGAATGCCGTGGCTTCAATGCTATAAGCACTCTAAACCACTCTCTGCCTTCCAGTTCATTAAGCCAGTCTCTTTCTGCATTTGATAGATCAGAGGAAAGAATAAAGGCCTTTCACGCTAAACTTTATTCAAGCCCCAGAGTACTTGAAGCACGAACATGCCCAGAGGGACGTGCTTAGAGGCAATTCTTTCATCAACAAATACCGTTTATCTCACACTGACTCCACAGTGAGCATGTGCGGCCCTGTGCTGAGAGCTCCGTATGGATGATTTCAGTCCACCTTCACAGCGGTCCCACAAGCTAGACAGCAGCAGTATTATTTTACAAAGGGGAACACCAAGGCCGGTGGCAGGTGGGCAAGCAGTGGGACTGTGGTGCAAACTGAGCATTGACCAACAGAGTCATCTGTCTCCAGCTTCCAATGTGCCTGGCACAGTTTGGGGCTAAGCGTCCAGGACCCTATCCCTTTGTAAACAAGAAACTCCGGATGTGGAACCAGAGAGATGGCTCAGTGATTAAGAACACTGACTGATTTTCCAGAGGACCCAGGTTCAGTTCCCAGCTCCTACATGGAGGCTCACAACCATCTATAACTCCAGTTCCAAACTATCAGACACCCTCTTCTGGCTTCTGTGAGCACCAAGCACTCGCATGATACAAAGACAAACATGTAGGCAAAATACCCATACACATTAAATAAACAATTTTTAAAGAACTATTGCTGTGCCAATTCTCCTTCCCAAAATCCTGTTTATTCAGAGAATATTTATATAAAGTCTTAAAATAAACAAAATATTACTATAACATTCAACAGTGTACATATGGTAGCAGAGCAAATAAATGAATTGAAACGGAGCTTATTTAAATTAAACATTCTCTTTGCCCTTCCCTGGAACACTGCAGTGGGAAAGATGACCTGTGCCGACTTTGATTTCCTCCACTTTGTTCTCTCCTTTACTCTCTACTCAGCCAGGCACGGTCTCTGGTCTTTCCAAGTTTGCAGACAGAGGAGGGGGAAAGTGCTAGAAGACAGGAAAGGCCTAATGTAGACCAGTATCATCCTAACCCATAATAGTCTATTTTTGGATCTCTCCCAGCTCCTTCACGCTATTATTGTCATAATATGCAGCATATGTGCATGGACACAGGTTTGGTTGTCATTTTGGAACAGGGTCTGCCTACGTAGCTGAGTTTTAGCTGGAACTCACTATAGACCAGGCAGCCTTGAAGTCGCCAGTCTGCTTCAGCCCTTCAATGATAAAATAACAGTCATGCCTGGATCTAACCAATGCTGATTGGCAAATGGCACTTGCTTGCTTGTTTGCTCCCTCCCCCCCTTACTCCTTCTCTCTCTCTCTCTCTCTCTCTCTCTCTCTCTCTCTCTCTCTCTCTCTCTCTCTCTTTTCTTCTCTTTTTCTTTCTTTGTTATTTGGGATTTCTGTGACAAGGCCTCTCTGTGGATCTAACTGTCCTGTAACTTACTATATAGAGCAAACAGGCAGACAGGCCTCCCCTTCCTCTCTGCCCCCATCCCTGGTAGATCACACAGACCCTCCCCTCCTAACTCCCACCCCCTCACTCATTGCTTTCTCCAGCTCCCAACTCTACCAGGCACTCCCTGCGAACCCAAAAGCCACTCCAACCAGGGAAACAGACAGGCTAACTGCAGATCTTCTCCTCCCCCTCAGCTCCTCACACCAATGCCCAAGTCCCATCCCTAGCCTGCTGCAGCCTCCCTTTCCGCCCTTCCCTCCCCTCTCCAGTGGCTCACTCAGATCGTCCCTTCCAAACTTCTTCATCCTCCTCATTGCTTTGTCCCAGCCCCCAACTCTTCCACACACTTCTGGGGAACCTGCCGGCCACTCTGGTCAGTGAAGCAGGTAGATTAACTACAGATCTTTACCTCTCTGCCCAGTCCTCCAAGTCCAATCCCCTAGTCTCATCCCTAGCTCTGCAGCAGATCATCTGCTTCAGATGCACGCACACCTCACTCTCTACTCCAAGCTCCAGGCAACTAAGCAGATCTCGGTGGAACAGCTACTGTCCTCACCCCTGTGAATCCCAACAGCAACCCACCCACCCCAGCCCATCCCCATTCCTAAGTGTCAGCTCCCAATACCAGGAACCACATTTTACTGGAAACCCCAGTGGCCACACCTATCTGGACCCCAGAAGATTTCCTACCAGACGACACACAGCCACCCCACTCTAAGAACCAGAGAGAACAGAAACCAAAAAGACCTAAGAGATAGTTACAGAACATTCCACCCAAACACAAAAGAATACACCTTCTTCTCAGCACTTCATGGAACTTTCTCCAAAATTGACCACCTACCCAGATAAAAAGCAAATCTCAACAGATACAAGAAAATTGAAATAATACCATGCATCCTATCTGACCACCACGGATTAAAGCTGAATATCAACAACTGAAATAACAGAGAACTTACAAACTCACGGAAACTGAATGGTTCACTATTGAATGAAAAATGAGTCAGGACAGTATTTAAGAAAGAAATGAGAAGACAAACATGTACTCACTTCTAAGTGGATATCAGCTGTAAGTAAAGGGTAACCATGCTACAGTCCACAGACAGAGAGAAGCTAAGTATCAACGAGTGCTCAAGGGGGAGGGGCACATGGGTCTTCCAGGGAATGAAAACAGAATAGATTTCATGGGGGGATTAGGGGACATGGGAATGGGAGAAGGCGGATGGAGAGGGAGAGTCCTAGAAGAGACAACTGTAAGGGGGGGGCATTTCAGGGTGAGGTAGAAACCTAGTGCAATGGAAACTCCCAGGAATCTACAAGGGTGACCTCATCTAAGACTCCCAGCAATAGGGGATATGGAACCAGAACTGCCCATGCCTGTAACCAGGCAAGATTTCCAGTGGAGGGATTAGAACACCAACCCAGCCATATAACCGTCAACCTACAATTGGTCCTGCCAATTGTGCTAGGGTAAATTGTCGCTAAATATGTAGGAATAGCCAACCATTGACTGGAGACTGTCAAAGTGTTCTTCAGAACTTCAACTTTCAGCTTTGTTGACTGCAACACACTTCTTTCTCTTGGGTGATTCCACTCCCTGTTAGCAGCTTTCCTGGGCAGGTATCCCATGGCTCTGGCATCTCCAACATCTTGGGTTTTCTCCGGCAATCCAAGCTTCCACTTCACAGCTTCACACAATGGCCTCTCTAGGGCTCGATTCAGAGACACCCCTGACACATACCTTGGCCTCAGTGACTTTTCTTAGTCACAGAGGCAAATTCTGTAGTTCTTCTATCCTTAACTCCAAAGCCAGAATCAAGTGGCCAAAGCTGCCAGATTCTACTGCTTGCTTAGGCTGGAATATGTCCCCTTGTTTAATTTTTACCAGCTTTCATTTTTTTGATGATTTCCTTCACTGTCTAAGCTTGACTGTTCTGGAACTTGCTCTGTAGACCAGGCTGGCCTCAAACTCAGAGATCTGCTAGCCTCTGCCTTCTGACGGCTGGGATTAAAGGTGTGTGTGCACCACCACATCTGGCTCTAAGTTTTTCTTTAATTCCTTTTCACAAGTTGTAAACTTAGCTGGGTGGAATCTTGCCCTGAAATCACCATTCCCTTTATTCTGTTTTTAAATCTGCTTATCTTCTTGAATTCAGGACTTAGCTCCATTCCATTTTTGGTGCTCATTTTCTCCCTAAATTTTACAGTTTATAATTTACCTGCTCAGCTTGTTCCTTTTAATATAAATCTTCATTAGAGTTACTACTAATAACCACATGACAGAGTCTATACTAGTCTGTGTTGAGATTTCCTCTGCCAATGAAATTAATCCAAAACTCTTCATTTTAGCCTCAAGCAGACTCTTTGGATGAGCAGCTACATTCTTCACCAAAATATCATAAGAACCATCACTAGGTCACATATTAATATTCTTCTCCTCTGAAACCTCTTGAGCCAGCCCTCACAGTTCAAATCATTCTTCTACGCTCCTACTATTAAAAGTCCCTAAAGTATTTGTCTGGTTTCCTAACCTAAACTACTAATGTCCAAATTCCTCCAAACAAAAGCATGGTGAGGCCTATCACAGAAATACCCCAGTCCCTGATACCAACTTCTGTCTTAGTTAGGGTTTCTATTGTGTAAAGAAATACCATGACCACAGTAATTTCTTTTATTCTTTTTTTTTTTCTTGAGACAGGGTTTCTCTGTGTAACAGTTCTGGCTGTCCTGGAAATTGCTTTGTAGACCAGGCTGGCCTTGAACTCATAGAGATCTGCCTGTCTCTGCCTCCCAAGTACTGAGATTACAGGTGTGCACTACCACCATCCAGTGCGACCACAGAAATTCTTATAAAGGAAAACATTCGATTAGGGTGGCTTACTTACAGTTCAGAGGTTCCATCCATTATGATCACGGTGAGACATGGTGGAAAATAGGCAGACATGGCTCTGGAGAAGTAGCTGAGAGTCCTACATCTTTCAGGCAACAGGAAGTGGTCTGTGGCACTGGGCAGTATCTTGAGCATATGAGACCTCAAAGCCCATCTCTACAGTGACACACTTCCTCCAAAAGATGACACCTACTGAAGCAAGGCCTCCTAATAGTGACACTCCTTTTGAGGACCATTTTCTTTCAAACCACCGAGAGAGAGAGAGAGAGAGAGAGAGAGAGAGAGAGAGAGAGAGAAAATATCATCCTGAGTGAGTTATCCCAGACCCAGAAAGACTGACAAATATGGTATGTACCCACTTATATGTAGATATTAGCTATTAATCAATGATAATCAAGCTACAATCTGTAGAACCATGGAGGTTAGGTATAAAGGACTTAGGGGGATAGATCTTGTTAGGAAAGAGAAATTGAATAGATAGCTATAAATTGATGGGAAAACTGAAACAAGAGGATCAAGTGGGGAGGGCAACAGGGGAAAAGACAGCTAAAATCAGACCAATTAATGTGTAGAATGGAAACCTAATATAATAGAAACTTCCTGAAATATACACATATATGATATAATAGAAACTTCCTGAAATATACACACATATGAAAATGATGAATGAAATTAAATAACCAAATAATGCGAGAGATAAGCCCCAACTGGCCACCTCATGTCACAAAATAAAAACTTCCAGTACCAGCATTGGGTTACATCTAATTGAGCTGTTGACCAAGAGGGTCTGATAGGAATCTCCAAACAACCCAGGTTGTTGTCAAGAATATAGGTTGTTCTCCACAAACTGGCAGCAAGACCCCGTTGCTGAAGACAAAGACTATATACCTCATTGAACAAGGAGAAGTCAAGCTGGTACCTACATAGAGCCTTCACCTCTACATGCTAGCATCTTTGGCACAGGAGAGCACATAAAAATCCAACATAGCCCACAAACCCTTTGATCTACAATGCTGCCCTGCCTGCAAGATATGTTAGGGCAATGGTGGCACAAAGCTTGTAGGGTAACCAACAAAATGGAATTTGACTTAAGATCTGCTCCACAAGATGGAACTCAAATGCAACACTGCTTGGGTGATCAAAAACCCAAGACTAGATAGCCCAGGGACTTAGGGCAAAACCAAATACTACTGTTCTAAGAAGAAAAACATTAACTCCTAATGACATTCTGTTATAGTCATAGATATACTCAGCCATCACCAGAGAAGCTTCCTCCTGCAGCATGGGAACACATAGAGAGATCCACAGTCACATACAGAGGTGAGAGATATTAGACTCATATGTTTCTTAATATGCTAAATGAGATATCTTCATCAAATCCCCCCAGAGCTGAGGGAACCTGGCAGAAGAGGGGACAGAAAGAGGGTAAGAGTCCTAGGGGATGGAGGACACCAAGGAGACAAGGCCCTCTAAATCAACAAGTGCAAAGCTCATGTGAACTCACAGAGACTGAGGCAGCATGCACAGGGCCTGCTCAGGTCTGCACCAGGCCCTTTATGCATATGTTATGGCCTCAGTTTAGTGTTTAGATGGATTTCCTGAATGTGTCAATATGTAGGTCTCTGTTCTTATGCCTTCTCTTTGTGTTTTTTTTTCTTTCCGGTTGTTTGTTTTGTCCAATTCTGATGCATTAAATTTTTTCTTACTATATTTTGTTTTGTTAAAAAAATAAATAACAACAACAACAACAACAACAACAACAAAAAGACCCATAGGTTTGAGACTGGTATGTGTATGATGTGTGTGTATGGGTGGAGCACAAACTGAATATGGCTGTGGTTGCTATATGTGTGGGTGTGGGTGTGTGGCCTTGAACAACTGTGTTCAGGGAAAATTTTGTTGATACAAATTGGACACCAAGTTTGGGTTTTTCCCTCTCACTTTATCTAGTTTATAAGAATGTCCTTGTGGTGGTGAATATGATCACTTTGACAGAATCAAGAATCACCTAGGAGACAAGCCTCTGTGTGTCCTTCAAGGGCTTACCCACATTAGGTGACCTCTGGGTATGCCTGTGAGAGATTATCTTGACTCAGCTAAATGAAGACCCATATTAACCATAGGTGCCACCATTCTATGAGTCGTGGTCCCGGACTGAACAAAAAGGAGAAAGTGAGCTGAGCGTGAAC
>NW_004949102.1:16493524-16501137 GCF_000317375.1 Microtus ochrogaster | reverse complement strand
CCATGATGGATACCATGATGGATACCATGATGGATTCCATGATAGGTGTGATTCAAGACTGGGGGCCTCTCCAGCAGGATGGACTGTATTCTTGAGCTGTGAGCCAAAACGAACCCTTCTCTGAGTTCTTTCAGTGAAGTATTTTATCACGACAATGAGACAGGTCACTAATCCAGTTCCCAACAGAACTAGAGATTTGACCCAGTTGTCCCTGCAGTTGGCTTAGGCCTTATCGTTTCATTTGGAATGTAGTATTTAAAAACTATTTTAATGGGATGCTGCTGGGCCCAATGGGGCAATGGTTTGCCGAGTCTCATCAAAGCGCTAACAAGCATTTCTAGACCCACGGATGAGTGTTCTGTCTTTCAGGGCTCAGACTGTATCAGGAAGTGGTATGCAATTCTCTTCTTTAGATGTTACAGAGTTTTTCCAGAATGATGTATTTTGTGCTTTTCCCACTGGAGGCTGACACAAACACCATAGTTAGAAGATTTAAATGAAACGTGATCTTTCTCAGAGGTGAACATTTGATGGTGGTAAGATCTAAGACCATCCTGAAAACCCCTTCATTCAACATGAGCTTGTGGTCCTCGGCCCACTTATCCAGGACCACAGCTCTCATGGTGTTGGCAAGCACATCCCAGTTGAATCTGAAATGACACTGAATCTGGAACACTGCTTCAACTCCTTCCGGGCCCCTGCTCTAAGACAATACAGCAAGCCCTAACAAGAACAGTTAAAAATGAGGAACCAGGATCCTCAGATGTTATCAGACCACAGAAATGAATTAGGACATAGTAACCCAAAAGTAGAAATCCTAATTGCTTGAGTTTCTTCCAGTTTGATAGTCTGAACCTCAGCAGCTCATAAAATGCAGCCTGTAATTATGTCTGGGAGTTTCCAAAAGAGATGATTCCCAAGACCAGGCAGCCACATTGCCCAATCCCAGGGGGCAGGACTGACACCGTGTTGGGGATGAATGTCGGTTCCAGAGCGCAACAGAGAGTCACGCTGTGTCAAATGTGGAAGGTGACAGTCCATGGTGTTAACGGTGGCGCTAGGATTTGGAGTAATCAGACAGCAGTTCCCCATAGGATCCACCATGCTCTTATCAATTTCAGTTGGTCCTAGCGATTGTCTACCCCACCTAGGGACATACTGATGCTGATGCTGAGAGTACTCTTCACAGTCTTCTCGCCATCCAAAGAGTCTGCACATGTGTGCACATTGTGGGGTTGAGGAAATGTCAGTCCCAATATCCATGACACTCTGCTTCCCAGGTTCTCAGGACCTCTGCTCACAAAGTCTCCCGAACATCTCCTGTCAGCATCCTCTTTCTGGTCACGCTTCATCTCTTACCAATATCTCTTCTTCACTGTCCAGTCTGTGATGGTCTTAGCATACTGATCCAATGCCCAATACACCATCACCTTCATGTGCTGTGTCCAATCTCTCAGTTTAACAAGAGATAAATAAGCATGTTACCTAAATTACATACTTTACTATCTATGGCAACTTTACCAGTGACTTTGATTTTTGAGGGGAAAATAATTGGGTGTTTGCCTATATCTAGGCACAAAATTTCATGATTTTTGATTTTTATAAATCTTTAGTTTGGGGCTGGAAAGATGCCTTGCTGGTTAAGAGCATTTTCTGTGCAAGTGCAAGGTCCAGAGTTCACATCCCAACACCCATGTAAAAGCTACGCCATATAGACCTGTAACCCCAGCACTGGGAGGCACTGACAGGTGGATCCAAGGAGCTTGCTGGGCACTCAGGCTACAGAACTGGTAAGACTCAGGTTCAGAGGAAGACCCTTCGTCAAGGAAATAATGGGGGGGGGAGATATAGAGGAGGACACTGAGTATCTTCCTCTGATCTCCAATTGTGCATGTAGGAGATGCACATGCACACACACAAACACTCTATACACACACACATACAAACACACACACCCATACACACAGACTCATTCTTTGGCTTACTAAGTAGATTTCATGTTTATAAAGATATTCTAGGACCAATTCTCTCAAAGAGGCTGTTTTAGTTAGGGTTTCTAATGCTGTGATGAAACACCATGACTAAAGCAAGTTGGGGAGGAAAAGGTTTATTTGGCTTATTCTTCCATATCACTGTTCATCACTGAAGGAAGTCAGGACAGGAACTCAAACAGGGCAGGAAACTGGAGGCGGGAACCGATGCAGAGGCCATGGAGGGGTGCTGCTTACTGGCTTTTTGCCACATGGTTTGTTCAGCCTGCTTTCTGATAGAACCCAGGACCACCAGCCTAGAGATAGCTCCACCCACAATACATTGCGCTCTCTCCCATCAATCACTAATTAAGAAAATGCCCTACACACAAGTTTGCCTACAGCCAAATCTTATGAAAATTTTCTCAGTTGAGGTTCCCTCCTCTCCGAGGACTCTAGTTTGTGTCAAGTTGACATGAAACTAGCCAGCCCAGCAGATGACTGAATGACTGCCACCTATAGACATACAACCATCTGGGTGACATGACAGGTAGGGGCTCCTTCTCAGAGAGGAAAACTCGTGTGACACCTCACGTAACTTCACGCATCTGACATCCTACAAGCGTCTTAAGGACAGCTGTATTGGCTCTGATGTCATATTTCAGCTCCACATTAGTAATGAAGTCTGAATATTGCTCAGTGATCAGAAACCCTGTGCGGCAAGCACACCAACACTAATTCAAGGAACGGGTGTCATCACCATTGGTAAAATACGCTAAGACAGGGGTCAGATGATCCTCCCCTGGCTATTTCAATTCTTCACACAAAGGGCTTTTATACTGCTTCATGGTCTGCATTTTGCCTTTAACTATGCTGTCTTCAGTTGGAGATCTCTCGAAGCATTCTTCTGCTTAGGGTCAGACATTTCAACTTCGATTTTTATATTCAGATCCTTCTATTGGTAGAATAATAACACGAGGCCAATGTCTGCATCAATATCCTATAATCCAGTAGAAAAAAAATTCAGTTTCTAGTCTAGTCCAGCCTAGTTGTCAGCCACCACCACGGCCCTGCCAATGATTGCCTGATCCTTAGTTCTCAACAGCAGTTTTAGTTATATCTTTCCTTCAGCATTTCAAAAACCACTGGATCAAGTCTCATCTGGAACGACACACTAGCCTTACATTTGAGATCTATTAAGTAATATGAAAGAATATGCAATCTTCTGAGCAAAGGAACAGTGCGCCTGGCTCCTGCGTCTCTCACTCTTGACTTCTTTCACTATTTTAGTAACTAATGACTTTAACTATAGAAAGGAAATGGTTGTGTAGAAAACCAGTCAAGTTATGTTTATATTGATGTAAGAGGTGCTCTGATATAAAAAGTAGCGCCTACAAAACCATGCTAGTTCTAGAAAGATGCCTGTCTATCTGTGATTGGGTTATCAATAGATAGATTATACACATAAAGGAAAAGTTTGAGTAATTAGGATGATTTGCCTCCCGGAGCCATTGTTACTTTAATACACAAACTATTTTGACTGTAGTCCACAGAAATACAAACAATCTAAACCAAACATATTCATAAAATACCAAATTAACAATTGTCTTATTTTGTAGCATGAATTCTTTTTTTATTAAAAATTTCTGTCTCCTCCCCACCTCCCTTTCCTCCCCTTCCCCCCCTCCCCACCCCCAACCCCTCTTCCCCTCAGTCCGAAGAGCAGTCAGGGTTCCCTGCCCTGTGGGAAGTCCGAGGTCCTCCCCCCTCCATCCAGGTCTAGGAAGGTGAGCATCCAAACTGGCTAGGCTCCCACAAAGCCAGTACATGAAGTAGGGTCAAAACCCAGTGCCATTGTCCTTGGCTTCTCAGCAGCACTCATTGTCCGCCATGTTCAGAGAGTCCAGTTTTATCCCAAGTAGCATGAATTCTAATTGGTCTTAATAATAAAAACCCAGAGTCTATAGGGGTTAATGCTGAAAGATCAGAGAAGCAGAGCAACCAGCTACTAGAGTTCTTACTTCTACCAATGCTCAGACCGAAGAGGGCAATACTGTCTCTAGAAATTCTCAGACCGCATCTCCAGACTACAGACTGCAACTGAGGCCCTATCTCCTCCCATCTTATATTCCTCTCTCTACCCAGTCATATCCCTTCTGCCTCCACTTCTCTAGTGCTGGGGTGAAAGGCATATGATCCCAAGTGCTGGGATCAAAGATGTGAAAGCTGCCGGGCGATGGTGGCGCACGCCTTTAATCCCAGCACTCGGGAGGCAGAGGCAGGTGGATCTCTGTGAGTTTGAGACCAGCCTGGTCTACAGAGCTAGTTCCAGGACAGGCTCCAAAGCCACAGAGAAACCCTGTCTCGAAAAACAAAAAAAAAAAAAAAAAAACAAAGATGTGAAAGCTGTTTCTCTTTGAGAATGGATCAGTCTAGTCTAGCCCAGGGTGGCCTTGAACTCACAGAGATCCCTCCATCTGCCTCTGTCTCTGAGAGTGCTGGGATTAAAGGCATGTGCAAACCATCACCCGGCCTTTATGGCTAACTAGTGGCTTAGCTCTGCACTCTGATCTTCAGACAAGCGTTATTTGTTAGATTACAAACCAAATATCACTATATTAGTTATCTAATATATAGTTACTAATAAAAATGAGGAGAAATAAACATGACAGATGCTGAAACCAGAATTCCAGACGCAAAAGTAAAGGAGACTGGTAAAGAAGTAATGAAGTGTAGTCCAAGAAAAACATCAAAGTCAGGCAGTGGTGGCTCATGTCTTTAATCCCAGCACTTGGGAAGCAGAGCCAGGTGGATCTCTGAACTTGAAGCCAGCTTGGTCTACAAAGCGAGTTCCAGGACAGGCAGGGCTATAGAAAAACCCTGTCTTGACAAACAAACAGAAGAAAAAAAAAAAGAAAAGGCTTAAGAAGTAAATATAGACACAAAGACCCACTCAAGAATCCCATAAAAACACAAAACAAGAATCCATCGTACTGTGTAAAGCATGGGATGGCAGCAAGAACACGTACATACAAGGCAGAAAAAAAAAAAAAAAAAGGAGATGAAGGTGGGGGGGGGGAGAAAGAAAAAAATCTAAAGGGACAAACACATATTTTCCTTCAGCAGAGGAAAGCTGTGACAATGAAGAGGCAGACATGGGCCAGTCTGCTGCTGCTGAGATTTCTGAAGTAGGTGAACCCAATTACTAAAAAGAACACGGGGATTTTTGCTATATCAGCAAAGATAATATGAGGTCAATATTATCTTCATATAAGAAAATTCAAAGTAGTGCCCCAAAATGAGATCAGTTTAAAGAACTGTTCAAAGGAACAGCTGTTAATAGGATGGGATTGTCAAACTTAGTTTATGGTATTCAGGAGAGGCATATACCAGGTAGCTGGGTACAGAGGCTAGGGCCAGGTAGCAAAGGCTAGACCAGGACACGGGTTTGGGAATCATCATTTTAAATGAAGCCAATGGAATCTGTAAAAGGATAGGTGTTTGTGTAGTTGTTGGGTTTTTGTTTGTTTGTTTATTTGTTTGTTTACTTTTTACTCTTTTGGCTCTTTGGGACCCACCACCCAGTTCCCAAATAAATCACATGATTCTTATTCTTTCTTATGAATGCCTGATCTTACTTTGGCTTGTTTCCACGTAGCTTTTCTTAACTTAAATTATCCCATCTATCTTCTGCCTCTGGGCTTTTACCTTTTTCTATTTCTGTATCTTCCTTTACTTCTTACTCCATGACTGACTGTGTTGCTAGGTGGCTGGCTCCTCAATTTTTTTCTCACAGATTTCTCCTACTATGGATTCTCTCTGCCTGCTAACCCTGCCAACCCTTTCTCCTGCCTTGCTATTGGCCATTCGACTTTATTAGACCAATCAGGTGTTTAGACAGGCAATGGATCACAGCTTCACACTGTTAAGCAAAGGGAACACAAAAGAACGCAACACATCTTTGCACCATTAAACAAATATTCCACAGCATAAACAAAGGTAACACATCTCAAATTAATATTCCACAATAGTTCTGTTTGTGTTTGTATGCTGAAATTCAGACTCTTAATATGCAACATTAAGATGTGAGACCCCTAAGGGGGTTCTAAGTACAGGGCTCTCACACACGGAACTATAGTGACCGTATCAAAAGGGAATCTGAGAATTGCTACTTGCTTTCTGAAAGATGAGGAAATGACAGTCGGTAACATTCATGAGGACCCTCGCCAGAATTTCAGTATGAGGACACTATGATCTTAGATTTCCAGCCTACAGTCTGGTGAGAAAATGCTTCTGTGGTTTCTAAGTGAGCCAGTCTATGATACTTTGCTGAAATGGCCTAAGCAGACTATGACTGGTGCTTTGAGAAATGAAATAAGGGAAGATTTGGGTTGTAGGAAGATTATCCTGCCAATGGTGAAAGCTGATACCCCAAAGAACAATCCAAGAAACAACTGGCCTTTAAGAGGAAAAGCAGGAGTATGTACAGTTGTGAATAAGGTAACAGAGATGTTGAGACAATGGAAACAGTCAACAATATAGTGCAAAACAACTCCCAAACCAACCGAGTAATGCTTTATCCTATGAGCTAAGAAAGAAGGCATGGATGAACAGAGCAGCACAGTTTGTTCTTGGCTCAGGGTGGGGCGAAACTACTGCCACTGGCCACCAGGAACTTGCTATGTAGATCAGTCTAGCTTTGAACTTGCAAAGATTAACCTGCTCCTGCCTCCTAGTCCAAGTGCTGGGATTAAAGGCATATGCCACCATGCCCAGCAGCCATCCACATGATAAAGCCTCCTAGAACCGTATCAATACTTAACATCAAAGACAAAAGTAAAACATACATTTGAATATTAGCATAAGAGAAGTTAAAAACAGTGCAGGAAGGTTTGTTGCCTGTAAAATAGAGTACCATTAGAGATTTGCTTTCTAACAGTGAACTGTATACAGGGCTCATCCACAGCAATAGTTAAGTGTTACAACAAACACAAGCCAACACTCTCACTACCGTTCAGATTACACAAAACCCCGGCAAAGAGTTTTGCCAAAGTAAGCATTCCATCAATATTTTTTGATTTAAGAAATGAAGAAATGGAAATAGCATGCATTACAAAATATCCTGAGGAGACAGGAAGACAGCTTTTAACTGAAAATAAGTATAGTAAAAATGTGTGTGGTAATTTAACAGACAAGAAGATTCTTATGTGATAAATGGATATACATACAGGATCTTATTAAAACCTGAGAAAGAACCAGCAAAGAATTTCTCTCATGGATTCTTATTACCCATAAACCACGATGCAAAACCATCTGTACCGAAGCATCAGAAAATACTTTGACTTCCAACCATGTATGTTCAAAAAAAAAATCAGACAAATCAACAGGGATAGAGATAGATTGGTAAGAAATACACCTTAGGCAGGTAATTGAATGCAGTAACAGTAGTAACACACACACCAGAAATGCCTGGCAGAGCAGTCCTTAGAAAGTCACCAAATTTCATCTCTGTAAGGGTCTATTTGGGATGCACAGAAATGGTAAAATAACAGCATTATAAAGACTGCTATATTTTTCATCTAGTTCCCTAAGGTTAACCTCTCCCCTCTCTCCTCTCTCTCTCTCTCTCTCTCTCTCTCTCTC
>NW_004949102.1:16471473-16493424 GCF_000317375.1 Microtus ochrogaster | reverse complement strand
ACACACACACACACACACACACACACACACACACACACACACGGTTAAGTAGGTCTTACTCGATGGAAAGAATTCTGAGAAACTGTTGCTGCTTGGCTACTTTGCCACAGTAAAAACGTACACAAGAAAACTATATTCAAATTTGGCCTGGAGCACAAACCCGTGATCTTAGAAGATGGCAAGTTCAAGGCTAGCCTGGGCAACTTAGCAAGACCCTGCCTCAAAATGAAAAGTAACAAAGGACTGGGGATAGAAGCATGTGTTCAGTAGTAGAGTACTTGCCTATCGTGCACAAGGCCCTAAATTCAATCTCTAACACCAAAAATAATTAATAAGGAAGCAAAACCCTACATTCAAAAGCTAACTAAATTAAAAACCCTACATTCAAAAGATATTTAAATTAATAATTTTCCCTGTACAATTATCAATTTAATATACAATTAAGTTTGATTAAGAAGATTTTACTTTTTCATTTATTTAGAAATGTCTCATTTTCACCCTATACACTTCACTGTATTCTTTAAAAAATAGTTATTACTATTTTATGTATGTGTATAGGATGTTTTGAGTGTCAGCACACGTGTGCCGCAATCCTCATATGGAGGGCAGAGTACATATCTCGGAATTTTTCTCCTAGCTTTACAAGGGTTGTGAGTCTTGAACTTAGGGCATCGGGCTTACACAGCAAGCACTTTGCTTTCTAAGTCGTCTCGTTGATCCTTCGTTCTCTTCTGACCCATCCATATTATTCTTTCAAACACATATGCAGACATTGTACTCTCCCCTTACTCATGAAGAATATGTTTCAAGACTCTTAGTAGAAGCCTGAAACTGAAGATAAAACCAAATTTTATATCTGTTTTATTTATAAAATAGATATATCTGTGACAAAATTCAATAAGCATTTAGGCAAAATAAGAGATGGAAAACAATAACTAAAATAACAGAGCAATGGTAACAATGCATTGTTATTAATTTGACAGTCTCATTTGGGGGCTATTACTAAGTAAAATAAGGGTGAATTGAACAAAAACACTGCAGTACTTTGACGGCTGATCTGATAACTGAGACGCTACTCAGTGATGGACAGAAGGTCAGCACATACTACATCGATAAGCTGTGCAAAGGGAGACTCTCATTTTAGGTAAGGCAGAGGAGTGAAGCAAAATGCTGTAACTCGGCTCGATGGAGAGGGATTTAAAGCATGAATTATAGGATAGTGGGGGCAATCCTGCAATCCCACTTCTTTGAAGGCAAAAGGCAGGAAGATGGCTCAAGTTTAGGGTTTGCCAGGTCTACACAGTGAGTTCCAAAAGCTAGGGACAAAACAAAGTCCCAAGCCTGATAAATTCTGGAATTTTTCCTCTAATATTTAAGACCACAGATGACCACAAGTAGCTGAAAGCATAGGAAGCAAAATTTCAGAAGGCAGTTAAGAGTAGGCTGTTCTAAGACTATAGTCCTCCTTCCCCGTTGCCACAAGAAAACCTATCATACTTTACCTTCTATAAAAGCAAAGAAAAAAGAGCACAGGGATCTGGGGAGATGGCTCAGCAGTTAAGAGCACTTACCGATCTTGCAAAAGACTCAGGTTCGGTTCCCAGCAACTACATCAGGTGGGTCATAACTGCCTATAACTCCTATTCCAGGGGGTCTGATGTCCTCTTCTGGTCTCCTCAAACATCTGTATATACACAGTGTACATATGGACAAGCGGGCATACACACACATAAATAAAAATAAAAATTTAACACAAAAATAAATTCACAAAGAATACTTTCAAGAACTCTATATGGTGGCTTGAATATGAATTGCTCCCGTAAGCTCATATACTTGAATGTTTAGTCGCCAGGGAGTGGAACTTTTTGATAGGATTAGAAGGATTAGGGGGTGTGGCCTTATTGAAGGAAATATGTCACTGGGGGTGGATTTTGAGGCATTAAAAGCCTGTGTCAGGTCCAATCTTGCTCTGTCTGACTGCAGACCAGGATAGAGCTCTCAACTATTTCTCCAGCACCACACTTGCCATGTTCCCTGCCGTGAAGATAATGAACTAAGCCTCTGAAAGTGTAGGCAAGCCCCTAATTAAATGTTTTCTCGTAACAGTTACCATGGTCATGGTGTCTCTTCACAGCAATAGAACAGTGACTAAGACAGTCTCGATCTCATTAACATACCCAAGGCTAGTGTGAGCAAGATGTTATGATAAAATAATATTGTGACACGAATGTCTTTTGTTAAATGTTAAGAACACAGTACCCTAATATATTTCACGAATCTAGAAGCAAGGTTTTCATGGGTAAAAGTTAGATAGTCTGGTAAAAGGGAGGTGCCAGTTGAAGATATTATCAAGATCCCCATAATTAAAAGATTTGGGTCGAATCTGGAATTCCAGAGGGAATTCCAAGTACTCCTCTGGAGGAGAGCTGGCCTGAATCCGGTTCTATGACTCTATTTCCATTCTTGTGCATCCAGCTTGTACCAGTTGCTGACCATTAGGTAACAAAGAATACATTATCCACAATACTAACATTATTTCATAAGGAAAACCAACTGTGATCAGCTATGTATCAATGACTCCAGCTGGAACTCTAGAAGCTTCTAAAAGGTTGCTTACTTCTTTTTTAGAGTTGAGCATATTGATGTGGCTGACAAGTAGGGTTCCCCACCATCCATCAGAATGCAGGATTGAGGACAGGAAAAGTGGCTAGACCTAAGTTCACCTCCAAGGGAGAAAGGTGACACACCACAGAGCTCTACCTATTCCGGCCATTAGCTGAGGCAGTGGGGGAGATCACGCCAGCACTTCCAGCCACATTGCCCTTCCCATTTTCTGTGGATGTGTGGATGCTCAGGGGCAGCAGGGGGGGGGGGGCGTGTTGAGACAAACTTCTAAGAACTGTTGACTAAAGCGTCTGTAGGAATGTAGGATTCTAGACAGTACTGTTTTGATGTTCATACAGCATACCACAACACAAAAGGAAAGTATTCTGTTTCTGTTTAGATTCCATCCTGGGTTGGCTTATTCCAACTCCAGGAACACTGTTTGGGGTAGAGGCTTTCAGCATATCTACCCACGTATGGCAGCACAGGGCTGTGGGAAGAGGTGGGAAGACAGGCTGTGTCCAGTGACAAAAGACTTGTACCTACCTTTGCATGCAGCAAAGCCTCAAAAGTTGTCAAGATAAAGTGAGGGTCCGATCACCAGACTACTGAGATTCTGAGATACATCTTGGTAATTCCCCACCACAAAGCAGAGAGGACTGGACTTGTATGGAATCTTTTTGGGAGTGAGTGAGACAGAGAGAGCACAGTCAGTTCTATAGAGAATCTAGTTCATTATTTTCAAAAAAAGGAAAGGAAAGGAAGGAAGGAAGGAAGGAAGGAAGGAAGGAAGGAAGGAAGGAAGGAAGATGGTAGTTTTAAAACAACTCTAAATCAGGCCAGGCATGGTACAGTGGCACATGCCTTTAATCCCAGCAGCTCTCTAAGAGTTTGAGGCCAGCCTGGTCTACAGAGTGAGTTCCCAGGCAGCCAGTGCTCACAGAGTGAGACCCTCTGAAAAAATGCAAAACAAACTAACAAACAAAAATGTTCCACAGTATCCAGAAGAGAAACAATAAAGAGAAAGCATAAACTTTGGTGCCCAAGGTTCAGGATTTTAGTATCAGTATGTCAACATTCTGACTACATAATCCCATAATGGGTAAGCTTAAATTCCTCTTTATTGGGTTTCTTTGGTATGTCTTTTTTATTGTTTTGTTGTTAATGTTTCTTAGATAGGTTGTCACTTTATAACATAACCCAGGCTGAGAGCCTCCAACTGATCAGCCTCCTGTCTCAGCTTCCTGAGCTCTAGAATGGCATACCACTATACCTGGTTTTGTCTTGTTTTTCAATCTATAAGATGATAGTAATAATGATGATGATGCTAATAATACCAACCCAAGATGGCCTATCTAACAACAATAAAAGAATATAAATAAGCTACTGCAAACAAGCACAGCCAAGGACCTAAGCTTGTTCCTTGCGATATTATAGCATTGTGGGGCTCAAATATTACAGCTTTGCCTTTTGCAAAGTGTGAAATTACCCTCAAAATTCAGACAAAGCAAAACAAAGCTGGCTTATCTCTTAGCTCCACATCTAGGGCTTCAGCAGAGAAAGACTCCATGCCTGGGGGTATCTGCAGGGTTGAGGACTGGAATGCTCCAGAGGCATTTACGCACAGAGCTGACAGCTAACCTGGAGCTACAGCTAAGGACCCACGCGCGGTCAGACTCTTCATGTACCCCAGCTTCCTCTTAGTATGGCTACTTCAGGGTAAGCGAACTTACAAGGCAGGGCTCCAGTGGTCAGACTCTTCATGTACCCCAGCTTCCTCTTAGTATGGCTACTTCAGGGTAAGCGAACTTACAAGGCAGGGCTCCAGTGCCTTCTGTTCCAGTAAGCGAGTTGAAAGCTGTTTCATATTTTGTGGTCTAGCTCCCAAAGTCACACAGCACTACGTAGGCTGTGTTTTTTTGGATACAGGGAAGTCACTGAATCTGGCTCAAATTCAGAAAGAAGGTATCTGGATCCTGCCTTTTTAATGGAAGTTGTGTCAAAGAATTTCCAGCCTTTTTATTCTTTTAGTTTTTATGAGACAGTGGTTTCTCTGTGTAGCCCTGGGTGTCCTGGAACTCATTCTGGACTGGCCTCGAACTCAGAGATCCTCCTGCCTTTGCCTCCAAAGAACTGGAATTAAAGGTAAGTGTTATCACCCCCAGCTTTCTTTCTAACTGTGGGATTTTAAATGCCCCCAAAGAAGTCTCAGATATCTAGATTTGAAGACAGTGTCCTATTTTACTTTTCATTGCTGTGATAAACACCATGACCAAAAGCAACTTGGGGAGGAAAGGGTTTATTTCAGTTTTCAGGTTCTAGTCCATCACCTAGGGAACCTAAGCCTGGAGGGAGGAACCCGGGGAGAAACCCAGAGATACAACTGCAGCAGAGACTGTGAAGAAATGCCGCTTGATGGTTTGTGCCCCACGGCTTGCTCAGCTTGTTTAAGTTATTTATTTATGTATTTATTTATTTTCGCAGTTGAGAACAGCTTTTATTGGTGACAAGGAAACAAGCATAGAGCAGGAACACACAAAAAAAAGACCCCACACAAAGCTGAAAAAATCTAGTGTCTTCTTCAGTCTCTGAAAGGTCTTTCTTCCCTAATTTAGGGCTGGTGAGTTTAAAGAAAGACTTGGTGGCTGATTGGGCCCGCAGCTGGTGTGTAAACCTATCCTGATCTGGCTTTGAGCTTGTCAAACCAGTCCATCAGCTAGGGGGCCCACTGACAGGAGAAAAGACCACAAGGCCCTTTAAACTGCTATGCGTTAGTCTCAGGTCAGGAAGGTAAGGAAGAAGCTGGCCATCTTGAAAGTTCAACATCTTTATAACCTAGGCATGGTTCTTCTCCCTATCTGTCTGCCTGCCAGGGAATCTAACTCCTAGCCCTGCCCCCTTTGAAGGACACCCTAAGGGCTCTTAGGGGCCTGGGACACAGATGGTTCTTATCTGCTGACAGAAAAGGTGAGAAGTGAGGAGCAACGGTGACTCAGAGGAGAGTTAATCTAAGGGCTCACAGTAAAACGTTGGTTCAGAACATACCACAGCCATTTGGTGACAGTATATTCTTGACGTGTGCTGGGAGAGATGTTGCATCAGCAAAAGATGCCTCGGGCCATCTGTACCACAGGCAGTGTCCAGTGGAAGTGGACAACAACCTGAGTGAAATCCAGGTTCTATTTGCTGAAGTCACAACCAGACAGTAGCATCTAAGTGACAACCTGGATGAGTTGGTGGTCCTCAAAAGGAATCCTGGATAAGGTCTCAAAAATGGTCCCAGTTGGGGGCCTTGATTGGGTTCCTTTCTCTGCCAGCTAAAGCATTAAAAGGCAGGAAACATCTTGAGCCTGGCTGTGCCTGGAAGCAGTGGAGAAATCTGGAACGCAGCAAGGAGGAACAGACAGAATCAGCAGCTGAAGAAAGGCTTTTATTGAGGGTGAGGAGACACACACACATACAGCAGGCACACTGTTACCCAAAACTAACCAGGGGTAACAAAGTTGGGCGAAGGGAAACTAACAAGAAGGCACATTAATGGATGAGGTCAGCCATCTTGTGAAGAGACCGTCATGGAAGACACGATCACTGTATACAGCTGGATGCTGAAAGGGCTAGTGTTTAAAATGCAACCACTGAAAACGTCTTAGAACTTTTAGTGTTATAAAGAAGAGATATAATAATATATTCTTAGGAAATAATATTTTAAAAGCAAACTAGGACAGTTAGGGACTAAAAACAAACAGAAACTCCAAATCTTGACAGTTGGGTTTCAAATCAAGAGGGGGTCCCTTGCCTGGTTGCGGCTCTGTTCTACTGCCCTTAGTCATTATATGTTTTTGGTTGTTACTCAAAGGTGCCTTAAACTAGCGCAGCTTTGATAACATTGTCCCTATGATCGTCCCCCTCTCCCCTCAGTTCTTCAAGACAGGGTTTGTTTCTCTAGGCAGCAGCCCAGCTGTTCTGGAACTTGCTCTCTTGCTCTGTAGACCAGGCTGACCTCAAACTCAGAGATCCACCTAAAGGCATGCACCACCACCGCCCAGCTGGTTTTTTTTTTTTTTTAAATCTCCTTTACTCGTGTCTGTTAAACCATCTTCTGACTTAAATGTAGTTCTCAGGGGAACTTCCCTACTTGGAAGAGAATGTCCAATGACATTGACAAACACAGGATGGTTATTTGATCGGTAGCAATTTTTTTTTCACCATACAAGAACTTAAAGTTTTGATTTGCCAAGCAGTCACACGTGTGCCTCTTACCTTGAAACAGCAACATCAGCTCCCAGGCTGATGGAGACCAGATCAAATGCACAGACATCCTGTTTGAGAAACTTTCTACCTCTCAAATCTTCCTAAACACAATAAAGAGGTTAGTGGTGACTGCCCCCTTTCCATCAATGGAAGTGCACACACACACACACACACACACACACACACACACACACACAAATCAAGCTCCTGTGACGCCATGTTGAGTTACTTTGGCAGTTAACTGTTTTTCTCTATCGCTTTCTCTTTTCCTTAACATACACCCTCTCTCCATTATTCCCTTCTTTTGGGTAAATGTATTTTAAACAATAAATTGGATTTAATTTAATTCTGTAACTTGGACTTCTCAAAGATAATTTAACTCTCTTCACCCATTTTTAAAAATAGTTTGCGGAGAAACCTTGAACCAGAGTCTACAAAATATTTTGAATGGTTTTTGTTGTTGTTGTTGTTGTTGTTGTTGTTGTTTTGATGCTTAAAATGTCTATAATGCTATATGCTTTTCTCAGACCCTGGTGCATGGAAGAAGCCCTTGACACTAAGCGAATGAGACTAGTCAATAAAGACACTGAAAACTAGGTTTTAGATTTTCATTTATACGCATTTCAACTGATCAAGTCCTTTAAGGATAGTATGCAAACCGCATACTTAGAATTTAGCTGCTCCAAGACGTATTTCTATGACATTTGGCTTGGCTGATGTTCCAACCTTGAGGTTTTTGGCTTTTGTTTGTTTTTTAACGATACCTAGAGCCTCTTTGTAACGGCAGTGACAAGTAATATAGGCTTCCCGGCCGCCTTCCTCCCTCTAAGATTTTAAGTTCTCTTAGAACACCACCCCTGCTCTTCTAGTAAAATCCCACATGACAGAACAGCCTGAGGACCGACGAAAAGTAGGAAAGCGGAGCCATGGAAACTGAGCGGGGGAAACGTGTGAGCGCGCGGGTGGTTGGAGGAGAAGGAACACTCCCCTGACGACGGCGGCGCGAGGGGGCTCCTCGGATGACGTCACGCACCCCGGTGACGTCACGGCCGTGACACGCGGGTGACGCCGTTGCCGCGGCGACTCCTCGTCGTCTCCGCCCCCTCCCCCTCCCCCCCTTCCCAATCCCCTCAGGCTCGGCTGCGCCGGGGGCCGCTGGCGGGTTCCTGAGGTGGCCTCCGCCCCGGCCGCTCCGCCCACGCCCCCCGCGCCTCCGCGCCCGCCTCCGCCCGCCCTGCGCCTCCCTTCCCCCTCCCCGCCCCGCGGCTGCGGTTCGGCGAGGCTTGCGCTTCGAAGATGGCGGCGCTGAGTGGCGGCGGTGGCAGCAACAGCGGCGGTGGCGGCGGCGGCGGCGGCGGCAGCAGCGGTGGCGGCGGCGGCGGCGGCGGCGGCGGCGGCAGCAGCGGTGGCGGCGGCGGCGGCCCCGAGCAGGACCAGGCTCTGTTCAATGGAGACATGGAGCCCGAGGCCGGTGCTGGCGCCGCGGCCTCTTCGGCTGCGGACCCGGCCATTCCCGAAGAGGTGAGTGGCGGCGCCATCCCCCAGTGCTCTCGCGTCGGGGGCTCGGCGGGCCAGTGTTTATGTGAGGGACGGAGGCAGCGGAGGGAGCTCCGGCTGTGCTTGGCAGCCGGCGGGGATGTGGATAGCGACCGAGTGTCCCCCCACCGTCCTGTGGCCCTCCTCGCTACGTAAACACACACGGTGGCCCAGGGGGGTTCCCCGGCCCCCACCCAGATGGGGTTGGGGCAGCGGGGACGGAGCTGGAGCCTTTCCATAGGGGGCGAAACTCTGGGGCTGGTGGAGAAGGTCACGCCTGGCTGAGGTTTCCAGCCCGGCATCCCTGAGATGTTTTCCTTTTTGCTAACCGGCAGGGACGGCGTCGAGGATGGAGCATAGTGGCCGGGGCACTACCCCTGAGTCCCCCAGCCCTAGAAACTGCCTTGTGTGATACTCCCTGGATGTGGGCATGACGGAGCGCCTCTCTCTCCACTCCTCACTATCTTCCTTTTGCAGGCCCTTAGCGCTTTCCCACTTTTCTACTTGTTTGGGGGATTTCTCTCGACCGGATTTGCCCAGGGGATGATTTTGGTGGAGCCTTTACTTTTTCAGCCACCAAATGTGATGTTCCGAAGATTTTCCCATCCCGGTCTCTGATCTCCGAATGATTGTATTTGCCAGCGTTCCCATGCTGACCCGTGACCTCCATCCCATCCTCATCCACCACCCCGCTCATTCCCCAGTTGTACCTACTTGCCTCTAACCTTCGCCTCCCCTCAAGAGCATGTTTGCGCTTCTCTTGCCCTGGTCCTTTGAGGCCCTCTCTACTCCATTCCACCGCTCCCTCACCTCGTTATCTGTTGTTATCTTCACAAATCCTTCTGGACACTTTGGAAGCTACTCACTCCCTGAACCCCGAAGCTGTCAAGATTCCATCAGGTTTCCCTTGCCTCCTTGCTCCCTCGCTCTGCTGGCAGTGCGGGTTAGCCTTCCACTGTTCATTCACACCTCTTTACTGGCATCTTTCGTGGATTTTTGTTTTGTTTTGTTTTTAGTGGGTTTAATTAATCTGTGTCGTTCCCACTCTCGTTCCATTTTTTTTCTCTCTCCTGTTGACCTGTCCTTCTTTTTTGCTTCTCTTAACTTGTCCTTGCATCATTTGATGTATTACATTGTCAGATTACTTCATTTCTTCTCTTCTGTATGTAAAGCTGACTACATTTACAGTTTGAGCATTGTATCACATAAACAAATGCCATATTTTGCGAATAGTTGATGAGTGTGACTTAATTTTGTTGATTTTGCTTAAAGATAAACCTGTTACTTAGGCTTCCCGGTTCTCATACGATCTCCTTTCTTATCTCTGCAGTAGTCTTTATCCTGCTTCGTTTACTTGGAAATTCATCCTCTGTCTTGACCTATCATTAGCAGTCTGTTCACAGTGATGTTTTCCAGCCTTGCCATCTCTGCCCAAAATGTGTTCAGTATTGTCATTTGAGCTAGCTTATTTCTTCACATTCTCCCTCCCTTCCTCCCTCCCTCCCTCCCTCTCTCCTTCCCTCCCTCTCATTTTGCTTTTGAGACAGGGGTTCTTTGTGTAGCCCTGGCTGTCCCAGAACTCACTTTGTAGCCCAGGCTGGCCTCACATCCACAGAGATCCCATCTGCCTCTGTCTCCCAAATGCTGGGGTTAAAGGCCTGTCCCACCACCGCTGGCTTTTTCTTATGTCTTCATTTGAAATAACTCCAACTTCCAGTTTGAATTTATGCTCAGGTCAGTTTCCACTTGACTTCTTTATTTCCTGTAGCTTCTTAGATTCCAAGGATAAAGCTCTTCCCTTCATCCATTTCCTAGTTGAATCTGTTTCCCTTATCCCTAGTTACCATTCATTCTGTCTTGTTTCCTGGCTTTTGGTACTTAACTTGCTGAAGCTTCCTCTTGTCTTCCCCACACCTCCACATTCCTTCTTATTTATAAACAACTTTGTTCCGTTGACATGGAAATTTATTTTTAGGATACATTGTTTTTAATGGAGAAATGCTAGGGGTCACATCTGCTGTCTATTTTCTCCAGGAATCGGATATGCCTTTGTCTTGCTAGGCACAGGTGCCTCTGGGCTTCACTTGATTCCGCAGTGCATGTATGGTTCTTGAATTGTAAAGCTGCTTGAAGACTATGATAGTATGAGGAAATTAATGGATAAAAGTTAAAAGATGATCATTCTCTGATATGACGCTAACTTGAGAACTTTGTTTCAGAGTTTATATTTCTGTGTGGAAGACTTTGTTATTTACTTGAGGGAGCTGGATTACTTGGACCCCTTTCTCTCTGAAGTAGTGAGTGTGTTAGGGCTATAACTTTCTGTTTGACACTTTCTGGACATTTCCCATGTACCGGTGCTTGAGAACCTCTAGGCTAAGTGAAGTTAAATTAAATAAGCAATAACTAACTGAAAGCATGGTCATATCTTCTGGAACTGTATTCTTTATTTATTTAGTTAAAATACAGATGTTCCCTATTGCCCCCCTCCCAGGGTTTAATGTTTGATGATGAATAGTTGCCTTGTGTAAAAGATGATAAATATAGTTGGCTGGCGGAGATTATGATTAAAAAGTGGACTTCTATTGACTACAGATACAAGTATTACATGTAGCAAAATAGCTTCTTCCAGGAAATAGTATCATGCAGCCCAGGCTTTTGAGGAACTCAGCATGTGACTGAGGCTGTAGAACTCCTGGTCCTTCTGCTGTTACTCTGAAGTGCTGGGATTACAGGTGTGTGTCCCTATCCCCAGCAAGAAATAGTTTTAAGTTGACATTAGTTCAGAGGAAACTTAATATCTTGTGGTCTTTTAATTGAACTGCCTTCTTTATATGAACTTAAAAGAATATCTTTAATAAGTACATAGAAAGATGAAAAATTGTGCCTGTGTGTAATGACATATTTTGTTCTAAATTTTTATCTTACCTGGGTTTTAAAAAAGTCAGAAATTTCAGCTGCACCAAAAACTAATTACAAGGGGAAAACCTATCCATTATTGAAAAGTAAAAATAATAAGTATAAAAAGTACAAACTTTGTGTATAATTGCCATAAACATTTGCATGTATTACAACTAGACTTTTTAATGCTTGTGTAATATATTTTATATGTAACTTTTAAAATATAATAGTCCAGCAAAACTTATGTGTCCCTACATAAGTATAATTTAACTGATAACTTTTTTGGACATTAGGTTCTTTTTAAAAAGATTTCTGTTATCATATATCTCCAACATAGAATGTAGACAGTGCTATCTAAAATTATGTTGGAAAATGAACAGATTTCATGGCCTGTATTTCTATTACTGTATGGGTACTGAAAATAAAATGTTCTGATAAATGTTTATTAAGTGTTGTATTATTTTGCTTTTAAGCATTTACTTACTTTCTATTTCCTTGGTGATACTTTCTTCCCAAGACCATATGGTGTGACATGGTACGTGGTATAATATTACCAGATGGTTAATAATAAATGCATTTATTATTTAAATGTGTGCTACCAAGGTGTGATATTTACTACCTGTTTCTTTCATGTTGTGTTTTTGGAGAAAGAGAGTTTCTTAAAACTGTAATACAGTTAGTATTGTATTACTTTCTGTTTTCAGGATCTCTTAGCCAGTTTTGGCTAAGCTGTGTAATTATAATTATGTATTGGCTAGGGAATATTCTAGGATGGGATCTGCATTATAATGAAGTCCACTGTATTAAAATACTTCTTTGTGATCCTTGTCAGGTTAGGTTGCATCATACCTCTGAAAAGTGATACTTTCACCAAAGTAGGAAGGTGTATATGCAGAAAGTTTTAGCTGTTGTTCTTAATACTTGTTTAGATATTTGCAAAGGTTTTGTTTGGAGGGGGAAGCTATAAAATAACTGTCTTCAGTATTTCTTTCTTTTTTTTTTTTTTTTGTTTTTTCGAGACAGGGTTTCTCTGTGGCTTTGGAGCCTGTCCTGGAACTAGCTCTTGTAGACCAGTCTGGTCTCGAACTCACAGAGATCCGCCTGCCTCTGCCTCCCGAGTGCTGGGATTAAAGGCGTGCGCCACCATCGCCCGGCCTGTCTTCAGTATTTCTTTATTGCTCTCTTTCCCATTTCCTGACTTAACACTCTCACTTTAGGCATTTGTCCTTTTATGTAAAAAAATTATCTTGTATCGGTTGCTTATATATGCAGGCAATTCATTATAAGTTGACCAAAAGGAATGTTGGGCTGGTGCTTGGATTATGGAATGTCTTGAACATAATTGCAGATTTGATTTAATTGTGTTTGGAGGCCAGAAAAATTATAGTAGTACAACAGACTAGAATAATGAGAGTTTTCTCTCCCCCATTTTACTGATAGGAAGAATAGGTCTGGTAGCAGCTAAAAGACCTATTCTTTGAGTGGCAGGGAAGAAAGTTAGTGTTGTCCTTGCTGTACTTTGGTGTTTTCTAAGACTTTACCTGCTGAGTCACACAGTGGGGCAACCGCTTCTTCTTTTCCACTTTATCTCCAATCATAAAATTGCCTTCTCCTTCAGAGCTGCAGAAGTGCATTTTGTTTCGCTGACAACTTAATATTAATTTAAGTGAGTACTTAGTGGACTTGTTGTCACAATCCCTCTCTTTTTAAAAGTCTTGTTTGCTCCTATCCCCAGATTCCTATGTCAGATCCGTATTAAGATAAGCCTTTTTGTCAGCAGCTTTTTACTAGATTTTGTCTTCCTCAGAAGTTAAATTGTTTGTAGCCCTTTATTCTTTCTCCTTGCCTGGTTCACCTGTGTTCATTCTTCAGTAAAGCCCCAACTATAAATAATTATAGAACTTCTGCATTCAAAATAAGCAGGCCTGTTTGGGAGCTTTTCTGGTTTTGAGGTCACGCTGTGCTTTCTTTATCTTAGTGTTAGAGATAACTTCATGTTAATATAACAAGAAATTCATTCCCATTGATTCACATATTCTTTCTTTAAATAGTTCATGGATGCATTGACATGTTTTGCAAGGCAGTTTTTTTGTTTGTTTTTTTGTGTTTACTAACCTAATTAATATCATACTTAATAAGCCATGATAGTCAGGAGTCCATACCTAATTTTAAGGAGTCTATACCTAACACAGTCTATACCTAACTTTAAAGAGTTATTTTTTTCTCCTATGGTTATTTTTACTTTCTAATGTTTTCTCTTGCTCTTAAAAAAACCAAAAGCCAAAAACATTATTGTTAGTTCAAATATCAAGACTATTGACTGTCTAGTATCAAGACACTGATGCCCAGTAATTTCAGCATTCCTTCCTGAGCCCTGGAATGCCCTTATACAGAGCCTAAAAATTGTTCTGAACTCAGTTAACTTTATTTCTTCTGGAAGCTCAGTAATATCAAAGAAAAGCTCATTTTCATTCCTACTATGCAGCTATAGTATTGACAGCACTTTTGGCGAAAATGTACCAGGGGATGATGGTTTTCCAATTACTCCAGAGCTATACTTTCTGACCAATGAGCTCCTAGGATCCTCTTGTCTCAGTCTTCAACACTAGCAGGGCTGGGCATGTAAACTAAGGTTCTCATGCTTGACAACAAGATTTTACCTGTTGAACCATCTTCCCAGCCCCAGAGTTACTTTAAGACGTTCTTGATAGTACAGTTTCTGATAATGTATAAAAAGAATTAATATCCATTTTAAAATATTTTATTTTCTATAAATGCCAAATAGTTTTCTTTATAACTTTTTTGGTGTTGTTGTTAAAAGCACTATTGCACTGTGCAGTGATGGCGCACACCTTTGATCCCAGGACACAGGAAGCAGAGGCAGGTGGATCTCTGTGATTTCGAGGCCAACCTGGTCTACAGAGAGAGTTCCAGGACAGTCATGACTACACAGAGAAACCCTGTGGGGAGAAAAAGCACTATTTTGCTGGGTGTGGTAGTGCGTACCTTTAATCTCAACCCTCACGAGGCAGGGGCAGGTAGATCTCTGTAAGTTTGAGACCATCCTGATCTACACAGCAAATTCCAGGATAGCCGGGGCTATTTAGTAGCCATCTCAAACCAAACAGAACAAAAGTACTATTTTAATTGCTTCCAGATAACGTAATGAATTGTTTTTGACTTTTGTTTCTTTCTGCAGGGGTGAGGTGGAGGGGAACCTAAGGCTTTGTGTGTGTGTCAAGTGCACAATTAGCAGTGAGCTGTCCCCACAGCCACATTCCCTCACCGTATCTCTCTATTTCAGAGAGGGAGCAGATTACAGTTCAGAGAATTCAGTAGTCCTTACATGGGTAGTCTAAAGCTGTTGGAAGTATAGTTTTTTAGTTTTTGTGTGATTGCCTATATCTGTAGATTCTTCTCATATTACACAATTACAGAAAAATTATACAATTGCAAATAAGTTTCATTATATTAAAACATAATCCATTTACTGCAAGCTTTTTGCTGGCATCTCTTGATCCTTCCCCCACGCCTCCTTATGTTGTGCGCTGAACTTCTGTAGTCCAGATGTGTTAAGTGGCTTAGAGGACTGGTGTGAGAATAAAATGAGGTGATGAATATGTAAAAACTGCCACAAAATTATAGTACTATTATTTTTCTGATGATTTGCAAGACTTTTCTTCCAGAAATCTTTGTTGTATATTTGTTTGTTTTAAAAGAAATCCAGTGACAGACATAACATAGGTTCTAGTTATAAAATTTTGACAGTCCTTATGGTTGCCCTAAAACTGAATGTTGACCACATTCTCTTAATATTGTCTTGAAACTACCTTTGAATCCAAGAAACATTAAGTGGCAACATGATGACTTTGGGTAAACCGTCAATTCAAGGAAAGGGGATTAATGTGATAGTACAAGGACTGTCTCGCGGTTTTATGGGGAAGTTGATAAACATGACTTTGCTGTAGTGTTTTTTTTTTTCAAGATTTATTTATTTATTTATTTATCATGTATACAACATTCTGCCTCCATGTATGCCCTCATGCCAGAAGAGGGCACTAGACCTCATTACAGATGGTTGTGAGCCACCATGTGGTTGCTGGGAATTGAACTCAGGACCTCTGGAAGAGCAGCCATTGCTCTTAACCACTGAGCCATCTCTCCAGCCCTGCTGTAGTGTTTTTAAAACTATGGTCATTATTAGCTTTGCTGACACCTAACACTACAGTGCTGGCTTTTGCATTGAGTTGTTTCTCAGAATAATAGGTGTTCATGTATTCAGTAAGTACTTGAGTGCCTATAGCATGTAGTAATTTATGAGTTTAGGAACATATTTCGAAACAAAAATCAGTACCGTTTTGTAGTTTACGTTCTGGTAGAGAGGTACATGCTGGGAGTTGTGGGAGAACAGATAAACCATAAATAGACAAAATGGAAATTTGTAGGCTGGCTCTGGTAGGACATACCTGTGATGAATTCTTGTACTTAGGAGATAAAAGCAAGAGGATCATGAGTTCAAGGTTATCCTTGGCAACTTTAGGCAATTTGAGACCAGCTGGTACCATATTGAGACCTCATGTCAAAAACAAAATGAAACAAAACAAAAACCCACTCAAAAAACAAAAGAAATTATTTTTTAAAAAAAACTTTTTATATCTATTTTATGTGTATGAATGTTTTGCCTACATGTATGTATGTATGTATGTATATATACATATATATATATATGTGCACCATGTATATGCCTGGTGCTAGCAAGGATCAGAAGATGGTGTTGGATCCCTTGGGACTAGGATTAGGGGTGATTCAACCCGTGTCTCTACAAAAGCAACAAAAGCTCTTAATCAGTGAGCTAGTTCTCTTTTTAAAATTTTTTAGATGGAGTCTCACTATGTAATTAAGTCTATCTCAGAACAAGTGCTTTGCAACCCAAACTGGCCTTGAACTTAAGAGCACCCTGCCTCAGCCTCTTGATCTTGAGCACAGGGTCTTGTCATACCATCATACCAGGCTTCAAAAAGGAAATTTTATAGTATGCTTGAAGAGAAACAAGAACTGTGGAAATTTTCAAGGAACGCAGAGTAGGCCTGGGGGAGATACGCTGAAATTTAAAACATTAAGAACAGGTAGACCTCAGTTCTAGGAGGTGACTTTTGAACAAAAGCCTCCAGAGGTCAGAAGAGTACAGAATGAGAATGCATTTCTTGTAGAACTAACAGACTTCTGTAAGGAATGTACCTTGCTTATTTAAGAAGTAGCAAGAGGCCAGAGTTGCTGGAGTAACTCAAAAGAATTGAAAGTCAGTAGATGAAATTCCAGAGGGCTTGGGACATGGCCAAAGGTCTTTGTAAAGGACTTTAACATTCTAAAGGAAAAGGAAAGCCCTATTCAGAATTTCAGTAGCCAGAGCTGTGACCTGATCTCACAGGTTTGTGTGTGTTTACTTGTTCATGTATGTACACACAAGTGTATGTGTGTGCATATGCTCATGTATGCATGCAGAGGCTAGAGGTTGATGTCAGCTGTCTTCATTACTTTCTGTCCTTTTGGTGAACCTGGAACTTACTCATTTGTTTAGATTGTCTAACATTAAGCTTCAGGGATTCTCCTATCCATGTTTCTATTACTCGGAGCATGCCATCATGTCCAGCTTTTTACATGAGTGCTGGCATTCTGAACTTGGGTTTTCATGCTTGCATGGCATCTCCCTAGTCCTTCTCACATCTAAATAGGAACACTTTGGTCACAGTGTAAAGAGTGGACTCTAAGAGACAAGGTAGAAGCAAGAGAACCATGAGGAAGTACTGCAGTCATGTAAATGGTAGCAGGAGAGCAGAGAAGGGGTCAGAGTTTTGGATGGCTTGAAAGTAGACCAAGTCGGATGTGTCTCACACTGCCCCCAACAGCAATGCTGGTGATCAAACCCAAAGCTTGGTACAGTCTAGTAGATGTTGTACTAGTGACTCACATCCTAAGCCCTTGGCTTTGTTGATAACTGCATGTGAAGTGCTGAAGATGCCAGAGAAAAGGGAAAAGACCCAAGTCAGGAATTCATTGTTGGGAATGCCAAGTTAGAGGCAGAAAGCTAATGCTGTCTAATATTTTGAATAAGTAATTGGATTTATGACGCTGAGGTTGAATTGAGGCTCTGTGGCAGAGTACTGTTCATGATAGCCATATTTTATTTTCCTTTTCATATATAGAAAGGTAACCTTTCTTCTTTGTAGTTAGGCAGGTATGATCAGGGGATTGAGTTCCATCTCATAGAATGTGGACACAAATGATGTGTACCAGGTCTATATCTGGTTTTTCTAGCTGGCTGGAACTAAAATGATAGCTATGATGTTTTCGTTCCAAGCCATGTTTTAATGATAAATTGTCCACCAGGTGGTAGTGGTGCACACCTTTAATCCCAGCACTTGGGAAGCAGAGGCAGGTGGATCTCAATGATTTTGAGGCCAGCCTGTTCTACAGAGTGAGTTCCAGGACAGCCAGAACTGTTAAAAAGAGAAACCCTGTCTTGAAAAACATAAACAAAAACCAAAAAAGATAAACTGTCCATCAGCCTAAGTTCCTGAATGAATGTGGAAATGTAGAACATTCAGATAGCCTGTTGAACTACTACTGCTATTTGGAAACTAAGAAACAGACTTTATCACAGTTGAGTCCTTACACCTTTTGCCTTTGGGGTAGTTCAGCAGTTGTGACATAACTAGAGGACCATACTGTACTCTGGTACTATGCTGTTTGAACCCTCCATTATTCAGAATTGTCAGTAACCCTTTCTACCTTGTAAATCACCCAGGCTTGTATTTTGTTGTAGCACAAAATAGATTAAAAGAAGAAAGAATTAATCATATAAAGAGGACCAGAGAAGTGGATCATGACAAGTGAGGAAAATAGAATTGAGAAATTATGTTTTTAATTAATTTTCAAAGGTTTTTGAGAGACTAGTGATATAGCTCAAAGTAACTTCAAATTCACAGTCTCCTTCCTTATCCTCCTGTTGGAATTGTAGACATGTGTTCCCATGCCAGCCTCAAGCAAAAAAGAAGAAGAAGAAGGAGAAGGAGAAGAAGAAACTTATAAGGTCATATCTGCTAGGAATAAAACATTAGAGCGAAACACCCATGATTTCATAAAGATAAGAATTACTGAAGCAGTGTTTCTATAGAGACAAGGAAAACAGGTTTAGTGTAAATAGGAAGGACGGCTTTCAATATGATGCTTTATCATAAAAGCATACTCTAGAGCATGTGAGAGTGATAGCTGAAATCTATTTTCATTGTTTCCGTTTTTTTCTGTCTAGTGTAGTAAAAGATTTCATTCCAGAGAGGGATTAGGAGGTTTCAGGAGAGAGGTGAATGTGCTTAAAATTCAGCACCATACAGGAAAGAATAGATTGGGGACAAACAGTAAACTTGATGGGCAATGTTAACTTGTGAGGAGCTGAGACAGCATTGTGGGTTTCCTAACTTTTGGTGTCACATCTACACAGTTAAATGTAACTTGACAAGGCAGTTTAAACACTTGATATGAGTCACTCTCATTTTGACGCAAATAATTATTGGGAACTAGAACATGAATTTATTACTGCATGAAGTATCTATAACTCTTCTGCCACGTATTGAAGCTAAATTTTGAGAGATCTAAGTGACTGATTTTTCTTTTTAAGAATATTCCTAGCCGGGAGGTGATGGCTCCCAGTACTCGGGAGGCAGAGGCAGGCGGATCTCTGTGAGTTCGAGACCAGCCTGGTCTACAAGAGCTAGTTCCAGGACAGGCTCCAAAACCACAGAGAAACCCTGTCTCGAAAAACCAAAAAAAAAAAACAAAACAAAACAAAACAGAATATTCCTATGCCAGGTGTGGCAGTGAACATCTTTAATTCCAGCAGTCAAGAGGCAGAGGCAAGTGGATTTCTTTGAGTTCCAGGCCAGCCTGCCTGGTCTATATAGTGAGTTCCAGGACAATCAGCACTTAAACAAACAAACAAAGACCCTGTAGTGATATTTTCTTTTGTTTCAACAAATAAAGCTTACTTGAAGATCAGAGTGCAGAGCTCAGCCACTAGAGGCCGGGACACACCTTTAATCCCAGTACTCCAGTGCCTATTAGTTCAAGGCCAGCCTGGCCTTAGATTAGATAGAATCTGTCTAACAGAAAAACAGAACTCACAGAAAGGTGTCGCCAGCACTTGGGATCACTGTATTTTGTTTATACAGAATGACATTCTTATCATTGCAGTTTGACTTTTGTGCTGCACACTGAAACAGTTCCCACTAGGTGCTTTTTTTTTTTTTTTTAACATTTCAGGTTTTACTTGTTTTTGTTACACTTTTCTTACTGCCTGAAATACAAATTCTTTCCTCACCCTTTGCCCTTCAAAACTCATATGCTTCACTGACCTACCATTTATTGTAGAAAGTATCCTTAATCCCTTTCTTTCTCTTCTTTAAAATTTAACTTTATTTTATTTGCATTAGTGGGAAAATGCAGATCCCCTGAAACTGGAGTTATAGACAGTTGTGAGCTGCCATGTGGGTGCTGGGAATTGAACCCTGGTTCTCTGGAAGAGCAACCAGTGCTCTTAACCACTGAGTCATCTCTCTAACCCCAATCCCTTTCTTTCTAAAACCCAATTAGGTACCTTTGTTTTGTGGTTTGCTAGCATCCTGTATCATTTTATTTACCACATTGCAGGGTTTTCTTTCGGTTATCAGCATTCTCTAGACTAGCACTCATCAGTCACAGTCAGACTTTATGATATTGGAAGTGTCCTTTGTTGCCTGGTGGTAGGCTATTGTTCATTCTGTTGGACTGGCAGCACTGAGATACTAAGTCTATTTAATTTTCAGATTAAACTATCTCATGTGATGAGTAACTGTTTAGTGCTGCACTAGACCATTTTATTTCATTTCAGTTTTATTTTTAGACTTTTAAACTGTGTATGTGTGTGTGCATGCATGTGCATGCATGCCACACCGTGGCTGAAGAGGTCAGATGACAACTTTGTGGAGTTGATTTCTTATACTTTTATGTGGGTCCCAGGGGTTTAACTCAGGACACTAGCTAGGCTATACACCGAATATTTAATTGCTGAGTGATTTCAGTGCATTCAGTCCAAATAGTTACCACTCATCTAAGATGTGGTAGTTTTCTCCTCCAAAATCCTGTCTTTAACCATAGTTTTCCAGTTCATTTATAGAAATATGTTGACTTAAGTATCACTAAGTTCTTTTCCTTTAATGGTTGGGTTTTCTGTTCTTTTAGGACTGAAAACTTGGTATTGCAAGGGGTCCAGACTTTTCGTTAAGTGGTCTTTACCATTCTAAGCCTGGCACGTGACACATACCTGTAATCTTAGCAACATGAGAATTATGCAGAAGGATTTTAAATTTCATAGCCATCTAGGCTGTATACAGAGTAAGTTCCCTATCCATCCTTGGTTATCCAACAATTCTTTATCTCAAAACAAAAAATGTCTTAGGTTGGAAGAATAGCTTAGTCAGTTGAGGAGTGGAGGACCTACCTTAGTTTGTCCCCAGAACCCAGTTTAAACATGCATATGTACATGCACCCACATGCACACACAACCACACATCCTTAGTTTGTCCCCAGAACCCAGTTTAAACATGCCTATGTACATGCGCCCACATGCACACACAACCACACATCTTTCAGAGGACTCAAGTCATGTCCAGGCAGCTTACAACCACTAGGTTCGGGGGTTTTAATACGCTTTTCTAGCTTCCAAGGGTACCGTCATTTATGTTTATATACCCAGACATATATACATAATTAAAATCTTTAATCCCAGAACTTGGGAGGCAGAGGCAGGCAGATCTCTGAGTTTGAGGCCTACAGAGTAGTTCCAGAACAGCCAGGGCTTCACAGTGAATTAGAAAAAAAGTTTTTTTCTAAAAGCTAGGTATGGTCGTTTGCATTCAGCCCCTTCACTGAGGAGGCAAAGGCAGGTGGATTTCCTCCAGAACAGTGAGTGACTTTGAGAGAAAAATAAAAGTGTTAATGATGCCTGAGGATTGACCCTTGAGTTTGGCCTATGACCTTTGTGTGTATGTGTATATTTGTATGCATATACAGAAGAGTTCTTTCCACTTTAGAAAATTGCAGAATTGATGACAGCACTACTTACACAATATTTGTGACTGAAATGTCAACCTGAAGTTGTAACTGTCAACAATCAAAGCGATTCTTTGTATAGTTACAAGCAACTCTCATTTATCATAGTTACCTGTACATTTTTGACATATTTTCTTATAAATTTATCTTTCCTATAATTGATAATAGAATTAGCATTATTAGCTTTTAAAATTGCATCTAGCTAAATTATCTGAAATAGGGTTTACAGGGGACAAATTTGTTTCTTTTTTATAATGATGGACTATGTTTTGTTTGTTTGTTTGAGACCTTGTCTCACGTAGCCCAAGCCGTCCTCCAATTTACTATGTAGCTGTAAAACAGACACACTTTATTCCTCCTGTGTGCTGAGATTACAAGCGTGTGCTACCACCCTGGTAGGAATGTTGTTTTAAAAGAAAAGAAAGCCGGGTGGTGGTGGCGCACGCCTTTAATCCCAGCACTCGGGAGGCAGAGGCAGGCGGATCTCTGTGAGTTCGAGACCAGCCTGGTCTACAA
>NW_004949102.1:16467940-16470968 GCF_000317375.1 Microtus ochrogaster | reverse complement strand
AAAAAAAAAAATCCTTTCTTTCCCAAGTTACTATTGCAGTAGAAACCAAACTAAGATAGGTACTATGTATGTTTAAGCTTTTGTGTCAGTGGACTTCATAAATTGAAGAGTGCAAAAGTCAACACCCACCTGAAGTTAATATTAAGTGGACATCAAAAGCAATTTCTGTTAGAAGGACCCTGAGGGTTTCATCATTAGGTTGCCTTTGAAGCAGAGCTAAATTGTCTACTAAGTCCCATATCTCAGAAAGGGAGACCATAGGGATGATTGACTGGAACAGAGAAATCATAAGGAAAGTTAAAAAAAAAACAAAAAACTTGTTGCCTCATACTAACTTTAGGGCAGTTTTTTGTTGTTGTTGTTGTTGTTGTTGTTTGTTTTGTTTTTGTTTTATGTGTGTGTTAAAGGCATGCAGCACCAGGCCCTCACAGTAAGTTTTAAAAAGAAAAAACTAATAACTGAGCATGAATTCAAATCCCAAGGAATAAAAGCAACAAATACTTCAAACAGATCCATACTAATATGGCACTTACCACATTTAAAACAATTGCTGATTTGTTTTTAAATGAAGATAAATAGGGAAGATTATAAAAATGACTTAATAGATTTAGAAAAGTAGAAATTCTGGAGGCGAAAACTATTGTGTATATAAAATACATAAAAATTAGTCAGGCGGTGGTGGGTCATGACTTTAATCTCAGCACTCGGGAGACAGAGGTAGGCGGATCTCTATGAGTTTGAGGCCAGTCTGGTCTACAGAGTGAGGTCCAGGCTACACAGAGAAAACCTGTCTTGAAAATAAATAAATAAAAGTAAAAAGCAACCAGAACCAAAACAAAACAAAAAAACAACACAAACATACAAATCGAGTTTCAGGACAGCCAGGGCTGTTACTCAGAGAAACACTGTCTTGTCAAAAAATAAAACAAACAAAACATAAAATGCTCAACAGATTATTCTTCATTAAAAAATAATTGGTTGCCTAGAATATAAAGTTGAAGGAATATATCAAATACAACCAACAGTCAAAATGATTGAAAATACTGAAGAGAGCATAGAAGACAAGAGTGGGGGTGGCTAACATATTTAATCAGTGCTCTGGAGGAAAGTATTGCAAAGTTATTATTTGAAGAGAGATTTCTAAATGAGATTTTTCTAGATGTAATTTCTTACTAGATCTGACAGATTTAAGAAGTACACTGAATTTTTAACAGTATAAGAAAAACTAAGCCTGTACCCAGACAGATCATAGTGAAACAAGGAGAAAATCCTAAAGACTGTCAGACAAAAAAAAAAAGTTGTCCTTCAAAAAAGCAACCCTGGGGCCAATGCAATGGCTCAACAAGTAAAGGCACTTTCCACCAAGCCTGCATTTGGTGGGAGAAAAGAACTGATTCTTCACTTTGTTCTCTAACCTCCACATCCAATCCATGGCAGCATGTGCCTCCTTCATCACACATACAATACATAAGTGTAATGGCAAAAAAAAAATATTTGTTTTCTTTTTAATTTTTTTTTTTTTAAGACAGGGTTTCTCTGTGTAGCCCTGACTGTCCTAGAACTCACTCTGTAGATCAGGTTGGCCTCAAACTCACAGAGATCTACCTGCCTCTGCCTCCACGGTACTGGGACTAAAGGTGTGCGCCAGTACCACTTGTTGAAAAATTTAATAAGAAATGACTATGGACAAGCTGTTGTAAGAGACCACTTGTTTATTCTCGATCACACAGAAACTATTAATTACAACACTGCTCAGCCTGTTAGGTTATGTATCTTTCTAGCTCACTCTTATCTCTTAAGTTAACCCATTTCTATTATTTTATATTTTACCATGAGGTTCATGGCCTACTGGCAAGGTTCCTACTTGTGTCTTTCTCTTCTGGCATCTCCATGGCGTCTCTGCCTTCATTATCCCAGAATTCAGTTTAATTTTCCCCACCTAGCTCTGCTCTGCCCTGCTATAGGCCCAAAGCAGCTTCTTTATTATTCAATGGCAATCACAGCATACAAAGGAGAATCCCACATCACCAAGCAATTGCAGATTTAGAATTGGCAAATTCTACAGGCTCAAATTAAAATGGAGTTCAACAAATTTTCAACCTTTAGGAAAGAAATTATGAAGTACATAGTTAAAGTCTGAGGTACAAGGTAGAGTAAAGAGCAAAGAGAATGGCATGTTGTGTGATGTTTTACTCTTTTGACTTTTTGAGGGGCCCACCACCAGCTCCCAAATAAATCACACACAGACTTATTCTTAGTTATAAATGCTTGGCCTTAGCTTGGCTTAAATTATCCCAACTACCTTTTGCCTCTGGGCTTTTATCTTTCTCTATTTCTGTATAGCTTTCTTTACTTTCTGTGTGACTTGCTGTGTAGCTGGGTGACTGGCCCCTGATGTCCTCCTCTCCTTGTTCTCTTGCTCCTCGTGTTGCTCCTCCTATCTCTACCTGCCAGCCCCACCTATTCTTGCTCCTGCCTTGCTATTGGCCGTTCATCTTTTTATTAGACCATCAGGTGTTTTAGACAGGCACAGAATCACAGCTTCACAGAGTTAAACAAATGCAACTTAAACAAAAGCAACACTCCTTAAAACAATATTCCCCAACAGTGGCAAAATAGTATGAACTGAAATATAAATGTTAATTACATAAAGTACTAGGAAATACACAAATGAAGGCAATGCTCTAAGACCTTTATTTGGGAGAGGGATACCAGGTTATCCAGTGTGACTGCTTCTAGTCAAAGTTTCTTTGTACAGTGATGATCTTATCTTTTTGTAGGACAACAAAACTGATAGATTAAAAACAAACATATGAATTGGAACGGTGACAAACCACTTGCCTAGCATGGGTGAGGTCCTGGGTTCAGCCCTAGCATCAGAAAAGATGGGGAAGGAAAGAGATCATAAGACATGAAGATCATAACAGCTTAGAGGAGAGGAAGACTTGGGAGTTTCTGCCTAATGAAAGATCAGAATTGAAGCTGGTCTCAGGGTTTTTTTCCATAGCATCCATATCAAGTGAAATAT
>NW_004949102.1:16461886-16467612 GCF_000317375.1 Microtus ochrogaster | reverse complement strand
GGCTTCAAGTGAAATATCTAGTAGTAAAACAGTTTGTTACGTATTGTTACTGTTGATACAAGATACCTCCAAATGTGGAACCCAAATATGCTTTCTTTAATGTATGTCTCTAGTGCTGATATTCTAATTTAATCTTCTGGAATATGACAGAACAATATTTTCTGATCTCACATTTCTGTCCTCATTATCTAGTAGGTAGGCTTACGTGGACATCTTTAGGTATTCTTTGATATGGGCCACTTGTAGTTTGCCTTCATATGTATATGTATCCAGGTCACCCAACTCCAAACTAAAAATACCTCTGCTTGACATTGCTCCTGCTTTTTTTTTTAAACCATGAAAATGGAACCAAAGGCCTTTGCTGCTGCTTTTTGTTTCTGTTTCTGATCACTTTCTACCTGCACTTTCTAAGCACTCCCTCAAATCTTACTTCTTGACAGTCTCTTCATTTTTAATCACTTTTTTCCTTTTAACCGTCAGATTACCTGTGCAGTGTAGTTGAGTGTCAGCCTGCATTTTCTGTTATCTCTTGGTCATTGTTATGAATGTTTCACTGATAGCACAAAGTCAGCAGGTCAGTCCTAAGTCGAATTAGTTATCTTTACTTTTAAATTGAATCTCCCTTTGTCCTGGCAAACTCTTCACTTACTAGAATTTATGCTAGATCCTTCCATAGTAGTTTCTCTGTTTTGTGTTCCTGGTGTCCCTATATATAGTAAGCACCCAAATCCTTCTGATTTGCCATCTGCCATGATGTTTCTATTTTATTCCTCTGGATCGCTCTAGTTTAAGCCCTGATTATTTCTAAGACCCCTTTATTTTTGTCCCACCTTTAGTTTACTTCTTTTTTTGATTCATTATGCATACTTTCTGTCCAATCTGAAGCTATTAAAGCTTAAGATAATTGGTAACATAGGAACACCCTGTTTTTACAAATTAAATAAAATCCATTCACCTTCACTCCCAAAACCTTCTTGATCTAATAATCACAGTCCTGTCTCTTTTTGTTCTTGCTGTGTTTTATTCTGGGACAAACCTATAATAACTTTAGTGTTCTGAACATACTGAGCTCTCCTGTGCTTTATTTACTTTGTGGATTTTGAGTTTCCTGAAAGACTGAGGTCTTTCCTCTTTCTCCTATCTCTGTAGTCTATTCTTCTCTGTCTGTAAAGCTTGCACAATCTTTTTAGATATGCTGGTAGAGTAGAAAGAATTGTTTGTGATTTGGGACATAGTTGAATTTATTTGAGCATTCTTAGCATGTAAGGTGTTGATATTGCTTCTTCAGAAGTTAGTATTCTTGTTTATCATCATGAGACTGTGACTGCCCATAGTTAGTAAGGGCTGTCACTACACTATTTCTCAAACCAAGCTTACCATATAACAATATTTTTGGAATTTTATAAAGTAGTATATCAAAAGAATGGTTGATATATACCTAAGCACTTAGCATAGTGTGCTCAACCACAGTGGGTACTCTATAAATGGCATTTCTTTTTGTACTGTATGTAATTATTGTTTACATGTATTAATTTCTTGAAAGTACAGAAATTACATATTGAGGTCCTTGCACTGGTTGTATGCTAGATTCTGTATTATACCAGTGAATGATAATATAGCTAACTAGATTATCGACCTCTTCAGATTTCCCTATTTTCTGTGTTCCTTTTATATCACCTTGACAGAACAAATTAATGGAGGAAAGCTTTCACAGTTGCAGCCCATCCTAGAATAGGGATGCCATAGTGAAGTGACTAAGCCTGGTAGTGCGAGCTTGTAGCAACGACTAGCTCACATGGTATCAAGACAGGAAGCACTTGTACAGGGGCTACTCTAACCTTCAGAGGTCCACTTTGATTGACGAACTTCTGCCAGCCAGGTATTAACTACCTCCTAAAGGCTCCATAAGCGTGCTGCCAAACTTCAAGACATGAGCCTATTGGGGATATTTCCAATTCAAATCAAAACAGATATCTTATATAAATGTAGTGCAATATTAAAATAAAAAGTAACAGCTAATACACTATAGATCTTCTCAGGTTTCACCACTTTTTACATGGACATAAGTGTTTGTGTGAGTACTAACTTTTATTTATTTATTTATTTATTTATTTATTTATTTATTTATTTATTTATTTATTTATTTATTTGGGGTGGGGCACTGTGCCACAGTACCTTTAGGGGTATGGAAAGTCAGAATACTACTTAAGGAAATTGGTTCTCTCCTTCCACCATGTAGGTCCCGGGAATCAAATTCAAGTTTTCAAGCTTAGCGGCAAATGCCTTTACCCTTTGAGCCATTTTGCTGTACGTGCATGCTATGGCATTTGATACCTTGCGTAGATTGGTGTGGCCACCATTACAATCAAGATACAAACTATCCGTCACCATTAAGAGACTCTTGATGCTCTTCTTTTAGAGCTGCACCTTCTTTCTCCAGCATCTGCCTCTGACAACCACTGATCTAAGGGAGACTCATATAAAGTGGATATTAAACGTTCATATGGTCTTTATAAGGAAGAGTTGCTAAATATTGTTAAAGACATTAAAACATGAGATATATTTACTAGGATGTATTAGAAGCCCTAGTAGAGTAAAAATATTACAATTTTTGATTTGATACATTTTTTTGAAATCCAAATAAAAAGCTAGTTTTCTGTGGAACTTGATAACCTGGTTTGTCTTAATTAGGGTTACTATTGCTGTGATGAAATACCATGACCAAAAGGATGAAAGAGTTTATTTGGCTTACTCTTCTACATTGTAATCCATCATGGAAGGAAGCCAGGGCAGGAACTTTGACTTGCTTAGCTAGATTTCTTATAAAACCCAGGACCACCAGCCTAGGGGTTGGCACCACCCACAATGGGCTAGGCCCTCCCCCATCAATCACTAATTAAGAAAATGTTCTACAGCTAGATCTTTTTAAAAAAATATTTATTTATTTATTGTGTATACAATATTCTGTCTGTGTGTATGCCTGCAGGCCAGAAGAGGGCACCAGACCCCATTACAGATGGTTGTGAGCCACCATGTGGTTGCTGGGAATTGAACTCAGGACCTCTGGAAGAGCAGGCAATGCTCTTAACCTCTGAGCCATCTCTCCAGCCCTACAACTAGATCTTATAGAGGCATTTTCTCAATTGAGATTCCCTTGTGTCAGGTTGATATAAAACTAGCCAACACATAATTCAACAATTTTATGGAAGTATAAGGGGCAAGAGCCGCCAGAATATTCTTTTAAAAAAAATAAGATGGAAAGAATTATTTAATTCGCCTTTTCAGTCAACAAAATTTGAATGTTACATGCCAGACAATGCTGGGGCTGTAGTTATCACCTGGTTTAATATGAGATTGCTCCTTCCAAATGCTCATAATCAAATCTATTTGTAGCAGTATCCTAGAGTTTTTAATAGACCTCTTGCTAAAATAAGGACAGCCAGCAAACTTACCACTACAGTTTTATTATCTGATTTTTATATTTTAGGTTCCCTGTACTTGAATGGTTGTCCACCACCACTGCACTTTAGTCTTTTCTAATTTTTTTTTAACATAAGGAAGATCAGAACTAGAGTAATTTTGTGTAAATAGATCTTTAATAAAGAAGAGGAGAATCTACTGCTGAAAGTTTCTCAGTCACCTGACCTTGGGGAGAGAGGGGGGCTGATCTGAAGGGTCTTATGGGCATAGATTTTAGAGTGGAGAGAGGGAGGCTGATCTGAAGGGTCTTATGGGCATAGATTTTAGAGTGTAGCCAGTAGAATGTCTGAGAGGCTTATAAAAATAGAAGATGAATACAAAATAAGCAGGAAGAGGTTGCTGATGAATTTTGTATGCTTATGTAGAAGTAATTGAGTTGAAATGCTCTATGATAAATTAGTTGGGAAAGGATAATGACTTGCTGGGACAGTTGCTTACTAGGGAGATGGCTCAGCAGGTAAGAACATTTTGGGAAACCACAAGGTGGCAAGAGTGGACCAATTTATAGGCATTGTCTTCTGACTTCCACACAAAATAAACAAGCAATCTCAGAACCTTCCTATCCCATTTCTATTCTTAAAAATCAGCTTCTAGCAGATTAAATAAATAAAAGGCAAAGCTGGGGGGGAAAAGCCTGTTACAAAATTAACGGGGGAGGGGGGACCTGAAGAGATGGCTCGGATTTACTCGTGTGGGCTTCTTCGTGGCATGACAGCTGACTTCAGAAGAGAGTGAAAGTGATTACCTAAAATGAAAGTCGCTGATTTGGTTTTTTTTTTTTTTTTTTGGCATAATCTTGGACATGACAGCCTATCACTTCTGCTATATTCTGTTAGAAACAGATTAATAACTCTAAGCCTACATACACTCAAGGGGGTAGTTTATACCTGGGGACATAAAAAGCTCATACGGTTAAAATAGAATAGCAAATAGGGGGGAAAAGTGAAAATAAAAGGAACTAACTTCAGATAATAAAGGAATGTAAACAGAGAGTGCTCTTCATTCCCAGCCACCCAGGCCCGAATAAGTACACAAAAACTATGTTAATTACAATACTGTTTGGCCAATGGCTTAGGCTTATTCTTAGCTAGCTCTTACATCTTAAATTAATCCATTTCTCTTAATCTGTGTATTGCCATACGGCTGTGGGTTACAGGTAAGGTTCTAGCATCCTTCTTTGGCAGCTACATGGTGTCTGCCTAACTCCACCTTCTTTCTCTCTATATCTCTGTTCTGATTCCCCGCCTGGCTTTACTCTGCCAAGCCATTGGCTAAAACATCTTTATTTATCAACCAATAAAAGCAACACATACAGAAGTACATCCCACATCAATGGAATACATATGACATGAAAGCAAAGGCAGGGACTACTTCTGGGGAGGAAGGGATTCAGCCTTTGGGGATGGGGCTTACAGAAGAGCAATGAGGAAAGATAGTGAATTGCAGTAAATAAGGACTGAATTGTGTGAAGATGCCATAGTAAGCAACACTGGGGATATAATGCTCAGTGCTTTCTTGACAAGTGGGAGACCTTGTGTGTTAACTAACACAAGAACAAACAAACAAAAAACTTAGGAGGATTAGTAGTTCAAGGTCATCTTTAGCTACCTGGGGAATTTAGGGCCAGACCCTGGCTCAATAAAAGCAATTACTTTGTATGCTGACTTACTAGAAATTTTTTAAAGTAGTTGTGTGATTATGCTTGAGAAATCCTAAACATTTGAATGTGAGTTTTTTTGTTTTTGTTTGTTTGTTTGTTTTGGGGGGGTTGTTGTTGTTGTTGTTTGTGTCCCTGAACAGCCTTCATGAAGCTGGGAGAAATGCCTTCAGATGAGTTGCAAAGAGACTTGAAAGGAGATTCTTCAGCAATTAGCGAAGTTCTTTCATCATTTGAGAATGTGTAGACTATAGAGACTGTTTTCAAGGAAACACAGCATGCCTGAGGCTATCCTACATTTTGTCAGTCAGTTTGTCTCCATTTGGACTGCTCAGCAGCCCAAATGCTACTGGATGACATCAGAGTTGGTGAGGAAATCAAGTGCTCTTAGCATCAAGGAGAAACAAGAAAAGGATTTGGAGAAGGCTGGTGGGAATGCAAGCTGGTACAACCCCTTTAGATGTCAGTGTGGCAGTTTCTCAGAAAATTAGGAAACAACCTTCCTCAAGACCCAGTAATACCACTTTTGGGTATATATCCAAAGGATGCTCAATCATGCCACAAGGACATGTGCTCAACTATGTTCATA
>NW_004949102.1:16455551-16461331 GCF_000317375.1 Microtus ochrogaster | reverse complement strand
TGTGAGTTCGAGACCAGCCTGGTCTACAGAGCTAGTTCCAGGACAGGCTCCAAAGCCACAGAGAAACCCTGTCTCGAAAAAATAAAATAAAATAAAATAAAATGTTCAGAATGTTCATCCCTTGAACCTAAGTTTTGCTTTTTTTGTTTTGATTTTATTTTATTGTTTTTGTTGTTGTTTTAAGCCAGGTGTGGTGGTATAGGCTTGTAAATCCTAAAACTGGCAAGATGGGAGGCAGAGGTTAGGTGGATGATGTCTGGAAAGGTGAAGGCTAGGCTAGTTGCAGAATTCTAGGACAGTGAGAGAGCATCTCAGACAGAGGCAGAAGGCACTGTTGTGTGACCACTGCAGATGCTCACCTGCGCCCACATGTGCACACCTCCCTGGGGACAGAGTAGACACATTTACAACGTTCAAAACCAGATGTAACTAACGATATTGTTCAGGGATGCAAATATATGTATACTAGAGTTACAAGGAAAGTTATCGGAAAAGTGTGCGTGGATAGTAGTCACCTTATGATTTACGGACAAGCGCCGAGGGAGACAAGATTGGCAGTGCACTTTCTTAACTGCTTACAGAGGGTGGGTTTTACAGTTATTTACACTAATTTTTCCCCCAAGACGGGGTTTCTTTGTGTATCCCTGGTTGTCCTGGAACTCGTTCTGTAGGCCAGGCAGGCCTCAAACTCACAGAGATCTAATTGCCTCTGCCTCCCAAGGACTAAAGTGTGACACCACTCACTACCTGACTAATTTTTTATATAAACTTCTATATAATTTTATGATAAAAATGATCTTTTATTTCCATCTCCAATTACTTCTAAGACCAAGTTTGGTTTTGTATGTTTATTACCCTTTGGATTTTTTTCTTTCATTATCTGTGAACATCCTAAGTCTAGCTATTTTTTTTAATATTTTATTTTGAGGAAATGATTTATTATATTTATAGACGACACAATATGAGTTGTCTTTTTATTTAGAATTCTTTTTTGTTTCTTTAGAAAATTTTCTCCCTAGTGTTACAAAATGTTACTTTGTTGCATCTGATGAATTTAAGATTACAAAAATTATGTTTATTTATGCAGTCTTGTTAGGTGAAGATCTGAAGCTTCTGAAGGAGATGTAATTATCCTAACATCATGTGTGCATATGTACATGATTTTGTTTTTATTGATTTGTAAAGCACTCTTGAATACATGCCATAATTCCATTGGCCTGTTTCTGTTTGTCTCAAGTAAGGGCCAGGTTCATATTACTTTTTTCTTTTTCTTTTTTTTTCTTTTTTTTTTTCTTTTTTTTTTTTTTTCCAGAAAGGGTTTCTTAGTAGCTGAGGAGCCAGTCCTGGAACTCGCTCTGTAGACCAGACTGTTCTCGAACTCACAGAGATCCATCTGCCTCTGCCTCCCAAATGTTGGGATTAAAGATGTGCATCACCACCACGTAATAAAATAATATTACTATTATTTTATATATCTTGGTTTTTGCTGTTGCCAGCCTCTTTGCTTTATTGATTTTGTGCAGACCTATACTAACTTACTCTTCCATGTGATAGTTAGAATAAAGTTGTCAAGATCTGCCAGGCAGTGGTGGCACACACCTTTAATGCCAGCAGTTGGGAGGCAGAGGCAGGCAAATCTCTGCAAGTTTGGGGCTGACCTGGTCTACAGATCAAGCCCAGGACAGCAAGAACTGCATAGAGAAACCCTTCTCTTGAAAAAATTTGCCAAGACCTACAATGTTCTTTTGGGATTTTGATTGTAATTTTATTGACTATATGTTAATATAGGGAGATTTGTAATTACAATCTACAGTTTCTCAACTCATAGTCTTTTTTTTTTTTGCTTTGTACATTATAATGCACAACTTTAATGAACTAAGAGCAGTAATACATCTACTTGGATGGAAGTATGCCTGGCTACAGAAAACACTGCACTTGACAGCAGTGACATGGCTCTGACCTCGCCTCCTCTATCTGTCTTCCAGCACAGCTGACTTAGAGAAAGGCCTTCACTCTGGATGACTACTTCGGCGGTCAGTTGGACATATTGTCTTACTTTTGCGAGGTACCCCAGTAAAGCCACATGTGTAAAGTTCTCAAGCACCACATCCTTGTACACGGCCTTCTGGTCAAGTATCAAGCTGGCCAGTTCCTGCTCTGTGAAGTACACAGCCATGTCTTCAAAAATCTTAGTCTCTGGTTGTACAGAGATATTTTCCATCATAAATTCTTTTAGTCCTGTAGTTAATACAGGCTCAAAAATTTCAGGACCAAGGTTCAGGCCGCCACCCCCGAGCACGTGGACGACACCACACCAACTTCAACTCATAGTCTTTATCTTCATTTATTTAGGCATTTTTTCTTTAATAGGCTTTACTTTTCTGAACAATGTTCTTATGCTTTGGGGATGAGGGAGTTGGTTTTTGTGAACTTTTGTGCATTATGAATGAGGTACTTTGAATATTTGTGTGCGTGTGTGTTTGCCATGTATGTGCAGATGCTCAAGCTGTCAGAACATGGTGTCAGGTACCCTGGAATTAGAGTTACGGGTAGTTGTGAGATGTGGGTTCTGAAAACTAAACTCAGTTCTTCTGAAGAGCAGCAAGCTTTCTTAACCACGGACTCATCTCTCCAGCCTTGGATGAGATACTTTAAAAAATAAAGTTTCATGTGAGTAAAGAAACCATTGATTCTTGCCGGGCGGTGGTGGCACACGCCTTTAATCCCAGCACTCGGGAGGCAGAGGCAGGCCGATCTCTGTGAGTTCGAGACCAGCCTGGTCTACAGAGCTAGTTTCAGGACAGGCTCCAAAGCCACAGAGAAACCCTGTCTCGAAAAACAAAACAAAGAAACCATTGATTCTTGTATGCTTGGATTTTATATCTGGTTCTGATAACAATGCTTACTATATAGTATTTTTCAAGTTTACTATTACATTGCCAGTATTTTTAAGTAATATTTTCATGTACAAGTAATGATTGTTTTATTATTGTTGTTATAACACATTAGCTAGGGCCTTTCATGTAGATAGTTATAAATAATAATGGTCATCGTTATTGCTTTTACTTTTTTAGAAATGTGCCTATTATTCTTGGTGACTTTGTGTGTGGAGGGGGCGCTTCTCAAGGTAGGATCTTTCTGTGTAACATTTGCTCTCCTGGAACTAGCGCTGTAGACCAGACTGGACTCAGACTCAACAGAGATCTGCCTGCCTCTGCCTCCAGGCCTCCAAAGTGCTGAGATTAAAGGTGTGTGCCACCATAGCAAATTTCTTATATGAAATTTAAGAATGTTTCTTGAGCCAGGCGGCAGTGGCTGTGGCACACGCCTTTAATCCCAGCACTCAGGAGGCAGAGGCTGGTGGATTTTTGCGGGTTTGAGGCCAGCCTGATGTACAGAGTGAGTTCCAGGATAGGCTTCAAAGCTACACAGAGAAATCCTGTCTCAAAAAACAAAACAAAAGTTTCTTGATTTGTAGTTTGCTCTGAAATTCTTCCGAATCATACATGGGTATTGAATTTTGCAAGATTTTTTTCTATGTTACTGAAGAGATCAGAGAGTATTTTTTCTTTTATCACCTGTTAATGTAAGTAATTTCATTAGTAGGAATCCTAATTTTGATCAGCTCTTGGGTTACTGAAAATATTTTATCACACTGCATTTTAATTCATTGTTGAATTTGCCTCCCTTTGTAATATTAATCTTTCTAAAATTAGCTCTTTTGTGCTGTGTGTTTTCTCCTAGTTTTGGTATCAATATATATGGTATAATTAATATTACGTGTTAACATAATATGTAATAATAATTTTATAAATTAATGACATATTATATGTATATAATATGATATAATTTTTATATATTCATGTTATTAGAACTCATAAACCTTTTAGATCAGTCTTTATCTTGTATAGCTTTTTTATTAGACTAGAAAAGTGTTTCTGTTTCTCTCTTTCTCTTCTTTTATTTGAGACTGGATCTCATAGTATAGGTTTGGCTGGCTGGCTGTCCTGGAACTCAGTATATAGACGAGGCTGTCCTCAAACTCACAGAGATCTTCCTCCTGCCTCCCAAGTGCTGGGACTAAAGGAATTCACCACCTTTTTGTTTGTTGGTTGTTTGTTCAGTGGACTTTAAAAGTAACTTTTTGAGCCTACCTTTTTAACTCTTTACAGTGAATTTTAGATATAGATCTTTTTCCCCAAGGCTTATTTTTTTAAATAAATTGGGGGGGGGGTGAGAGACAGAGAGACAGAGACAGAGAGAGAAACAGAGTACACACGTGTACAAATATGCCAGAAGGCAAGAACATCATCATGATGCAGAGGCCATGGAGGAGATTACTTACTGGCTTGCTCAAGTTGCTTTGTTATAGCACCAGGACTGTCAACACAGGGGTGGCATCACCGCAGTGAACTGAAAACCCTCCCACATCAATCAGGAAAATGTACTACAGGCTCTCCCACAGGCCAATTTGATAGGGGCGTTTTCTCAGTTGAGGTTCCTCCTCCAAAATGACTCTAGTTTGTGTGCAGTTAACATAAAAATAACTAGCATAGACAGTTATGTGTCCCCTAGCATGGGTGCTTGGAACCAAACTCAAGTCCTCTGGAAGAGTAGTAAGTGCTCTTAAACACTAAGCCATCTCTCCAGCCCCAAACTTAAGAAGAAAACATGTTGTTTATTTGTGTGCGTTTGAAGGAGAGAGGGAGAGAGAATCACACACATACTGTGATGTCCACCTGAAGGTCAAAAGGACTAATTGTCTCCTTGCAAGTGTGGTTTCTCTCCTTCCACCATGTGGGTTCCAAGGATTGAACTCAAGTCATCAAGTTTGGCAGGGTGCCTTTAACTGCTAAACTTTTGAAATAACTTTTTTCTGCTTCTGACAATTTTGCGCCAAGCCATTTACTCAGAAGGATGAAGAGTCCATCCAAGGAAGAGATAGGTGAAGCCGCTCTTCAGATAGCTTTGACTTCAGATAGATCCTTCTGAATGGTTTGACACTAAGTTTTAGTCTACTCAGCTGACTGGCTTTTAATTTCTTGTATCTTATAGTCAGCGTTTATTCTTACTGAGGAACAGGTCACCACCAGAACTGCACTCTTCCTTCCTCTTCTCCAACCCTCTGTCTTTATTTCAGTGTTTCCTAAGGTACCGGTCCCATGGGGAAGCATTTGGAAATATTTGCATTGTCATGAATGAAGACTACTATATAGTGTTTAATGTCCATGAGCCAGGGAATGCCATGCACTAGAAGTCCTTCATTGCAAGAATTACCTCCTCTAAAATGCTACTGAGAGTTCTTGGTGACAAACCTTAAACATTGAACTCACAACTTTTTTTCTTGACATTTATTATTTGTTTATTTATTTTTGAGGCAAGGTTTTAATGTGTAATCTGACCTTGAACTCATGATATCTGCCTGAATCTTGAGACTGCTGGAATTGTAGGCCTATGCTATCATACCATACTTTAAAATTTTGTTGTGGGGTGGGGGCACATCATGTGTCGTGTGTGTGGGCATGCCATGATGTGCATGTAGAAATCAGAGGACAACTTTGTGGAATCACCTCTCTCTTTCCACCTTTATGGGGCTTACAGTGGTTGAACTTAGGTCACCAGGCTTTCAAAACAAGAGCCTTCACCCCCTGAGCTCTCTAGCCAGCCCCATTGACTTTGTAGTCATTCTTTTTTTTTTTTTTTTGGTTTTTCGAGACAGGGTTTCTCTGTAGCTTTGGTGCCTGTCCTGGAACTAGCTCTTGTAGACCAGGCTGGCCTCG
>NW_004949102.1:16454823-16455412 GCF_000317375.1 Microtus ochrogaster | reverse complement strand
AGAACAGCCTCCAGAAATTTGTCCTCTGGTTTCCCCATAAAATAAATAAACAAATGCAAATAATAAAATAATAAAAATTTAGTTCTGGTCAGGCATGGTGGCATACTCCTTTAATCTCAGCACTACATTCTGAATACAGAGATTTCCTATCTCTGAGTTTGAGGCCAGCCCGGTCTGTATTGCAAGTTCCAGGCCTGCTAGGGCTATATAGTACCATCCTGTTTGATAAAACCAAAAATATCAACAAAAACTTAGCTTTGGCCATCTTTTCCAGGTGCTTTCTCTTGCATTTTTTGTTCTCCTCTCCACTCAATTTTCCCATACCACATTATTTCTGTTTATATGGTACTATACTAAAAATTTTGTGTACATATAGATTATTTGAAATAAGTATTTTGTAGTCTACTTGGTCACGACACTATATCCCTACCTTACTGTGAGCTCACATTATTGATGACAGCAGCATTTTATATCCTTGGTCCATGGTATTCACACAAATATGCCAGTTATTAAGTATACTTTTAATATAAATCAGAATATGTTGTGGCTCTTTATTTTTTTAAAATATTTATTTATTATATATACAATG
>NW_004949102.1:16446434-16454479 GCF_000317375.1 Microtus ochrogaster | reverse complement strand
CAGGCTGGTCTCTAACTCACAGAGATCCGCCTGCCTCTGCCTCCCGAGTGCTGGGATTAAAGGCGTGCGCCACCATCGCCCGGCTCTCATTGCCATTATTAAAATGCCTAACAGAAGCAACTGTTGTGTCTCATGCCTTTTGTCCCTGCACTCTCAAGGCAGATAGAGGTGTGGATCTCTGTGAGTTTGAAGACAGCCTGGTCTACATAGTGAATTCCAGGACAGCCAGGGCTGTGTGGTGATCCTGTCTCAAAAAAAAAAACAAACAAACAAACAAAAAAAACACACAAAAGCAAACAACAGAAACCACTTAAGAAAGGAAGGGTTTATGTTGGCTCACAGTTGTGCTACAGTCCCTTGGGCACTTGGGCAAATGACTTGATGGCAGAAGCTTGAGGCAGCTGGTCTCATTGCATTATGTAGTCAGGAAGCAAAGAGGAATGCTGGGGCTCAGCTTTTTCTACTTCTTATTCAGTCCAAGATGCCAGCCCATGTGCCACTCACATTTAAGTTTAATCTTTCTTCCTCAACCTAATCTACAAAGTCCATCACAGACATGCCCAGAGGCTTGTTTGCAATGGGAGTCTAAGTCCCATCAAGTTGATAACCAACACATACATGTTTAAAGGATTGAACGTAGGTCTCATGCATGCTAGGCATCACCAGACACCCCCCCACACACACACACAGATAGCCCTTTCAATCAGACAAAATTAAAATGTACTTCATTTTATGCAGGTATGTGTGGCAGATTTTTAGAGTAATGTTTTCAGTTTGATTTTGAGTGCACATTGAAAAAACTTTTAAAAAGTGTAATTATCTGAATCTTGTCCCTAGAAATTCTGAATTTCCAGTATGAGGCCCTGTATTCCACAGTTTTTAAAAAGCAACCAGGTGTTTTTTAAACCATAGCTAAGTGAAAACCTCAATTTGTAAAACTCTGAGAAGTAGCATTTTGAAATTCAGTGAACAGAATGAGAAATTGCTACATAATTTTTATTGTGTTCTATATACTGTAGAAATCTGGTGCCAACAGTACTATTCTCTGAAAGGGAAACACAAGAATGCTTCTTGACACTTGAAGATGTCGGCGAGGGGGGGGGGGGCGCCAAGCCATTTCTAGTTGAGAACACTGGATTAGTTCCTTGTGTTGTGTGATTTTCTTTCCTATTGGTCTAATAGCTTGTGCTAAGAGCAGAAAAAGCATTAACTTTGACTTTTCTGTAGAAGTTATAGTTTTATATTCAACACTGCTTGTTCTATCAAACCACTTGTCATTCTATAAGGCTTAATTAAAACTGGATAACATAATCCATACAATTATCTACTTCATATATTTAAGTCATAGTGTCTCACATTAAGGCCAATGTGCAAGAGGGGAGCACCAGTCAAGTTCTTTACTGTGTGAACCCTGAAGTCTTCAGTGTGCCTTTTGACCATATGTACATGTTTCTCTGAAACTAACCCCAGCGAGATTTAAACTATTTGAAGAAACTGTGATTTATTTGTGTAATTGTCTATGAAGAGTTGATTCTTTATAATGTTTCATATGAATATAGTACTAAATACTTTAGCCAGCTAACATCTCTGCTAAAGAGGGCCTTCAACTGTGTGCCCATTATAAAGGTCACACTTTGACCATTATATTGTAACCTACTGTTCATTTTGTGTCATTGCAGCCATAATATTAAAAAAAGAAAGTAGTTTTTGTTCTCTTACATAAAATTGACCAAGTTAGATAGATCATCAAGTTATGATGATTGTCCATTTCAAGAAATATTTGCTGTTAGGTTAAATGTCATACTTAAAGGAAGACCCTTGACCCTAAGAATTGAGAATGTTCATTTTATAGTTTTAATGTTTAATGTATGCGGTCTGTGTCTGCATTTTTACCATGACCTGATTTAGCAGACCTTTTCAGTTCATCAGCCACCAGACATAACTGCTTCTTTTGCATCCACCTCAGTGGTGGGCTTGTGGTGATTTATTTTCAAGTTGAGATTATAATTTCTCTTAATATCCTCAGTCATCAAATTCAGAGTTGAATTACTACACAAAATGTGTTTACAGTTCCCTTTTGGAATATTTGTTTATTCCCTGAACCAACACTGCTTCTTTGTTACATTACAGGGTTGTAAAAATATTTAATTTATCAACAGACGGTCAGACTCTTACTACTTTATTGCTACTAGTTGTAGGATTCTTTTAATGGAATTGCCTCCTTCTTAGACCTGTCTGACTTACTGATTAACCTAAGCATTATTTCCAGAATAAATGTTACAAAATATAATCCTGACCAGATCAGAAACCACTTTATAACAGTAAAATACTGTATTTAAAATTTTTATTGTATGTGCTTATGTTTACATGTGGTCTCTGCAATAAGATTGCTATTAAACACATTAAAAAATACATATACAGTTACAGATTCTAAATTGTGATACATTCTAAAAGAAAGAGCATGGAGTGTTGTGAGAGTTTAATGAAGATTCAGTAGATGCAGTATAGATTGAGATGAGAAAAGGCCCTATTAAAAAATGAGAGTTGAATGTGCAAAGAATGCTTCAGAAAAAAAGGAATAACGTATATGAATTGTGGGTATAAGAGATAAAAAGAACAGTACCCAATGAGGCACAATAAAACGGATTTTCTAAAGTATGGATTTGCTTTTTATTGGGGATCCACTGAAGATTTTTGGTTTTGTTTTGCTTTTGTTTTTTAGGACAGGGTTTCTCTTTGTAGCCCTGGCTGTCCTGGAACTCACTATGTAGACTACGCTGGTCTCAAACCCAGAGATCTGCTTGCCACTGCCTCCAAGGTGTTGGGGTTAAATATGTGCTCCACCACTGCCTGACATCCACTAAACTTGTAAAGCAAGGGAAGTAAAGTGGTCAGGTGTGTTTTAGGGATTTCTTTCTGACTAGAGAATGGATGAATGATAGCATGGAATGGAGCTAGGTAGAAAGAAATGGGGAAAATGATACCTTTGTAAATAGTTTAGAAAGAGAAATGATGATAGTTTGTTTGACTAATGACATTAAGCTGTGTAACTCAGGAAGTGACTGATTGTCTCAATTTGGAATAAATAGTTCTTGAGAGAAGGCTCAGTGGTTAAAAATACTTGTTGTCCTGGCAGTTCCCAGCAGGCACATCAGGTAGGGCTTATACTGCCTGTACCTCTAGCTCTAGTACCTCAGGCCCACACAGGCAGTTGTACACATACATGTCTATATACATACGTGAAGACACATACACATAAGTAAAAATAGTAAAATCCTTAAAAATTGAGTTGCACGGCTGTTATACATACATGTATGTATGTACCATTTGTATACTTGGTGCCCAAAGAGGCCATAAAAGTGTGTTGGATCCCTGGATTGGAATTCTAGCTGGTTGTTAGCTGTCATGTGGCTGTTGGACTCAAACCTGCATCCTCTGAAAGAGCAACTGATGCTCTTAACTGCTGAACAAACTCTCAAAATAATAAAATCTTTTTTAAAAAGAGATTTGGGAGACAGACATGGTGGCACAAGCCTATCACACTAGCTCAGAGGGAGAGTCCGGTGAATCCTGTGAGTTCAAGGTCAGCCTGGTCTCCACAGCAAGCTTCAGGCAAACAAAGCAAAAACAGTAAGCTGACAGATGGCTCAGTGGTTAAGAATGCTGGCTTCTCTTCCAGGACCCAGGTTCAATTCCCAGCATCCACATAACAGCTCACAACTGTCGTAACTCCAGTTCCAGGACCTCTGACACTCTCACACAGACATATTTGCAGGCACAATACCAATGCACATTAAATAAAAATAAGTAAGTTTAAGAAACAATAAACAAGTTCGAGACCAGCCTGGTCTACAAGAGCTAGTTCCAGGACAGGCTCCAAAACCACAGAGAAACCCTGTCTCGAAAAACAAAAAACAAAAAAAGAAAGAAACAATAAACAATAAAACACAAAAAATAAAAAGGGGATGAGAAAATTGAATCTAGTTGTTTGAGCTATTTAAGAATTTAAATTTTGTATGAATTTTGACTATTTTTGGTTATGTAAGGCATATTGTTTTTATCTTTATTTGCATTTCAGGAAAAATAAAGAATATTTAATAAATGTCCAGAATATTTTGATCTAGGAAACTTTGGGAATTGCATTGAATCTATAGCATACTTTTGGTAGAATGACCACATTCACAGTATTAATCCTACCAATCCATGAACATAGGAAAACTTTCCATCTTCCGATTATTTCAATTTTTTTCTTCAGTGTCAAGTTTTATTATACAATTTTTTTACTTCTTTGAATTTTCTTATTGTCTGTTGTATTGTGTCCCTTTCATCTCTAATTTTATTAATTTTGATCTGTGCTCCTTCCCCCTCCTCCCCCTTCTCCTCTCTCTGTTTGCTAATTTGGCTAGAGGGTGGGTACTCTGGCTAGGGAAGCACTTTACCCCAGACTTGTTCCCCATCACTAAGCCAAATAAAGTCAATTTTGGATGCTAGCTAAATGAATACGTACTACAAAAAGCACAATTTTACTTGTCCTTTCAATTTTTACATTTCCTTTCAATATATGAATTTGTATAGATATTAATACTTCTGAGATACTAAGAGAAAATTTTTTTTTTAATTCCCAACCTATCATGATAAATGTTTCATTTTCTCAGAATGTTCTTATTAACTAAATTCTTGCTTGAAGTTGGGGAAGGGAGATTAAGTCTGAATTTCACTGTGAAATTGCTTTAGTTAGTGGGAGCTCCAGCTACTGAACACCTGCCAGCCTTGGAGGAGAGAAGATGGTCCCCATCAAGCCCTGCTGTTTTCCTTTTGCTTGACGTTTGGCTTCTTTTAACTTCTTTAAATTCTTAATTGACCTGATTATGTTTTCCATCTTTGCTAAGATGATTTTGGCAGCTTAAAATTTTTATTAAACTGTCTGTACCAAGCATATCTATGAAACTGTATGTCTCTATGTGTTCTCTACTTAATTTTAAGGACAATGGTAATATGAATAAACATCTCATTGTAGTTTTGGTTTGCATTTTAGAATGATGGCAAATCACTTGTCATGTGTTTGTTGGCCATTTTGTTTATCTTGAGGAAATTGTATTCAAATCATATCATTGTTTAACTGGGTTGTAGTTTTTGTTTTGTTTTGTTTTTGTTTGTTTGTTTTTGTTTTTTGTTTTTCGAGACAGGGTTTCTCTGTGGCTTTGGAGCCTGTCCTGGAACTAGCTCTGTAGACCAGGCTGGTCTCGAACTCACAGAGATCCGCCTGCTTCTGCCTCCCAAGTGCTGGGATTAAAGGTGTGCGCCACCACCGCCCGGCCTGGGTTGTAGTTTTGTTGTTCATTTGCAATGGTATTTTTTAAATTTTGATTTATGTGAAACTTTTTCAAATTTCTTCAGGTAGATTTGAGACCATTTTCCCCTTGTCTTAGTCATGGTTTCTATTGCTGTGAAGAGACACCATGACTGCAGCAACTCTTATAAGGGAAAGTCTTATAAGGAAAATCAGTGTTAGTGGTTGAACATGGTTGACTGATGTCTTTAATACAGTGTTTTAGAGACAGGATCTTGAAGATCATGAGTTTTAGGTTCTAGGTGAGTTTGGGCTAAACAAAGTAAGATACTATATCCTCCCTTCCAAAAATATCAGCATTAAAAGCCTAGTGTCGGCTTCCCAGGTGTTTAAATGAGCTCATTTCTTATGGAGAAAGTAGATGTTGATTCTGTGGAAGAGATCTAGGCAGTCTACATTCTAAGGAGTGTAGGAGGCACCTGTAATCTCTGTTTGTATATTGGTGGTAGAATTTACCATCTCTTTTTCAGGCTGTACTCTCCAGGCAGAAATATTTGAAACATTACCTTTTCTCCATAGATTTTGAGTCGAAATATTTTGTGGCAAAAACTAAGGGGCCCTTAAAATTTTGATTTGTATATACAACAAATTTATTAAGAGTTTTTTTTTTTTTTGAAAGAAAAAAAAGTAATTTTGATTTACAGAGTCACTTGTTAGGCAGAGGAAAAAAAGGAGACTTTTTTGAAAAAGTTGCATGTGATTAATCTGACTAGGGAATAATTTAGATTCACAGTGAATCACAGAAATTCTCTTCATGGGTCTCTCTTTTTTACTTTAGCTGTATTCAGGATAGGGGAGTACTTGGAAAGTACAGTAGGGTAGAACTTTTCTCCCTGCTTACCCAAGGCAAAGAGTGGGGTTTGGAAATAGAAGTGCCTCTCAGAACTTCAGGTGACAAAATTGCCTGGAACCTGAGACCTGTGTATCATTCGTCAATGAAGCTGTTAGGTGTAAAGATGAGGGCAATCTAAAATGTTAAGTATGGAATTGAGATTTTTCTTTGACATTTTAAAGTATCTTAAAAGTCTGTTTCTATTTTGCTCAATATAATTTCAGTGCCTTATTTAATTTCATTTTATTCTACTCATTTTAATTTTTGAGACAGGTCTCTTCCCTGGGTTGCTAAAGCCAGCCCTGAGTCCTGGAATCAAACTTTCTTCCCACCTTAACTGGGACTGTAGGCATGAACCATCATGTCTGTCTTGTTTATACTTTTAAATTTCTTTTAAAAATAAATCTTAAAAAGTGTGCACATTTTACACTTAAAATCACTAGCTTCCATTTTTAAAAAATACTTTGTGTATGTATGTGTGTACACATGTGTGGTGATCTGGAGTACCACCACTTTTGGGGACTCTTGCCATCTTGTTTTTGAGGTAAGAGCTCTTTTGTTTCTGCCACTGTATATACAAGCTTCTAGCCAGTTCTTCCATCTTGCCATAGAAGTGCTGGAGTTACAGACAGAGCCTTTCTTGATATGGGTTCTGGGCTCAGACTCATCTACTCAGGCTTGCTCACAAGTATTACACTGGAACCTGCCACCAGCCATCTCAGCAGCCTTTGCTTCATTATTATTATTATTTAATCTTAGAAAGTTAATCTTAAAAGTTTTAATAGAATTAGACTTTAGCAAATTGCAGAACAGTTTTGCTGTCTATGTCATAACTTTCCTTTGTGGCAGGTCTGTGTAATTCTTGTGAAGGGATGTCATTCAAATACTCAGCATATGTATTTTCTCCTATGCTTTCTTGACAAGAAAGGGCCTGATTGTCTCTCTTTTAACTTTGACTTTAAGGTTCACCACTGGTCTCCATTCTCAGATTTGTGGATTTACATGCAATGTCTTATTTGTTTCTTTTTCTCTCACTGTTTTTCTCTTTTTTTCACATCTGTTTAAATGACATGAATTGAGTATGCCATGCTTCCGTGTGAGTTACCATCTGCTAAGCTTTTAATTTCTTTTATTTATGCTTAATAAAGATTGCCCATACTTAAAATTTATTTCAATGCTGAATCATATTTGACTCTTTCTGGAGGTGTTTTAAAGTTGCAATTAATCTCACCTAAAGTCAAATTTGCTAGCACACATCTGTAATCCCAATGTAATAGATGGCAGGAGACTGCCCAGAAGCTCACAGATCAGGCAAGTGAAAGGTGAATACTTACACCTCAGGTTGTCTTCTGACACATGTTCTGTGGCACAACCATGCACACTATACATATGTACATGCATCATATACACACATGAAAAGAGGGTACAAATCAGAGACTTTTAGTAGGTTAACAGCACTATGAAAACAACCCTTGTTGCTAATCAGCCAAGCCAGTCTCACTTTGTTCTGTCCCCATAGAATCATGAACACACAAAGAGAAATTACTAAGATGCTGCTCTTTACCAGGTTTTGTTTCCCTCAGTGTTTGATAGCCACAAACAATGGCAGTAACAGGTAGGACCAGTAGTAACCCTTTGTGTCTCTTATCTAGTGCGGGCCTTTTAAGTTAAAGCTTTGTTGTTGTTGTTGTTGTTGTTGTTGTTGTGCTGGGATTAAAGACGTGCGCCACCACAAGGCATTAAAGCTTTTTTGTAGACCTAGGAAGGGTGGGTGGTACTTCTTGGCCCTGAAGCTTGGCCACTGTTACTCTCTTGATCCACAGTATCTGAAACTATTAATCCTTAAGATTTGATAGATCTAGC
>NW_004949102.1:16443409-16446334 GCF_000317375.1 Microtus ochrogaster | reverse complement strand
GGTCTACAGAGCTAGTTCCAGGACAGGCTCCAAAGCCACAGAGAAACCCTGTCTCGAAAAAACCAAAAAAGAAAAAAAAAAAAAAAGATTTGATAGATCTCTGTAACATTTCTGGTGACTCTGGTATCCAGTTCTTTTCTTTGGCTCCTTACTGTCATTTATCTTTCTTTAACTTTACCACCACCTTCCATTGCCCTTCTTCCTGCCCTAGCCATTCTTAAACTGTTGAGTTTTATAGTTCTAGCAGCTGCCTTTCCACTCTGACTGCTTGGCCTGTTGTTGCTACTTCTGTTCCACTGACGCCACTATGCTCCTATCCTTTGTGTTACCAGCTCAGCCTACACAGCTAAAAATAGGTGGGAAAGACTAGAGAAGCTTTTTTTTTTTTCCGAGACAGGGTTTCTCTGTGGTTTTGGAGCCTGTCCTGGAACTAGCTAGCTCTTGTAGACCAGGCTGGTCTTGAACTCACAGAGATCCGCCTGCCTCTGCCTCCCGAGTGCTGGGATTAAAGGCATGCGCCACCACCTGGCTAGAGAAGCTTTTTGTTGGGCCTAACATTTCCTCCCCAGAGATGGAGAGGCAGCTCAGGGAATGCCTCAGGTTACTGATAGAGCAAATCTGTATAGCTTGCTTCTATAGCTTCAGAAAGGGGTATTTAGACCATCACAGACTTTCCTTCTTACCACAATCAAAACCATCAAGAATTGTTTTAAACTAATAACATACTTGTATTATAACACCAGTTGTAAAACAGCCACTGAGGCACGTGTTTGAACCCAATCACAGTCTTGTGTCTTTGGACCAGTTATAGCAGTCATACTAGGCCACCAGGGAAAATGTTTCCCCTCCAGCTAGATGACAATGATTTCTGGGATATGTCCTGTTGACCAAAGCAAATGGCTAGTGCAGACCATGTCACACAGCTTAAGCTAATTAGGACTGTCCCTTCAGGGATCAGAACAATCAGTTATGATAATTTTGTAGGGTTTTTTTTTGTTTGTTTTTGTTTTTCAAAATGTCCATGGAGTATTCCAGATGGCTGGTACTAGCAGAAGGATAATCCTGCTGGTTCTTTATTTAACTGATAGTTTTTTTCACTCAAGGCACCCAGGGCAGGAAAAAAAACAAATACATATAGTCATTGCCTCATTTCCCCCAAAGGGAAACACCAGGAATGCTTATAGTATGAAGTTAAAGAGCATAATACTAGTAGTAATAATTATTTTAACATTATTTAAATGTTTAAATTATTAAACATTATTTAAATGCTCCAGGGAAGGATGGCCTCTGATCTTTCTCACTGTTACCAAAATTAGCTGTAAAGTATTTTTTTTTTTTTTGTTTTTTGTTTTTTGTTTTTCTAGACAGGGTTTCTCTGTAGCTTTGGTGCCTGTCCTGGAACTAGCTCTTGTAGACCAAGCTGGCCTTGAACACCCAGAGATCCGCCTGCCTCTGCCTCCCCGAGTGCTGGGATTAAAGGCGCACTCCACCACCGCCCGGCTAGCTGTAAAGTATTTTGATGTCCCTGAAAAACTCTTGGCCATTCTCTCTTAATCCCGCTATATTTTCATTCCTGATCAACTAATCTATTAATCTATTTCTTTCTCTAGATTTCCCTATTTTATGGACATTTTAAAATCCTATAGCTTCTTTTCCCATAGTACAACATTTTCAAGATTAGTTTATGCTGTAGTCCATATTTATACGTTGATGGTTTATCTCCTTTTTGACATAAAATTTTATTTGAATGGCTATACTACATTTTACTTAGTTATTAACTGGTAAACAAATCGGTTGTTTTCACTAGGGATCTGAGTTCAGGTCCTCATGCTTGCACTTTGCCAACTGATCCACTTCCTCAGCCTCTCCTGCTTTTCCTAAGGTTGGGTCTTATGTAACCCTGTCTGTCCTTGAATTTGTTATATAGCTAAGGCTGGCCTTAAACTCCTAATCCTCCTGCCTATATCCCCCAAGTGTTGGTATTACAAACATGCATAATAATGTCCATCTTGTTTTCACATTTTTGACTATTAGTAATATTACTGTTAGAAACATTCATGTATACTTTATATATTGTGTTACATATTTCTGTACAGTGTATTTTCTGTTAATAAAGCATTCTAAAGCTTAGTAGTTAAACAACCATTATTTTCCATTGTGAAAGCATGCTATTGTGGACTACACTAATGTTGGCTTACACTAATGTTGGCTGAGTCCAAATCACGTTATCTATGACCAGTTGGCGGTTCTAGATAGCTTGCTATTCTAGAATAGCTTTAAGTGGCACAATGGGTTGCTAGTAGGCTAGCAGAGGCATGTTCTTAGAGTTGAGCAGATCAGAGGTGAAAGAGCAAGCAAAGTTCAGTTGTGCAAGATAGCAAGAAATAGTTCATATTTGCATTTCAAACCTGTGCTTGGGTCATGTTTACTAATACCATGTTGCAAGATACCACAAGAATAGCCAAGCCACTTGAAGAAGCCCAGGGTCAGAGTAAAAAGAAGACTTGCAAAGTTACAGACTAAGAGGTATGCCTATTAGAAAGCCATTCATTGGGGCCATTAATGCAGTCAACCTGTCACACACAAATCATTTTTTTCTTTATCCTAATGCCTTTGCATTTGTTCCTCCTCTGTTTTACTGGCTGTCTCTTTCATATGTGCATTCTGAGGTTGTTCCCCTTCCCTCAGATTAATAGCCACCCATCTAGATCCTGGTCTCTAGCTCACCTTTTGTTTTGTTTTTGTTAGTTTTTTTAAATCACAGTCTGACATATACTATGTTTCTTTAATGCTTGACTTTATACAGCTAGAATATATATTTCATGAGATCAAGTGTTGTTCTTTTTAAAAATGCTGCAAGATCCCCAGCGGCAGTAGGGAGCAGAAATGCTGTAGGTCCCAAATGGTGGCGGCAGGCCATGTGGT
>NW_004949102.1:16441978-16443103 GCF_000317375.1 Microtus ochrogaster | reverse complement strand
GAGAGAGGAGGAGAAAGAGACAGAGAAGGGGGGAAGCAGAAAAGTGGAGAGAGAGGCAGAAGCGAAGCTTCCTCTCCGAGAGGAAGATGGAAAAGAGAGCGAGCTCAGGCCGGAAGCTGAAGATCAGCCTGCTTCAGTGGATGGGGAGGGGAATGGGCGTGGCTTGTCCCTTAAAGGGACAGGAAAGCACAACATTAAGGACTAAAACCAAGACACTTATTGAGGTGTTGGAAGGAGTTGTTAATAGTTGAATGAACTAATAGAGAGAAGTATATAAACAGTGCCTGGTACAAGGTAAGCTCTGTATAAGGCTGACATACTATGTATGGTACAATATTCTTAGCACCTTCTAGTTATTAGAGTGTACAGAGCAAGTTAAATGAATAACTGGAGAGATTTTAATATTAGAATTACAAAATTAAAATAAAAATTTGGGGGGAGATGAAAAACCATATATAGTAAATGAGCCATAAAGGAGGAAGTTAGGGGATGCCTTACCTTTTTATTAATAGCAAAATCCATGCACAGTAATTACAAGATAGAATGAGGAATCTGGACTTTAACACCGGAAGCCCTGCTGTTCCTGCTGGGGGTCCAGCTCTCAGCTACTGCCACCACTGCCTCCTCATACCCCATGGGGATGGGGACCCTGAACCAAGCCACCACTGCCGTGATTGTTCTGATGGCTTGCTTCCAGTCTGGCCACCATCCAAGAAAGTGTGCGTCCTGCTGTCAGGCATTTTATTCGGATCACATACTCTTCAATACAACTCCGCCCTTTGGGCCTAACCAGTTGGCTAGTAGAGCAGTGACAGAATTTCTGTAACAAAACCAGATATGGCTTTCTTTAAATTTTATTTTATGTATATGAGTAATTTGTTTGCATGTATTTACATGCACTATGTATATGTCTGTGGATGGTTGTGAGCTACCATATGGGTGCTGGGAACTGAACCTGGGTCCTCTGTAAGAATAGCAAGTATTCATAACCACTGAGCCATCTTTCTAGGCTCTATTTTTCTGTTGAATATAAAACAATTATAGCTGTAGGCCGGGCGATGGTAGCACACGCCTTTAATCCCAGCACTCGGGAGGCAGAGGCAGGCGGATCTCTGTGAGTTCGAG
>NW_004949102.1:16439071-16441705 GCF_000317375.1 Microtus ochrogaster | reverse complement strand
TATTATTTTAAAATATTATTTTAAAAACCCCTAAGCATTCATTTTTACTCTACACCACTCTAGCCTTTTTCTTATCCTCCCACTTGTTGGAGATTGTTGAGTCTTAAAGTTATTGTAATTTTTTTGACTTGTTGGATTTTCAGTATCTTCTGAGTGTTGCTCGTAGTATTTGTGAGTTAAAGACTAAGTTGAATATAGTAGAATTCTTTGCAGTTCTGTAAGTCTAGGCCTCTTTTCAAAATGGGAGTCTGATTGGAGACTCTTCGAAGTGAGTGCTGTGTATTCATGGACTAGCAGTCATGATTCTCGTCACCCCAGTTGTAGTATCTTTTTTTAACCTTACACTTATTTATTGTGTATAATGATGGTTGTGGAGAGTGGCATAAGCATGTTATGCCGAGTGTGTGGTGGTCAAAGAATCATGGAGCACTAATTCTAATTGTTCTTAATAAAAAACCCAGAGTCAGATATTAGGGGGTGAGAGCTGAGAGATCAGAGAAGCAGTGCAGTCAGCCACTAGAGAGACTATACCAAATCCTCTCAAAGAGACATCTACCAAATCCTCCAACCGAAAGGAGCAATCCTGTCCTCTGCTGCCTCTTCAAACTGCATCCTCAGCCGGACTGCATCCTGAGACTAACTGCCTCAGACTGAGCTCCTATCTCTCTCGGCCTTAATATTCCTCTCTGCCCAGCCACGTCACTTCCCCGTTTCCACCTCCCTGGTGCTAGGACTAAAGGTGTGGCCCAACACAACCTGGCTTTGTTTCTCTTTGATACTGGATCAATCTGGTGTAGCCCAGGGTGAGCCTTGAACTCACAGAGATCTATTTAATTCGGTTTCCCAAAACCTGGGATTAAAGGTGTGTGCCACCTCCGCCTGGCCTCTGCACTCTGATTTTCGGGCAAGCATTATTTGTTAAAACACAAAATATCACCAGTGGACATTTGCAGAACATAGTTTTCTTTTTCCACCATAAAAGTACTGGGAATTGAAGTCAGATTGTCAGGCTTGTTGGAAAGTGCTCTTACTGGTTGAGCCATTTCACATGTTCTTTTTAAAAAATAATTTTATTATTTGTGTGTGGACACATGTGTATAAGTACAGTTGAACGTGTATCATAGTCCTCGTGCATGGCGGTCAGAGGACAACTCTCAGAAGTGGTTTCACTTTTTGCACTGTATGATCCAGAGATTGAGAGTTTGGCGGTCCCTGCAGAATAATAATCCAAGTGAGGCAAGAAGGAAATCAAGTTCAACACAACTTAGTAAGTCAGTGTTGGTTCAAACTCCTAGAGTTTGACTCTTGTTTTAGACATACTTAAACACAATACAATTTGGAAAACATTTTCTGGTGACAGTTAGCACAATAAAGTTTAGGGCGTGACTATTTTGAAACCCTATTGCAAGGAACATGTCTTTTCAAAGTACCTGTGACCTCTTTCATAAGAATGGGTTCTAATAACAGAAACAATGCTCAGGAGTCTGGAAAGAATAATAGTCTGGGGCATTCGGGTGAGGCCTGACCCTACAGGTAGCAAAGATCACTGAGTTATTTAAACTAAATTCATTTCCAGCTTTCTGAGCAGAAATGGGTATAAATTCCTTCCATTAAAGAGAAAAGCCTGTATGTTTATTTAACGTTACTGGTTTCCCTCATGCTATATGTGAGCCCAAGGACCTTGTACCCTCCTCGTGAGAGTAAGATGTTAGGCTTGAGCCACAAGTGATTTTACTCACTGAGCTATATCATTGGTCCTGCCTTGGTATTTTTCAACAAGGTCTGTGACTGGGATTTGTTGCTCTGCAATTACACTAGGCTGATTGACCAGCAAGTCTCAAGGATCTGCCTAACTTAGAAATTGTCTGTGCCTATTAAACCATTGAAATTTGTAGATTGTAGAAATTAACAATGTTATTAATAATTTATGAGTTGGGGAACAAGAAGATTGTAGCACGAATAATAAAGACCCAGAGACTGATATTGGGGTTCAACCTGAAGATCAGAAAAGCAAAGCAGCCAGCCACAGGCTTTTACCTCTACCTCAAACCAAAAATGGGTGATTCTGCCTCTATGAATCCTCACTTTGAGACTGAGACTGAGACCTGTCTCCTCCCATCTAATATTCCTCTCTGCTGCTGAGATTAGATCCATTCTAAGATAATATCTTTCCTTTACATTAAAATTTCTGTAGGGGAAGGTAATATGACCAGAATGCAGTTAAGATTCAGATCCACACGAAATGCATGTGCCTTCTGTAATTTTTCTTCAATCAAAGCCATTCCTTTCTCAATTTCAGCTGATAATTCCCTGGTACTGTTTAAGTCCTTGTCAACATCTAAGGTTTTGCTTACCTTAATCAGGTCATCAAGACCTATCCCAACAGTGTGCTGTAGATGGGAAATATCTCCTAGCAATCTTTGGAAGTCATTAAGAGTCTGCAATCTGGGAAGTACACTTGAGTACATTGGCACAGGGAACCACTTCCTAAATATAACCCCAGCAGCACAGACACTGAGAGAAACAATTAATAAATGGGACCTCCTGAAACTGAAAAGCTTCTGTAAAGCAAAGGACACGGTCAGTAAGACAAAACAATAGCCTACAGAATGGGAAAAGATCTTCACTAACCCC
>NW_004949102.1:16434314-16438846 GCF_000317375.1 Microtus ochrogaster | reverse complement strand
TTTTTTTTTTTTTTTTTTTGGTGCCGTGACTCGGATGCGAACCGACATTGATATCTTTTAATAGGCTGAGAATCATAAGTAGGCATTGTGAAGGCAATTTTTTTCTTTTTCTTGTAAAGGTATACTGAAGAAAAAAATCAGTAAGTATAAGAGGCCATCCTTTAGGCAATAGAAAAGGCAAAGGAATTCCAGACAGTAGAGAGCCCATTGACTGAATCACCTTATTAACAGCTCTTGGATCTATTACCATTCTCTATTTTTCAGATTTCTTATTAACAACAAATACAGGAGAATTCCAAGGGCTGGTTGATTCTTCAGTATGCTGTGCATCTAGTTCCTCCTGTACCAGCTGTTCTAAAGCCTGCAGATTCTCTATTGTTTTGTTGTTGTTTATTTTTGTTTTTCAAGACAGAGTTTCTCTGTGTAGATTTGGAGACTGTCCTAGAACTCACTCTGTAGCTCAGGCTAGCCTCCAACCTTGAACTTAAAGAGATCCATCTGCCTCTGCCTCCCGAGTGCTAGGATTAAAGGCACGTGCCACCGCCACCCAGCTTAGTTTCTTTGTTGTTCAAGACCATTGTACAACCCATATAAGTTTGTCAAACATTTCAAAGGTAGGGCTGTTGATGCCGTTGGAAGATCAGCACCTGTTGTGCCTGTTCTTGTACAACCTGAATGGTCGGTGACTCTTCTTCATAAAACCTTCTAATATTTTTCTCTGAAACCTGTTGACCAAGGCTTCTGTCCCACCTGGTCCTGCAGTCATTTAGTCCCAAATAAACACACAGAGGCCTACATTAATTATAAACTAATTGGCCTATTAGTGTAGGCTTCTTATTAACTCTTATAACTTATATTAGCCCATAAGTCTTGTCTGTGTTAGCCACGTGGCTTGGTACATTTTTTGGCGAGGCAGTCACATCTTGCTTCCTGTGTGTCAGGGTGATGACTTCAGACTGACTCTTTCCTCTTCCCAGCATTCTCCTGTTCTCCTCACTCTGCCTCTATTTCCTGTCTGGTCGCCCCACCTATACTTCCTGCTTGGATACTGTCTAATCAGTGTTATTAAAAATAATACAAGTGACAGGATAAAAGACCATTGTCCCGCAGCAGAAACATATGTTAATTTATGGTTTGTTTCTAAGATTGGGGGAATGTTATGCTGAATATTCCATTGCTGTAACAAATCATGCCCCAAGTTCATTGCTATGTTAGCCACATATTGTTTTAATATTGCTCTCTGTCCTTCTGGCCCTATACATCCAATCCATCTCGTGCTCTGCTTTACTTAAGATAAAGTTCAGATCTCTAAAACCTGAACATTTATATCCTGAAGAGGCCAATTTGGATGCCAAGATTCTGGTGAAATTCATATTATTAATTTTGGTCTTTATTTATAAAAGTTTGCCAAAATGCTCACTTTATCTTTTCTCCTGAATCTTTTGTTCTCTCTTCTCTAACTGTTTTATTATCCAGAGCAGTATAGTTTCTTACAAGGGGCATTAGGTGTTTTATGCGCAGCATAAAGCCAGGATGTCACCATTATATAAAGAGTGCATTTCTACAGTAGCATAGTCTCATTCTCCAAGAAGTTGATCTTGTGAGATTTCCATACCTCTAGCCTTACCACATTATTCAATAGTTTTAACCTCTTCTCTGAACTAGTTTTAATTATGGGCCAGGCTCTAAAACAGCTTTAACCAACTCTATCCAGTCGTTAGGGATAATTCTTTTACAAACCAACCAGGAGAGTAACATTTGTTTTACAAAACATAGGAGGCTATTGCTTCCTTGAATCTCCTTAAACCTAACATTGGCACAGGAGCCCATTCAGCTCTTACTCATTTGGCAATTCCTGTATGGAGATATTGAGGTTGGTTCTTTGAAAACCTTAGGCTGTTCCTCTATATTCTTATAATGCAATGCTAAAATTGGTTCTCCATTAAATTTCTCTGTCTGGATTTGAATATCTCTGTGATCTGTTTTATTAAGTTTTTCTAAGGCCTGTATCTTAGCCCTCAGATTAACCAACTTTTTTAGTGATACAACAGAAATGATAATGCTGATAATGTTTACAATTGTATTACATAAATCCCATCTAAATTAGTTATCCTCATTTAATCATTCCATTCTCAAACTGTCCATCATATACAGAGACACAAATCCCTGTAATGTTATGGTGTTTCCCATTTCTTAATGTGGTAAAAAAGAAAAGAAACAAAAAACAGAACTCTCTCTTTTAACTGTTTCCTCTCTTTATGAAGTCCCAGATGTCATACCAAATCTGCTGACAATGTTGATGAGCATTTAAGGCTTATTGCTGTTGCAAAAAAGCAGTAAAAGCCTGACTGGATTCCAAGGCAGCTACCTAGTTTGGCAGCAGCCCAAGAAGGGGCTCAAGGAGAGCCCGCCAGGAGAGAAAAAGGAAAAATGTTGCCACTAGGGCAGTGACTCCAGCTATGTGTAACTCCAACCTATGACAGTGGCTGTAAAGCTACACAGGCAAATGGCTTTTTTGTGTGAATTTTTGCCCTAAATGTTGGGTGCCAATTGTAGCATGAGATAATAAAAACCCAGAGACAGATATTGGGGTTCAACCTGAAAATCAGAAAAGCAAAGTAGCTAACCGCTGACTCTTACCTCTACCTTAAACTGAAAATGGGCGATCTTGCCTCCATGAATTCTCAGTTTGAGACTGAGTGAGACCTGTCTCCTTCCGTTTTATATTCATCTCTAGTGCTGGGATTAAAGGTGTGCACCACCACCACCTGGCCTGTATAGATGACTAGTGTGGCTCCTGGAATTAAAGGTGTGTGCCTCCAATGCCTGTCCTGTATGGTTGACTAAGTATGGCTGCTTTTCACTGATCTTCAGCCAAGCTTTATTTATTAAAACACAAATAATATACCACTATAGGGGGATGTTAATCTGAGTATTCCATTGCTGTAACAAATTTCATTGCTAAGTTAGCTCCATATGGCTTTAATTTTCCTCTCTGTCCTTCTGACCCTATTCATTTAGCCCATCTCTTACTCTGTTTTACCTAAGATAAAGTTCCAATCCCTGAAAGCCAAATATTTACTTCCTGAAGAGGCCAATTTGGATAACAAGATTCTGGTAAAATTATTGTTACATCTGCACCTATGTCTACCAGACCTTCAATGACAACATTTATTTGTATTTTTTTAAAGTTTATTTAATTTTATTTCATGTGCATTGGTATAATAATGTCAGATTCTCTGGAACTGGAATTACAGACAGCTGTGAGCTGCCATGTGGGTGCTGGGAATTGAACCCGGGTCCTCTGGAGAGCAGTCAGTGCTCTTAACCACTGAGCCATCTCACCAGCCCAGTTTATTTGTATTTTTAATTTTAATCTTTGTTCATTTATAGAAGTTTGCCATGCATCAATGTAATTAAAAGATTTTAAATCATTAATTAAATATTTACATGACTATTGAGAAGAAATAAAAATGCATGTATTGGTGTGGAAGGTATCTAAAAAATAGTATTGCCTACATAGACGACATTTGCCTGGGTTTTATGTATTTGTCCTTTCCTTGAGTAAAAAGGGAACATGAAAGTATTCTCTTGATGTTCCCTTATTTTCCTCACTGATGTGACAAAATCCTGGATCAAAGTAACTTAAGGAAGGTAAGTTTCTCTGGCTTATAGTTTTTAAAAGAAGGCTCCATTATTGGGATGATGTGGTTACAGGAAGACAAGGCATCAGGAGCATGAGTCAACCTTGCATCTGTAGGAAGCAAAGAGAGAAATGAATGCTAGTGCTCAGTTTGCTCCCTCTTTTCTATTCTGTTTGGGACCTCAACCTCAGTTCATGGAATGACACAACCCATATTCAGAGTAGGTCTTTCTTTCTTCATTAAAGTTCTTTGTAAATGCCCTTACAGACACTCCTAGAGGTATGTCTCCTGGGTGATTCTAAAATCTCTATTTCAGTAACCCCTTGTACCCTGACCTTTCATTTGCTCTCATCTTAGAACAAACAATTCAGCTTGCACATTGTAAGACAGTTGATTTTGGCTAAATTCTCCAGACCTTACGTGATGGTGCACAATGTATTCCTTTATAAAAAAAAATAATAAAAAATCTAGTCAAGCTCACACTGAAGATTAACCATCACACTAACAAACCCTAAGAAGCATTTGCTTTCTGGACGGCCCCAATTTGGGGGGAAGATGAAAGTAGATTTTTGTGAGTTATTCTGTTTGTATATGTATATATATATGTGTGTAGAATTTTAAATATAGGTTCCACAGTATAGAAAGTATGGTATTTGTATTTCTGTTTCTGACTTCTTTACCTAATATAGCAATGGCCAGTTTTGATTGTTTATTCTGACTATGCAGGTATTGTTTGAATCTGTCATATGTGAGAATATATTACTAGTATAGAAAAAAGGGTTAAGATAGTCATTAATAGCCGGGCGATGGTGGCGCACGCCTTTAATCCCAGCACTCGGGAGGCAGAGGCAGGCGGATCTCTGTGAGTTCGAGACCAGCCTGGTCTAC
>NW_004949102.1:16428145-16434214 GCF_000317375.1 Microtus ochrogaster | reverse complement strand
ATAAAACTCTAAACTCTCTAAAATCTTGAGAATAGTGACAGTTACTATGTTCTATTTTTCTCCATTAAAATATTTCTAACTCGTGTGCTAATTGATATTTAAATTCCTTTATTTACTTACTTTTTTAGGTGTGGAATATCAAGCAAATGATTAAATTGACACAGGAACATATAGAGGCCCTATTGGACAAATTTGGTGGGGAACATAATCCACCATCAATATACTTGGAGGTAAGTTTTTAGTATCTTTTTATAGTAATTTTGAGGGAAAATTTATAAAAATGTTTTATAATAGTAGTTTGGTTGTTTTAAAAAGTAGAATTAAAGACATATTGGAAGAATTAGCTTTGCTCTTTTTTGTTGGTTTCATAGTTTTGTTTTCTTTCACTTGTTACAATCTATATAGGTTAGTTTTATTTGGAAAATGTCAAAACTGAGAGGGATGTCCCCTATAGACTTTAATATTGCCTAAATTTAAAAGAAAAATCATTAAAAAGAGAAAGCACACTATTTTGATAGTCAGCAAAATGAGTTACCATATTTGAAAGTAGGGCAGTTTTATAAAATATGTTTTCCAGAATAAGTTCCCCATCATTGGTTTCTGCTTTTTCATAGATACAATTTATAATATTGGAATGACCCAACATTTTTCAGTCTTACTGCTTAATGATGTCTTGGGACTTGTGTCATCCTTCAGTGAGATCATAAATCTGTCGTTATCATTGTTCATAGTCTGTGAAACAGTAGATGCTATATAATCACAGATAAGATTTGTCCTTAGTTTCCTTCTGAAAATCAGTCCATTTCCTCATCAAGCAAGCTACTGTGGAATCTAGGCGGTCAGGTTCTACAATCAACACTGCTTGCCATACTTCCCATTGTCTTTCTCCATAAAATCTTGCTCAGTTATGATCACACACAGAGGTAACCCTAAATTGTAGAAGACAAGAGCCAGGTATGGTGCCACATACCTTTCAGTTCCAGCATGTAGAAGGCAGAAGCAGATGGATCTCTGTGAATTTGTGGCCAACTTAGGCTATATAGCAAGTTCTAGGATAACCAAGACTACACAGTGAAACTCTGTCTCAAAACTAACAACAGAAGAGATCAGATTAACATTTGGCTTCAAAAACAAGAGATTTTAAAGCATATTTTAAACAGCTTCTAACTAAAATTTCTAATTTAGCTATCTACTTTTTAAAGAACAAATTTAAGTCTTCATTATTTGGGAGAAAGTTAAGTTTGTGTTAATAAAACATGTCTTGGAACTTTGATAACACCAACTAAACTGTTCTCTTTGACTTCTTCATATGACTTATTCCAGATCACATTGCTGCTTATGCCAGGACTAGAATTCGTATCTTTAAATACTATTAGTGTACTTTTACTTGTATAGTATAGGAGGCTGAGCAAGGGAATCAGAAGGAGGTATATAACCTTAGTGAAACTGTTTATTTTTGTTTATTAAACTTAAAAGCATGAGCAGCAGTTTGTCTCACATTTAAAACCATAAACATGCCTATTTACAGTCATGATGGATTACAGCCACACAATACCCCTCAGACATTTGAATACTTGAAAATTGATTAGTAAAAAGCAAAAACATTTATGTTTATTCTTATTCTGTGCCCTGTACTATTTTAAATGTTTTATTACTACTTATAATTATTTTTAGCAAGCTCCTACTTTTATTTTCATTTTACAGGTGAAACCAACTTATTTCAAGTGATACTATTAATAAGGAGAAGCAGGCACATTTAACTCATAAGTCTGTGATACTGATCACTGCCTTATTCTGTTGCTATCCTGTTGTCTTTGCCGTTTCTCCACCAGACAACTCTTATTTAGGCTAAACATTTCTAATTTCCTTTTCCATTCTTTCTGGTGTTATTGTGGACATTTTATTAGATGTATTTAATTTGATTGGTTTCTTTTTAGAATTAGGCATACAAATTTGAATTGTATGTTCAAGATACATCAGAGTAAAATTTAATGGATTATATTATTAGTATATGACAAAGAAGTAGATATTGTTCTCATGGACTAGTATTATAGTGGAATCTTGAACCTGAGTCAACCAGGTCCTTAGGCTTAACTGGCCCTTATGTCTTTGAGTTTACACCTCAAAGTAGAATTGCAGGATCATAAAGTGATTTTGTTTAATTATTTAAAGGAATTTCTCATACTTTTGTTGTCATTGTTTTTTGTTTGTTTGTTTGTTTGTTTTTGAGACAATCCTAACTGTCCTAGAGAACTCTCATTGTTTGAGGGCTGACTGAGAAGCCAAGGACAATGGCACTGGGTTTTGATTCTACTGCACGTACTGGGTTTGTGGGAGCCTAGTCAGTTTGGATGCTCACTTTCCTAGACCTGGATGGAGGGGGGAGGACCTTGGACTTCCCACAAGGCAGGGAACCCTGACTGCTCTTTGGACTGGAGTGGGAGGGAGAGGAGAAGGGGGGAAGGAAATGGGAGGAGGCGGAAATTTTTAATTAAAAAAAAAAAAAGAACTCTCATTGTAGACCAGGCTGGCCTCACAGAGACCCACCCACCTCTGCCTCTTGAGTACTGGGATTAAAGGTAGGTGACACCACTTTACATTCTTTTTTGTTGTTATTGTTGTTGTTTTGTTTTTGTTTTTCAAGACATTCTTACCATCAATAAATGCATAAGGATTCTGCTCTCTCAACATCCTTACCAACACTGAATATTTTCTATTTCGGATTTGATAATAATAACCATTCTAATGAATATAAAGTAGTATTCTGTTATGGCTTTGCTTTGCATTTCCCTAATGATTATTATGTTGAGAGCTTTTTACAGTTTATTGTTGATTTGGACATCTTTTTCAGAGAAATGTCTGTGAAAACCCTTTGTCTAATTTTTAATTGGATTGTTTGTATTTTAGTTACTGAGTGCAGTAATTTTTAAAAATTTAATTAATTAGTTTTTTCATTAATCAATTCCTGTGTATGAGTCAAAAGACAATTTTTAAGAATTGTTCTCTCCTTCCAACCATGTTGGTCCTGGGGATCAAACTTAGATTGTCAGGCTTGGTAGCAAGTACCTTTATTCACTGAATTGTCTTGCCAGCCCTCTTTCTATATTCTTTTTTATGCCTGAGAGTATGGCTGGCATTCTCATTCAAACTACTGCATTCAGTCCCCAAATAGGCTTATGGCCATATCATAATGCAAAATTCATTTAATCCAACTTCAAGTCTAAAGTCTCTTCTAAGACTCTAGGTCATCTCTTACTTATAACCCCCCTATAAAATCAAAAAGCAAATGACATACTACTTCCAATATATAATGGCACAGAATTTAGATTACCATTCCACAAGGGTGGAATGTAAGCATGGTGAGAAAAATCCAGGACCAAAGCAAAACCAAATTCCAACAGTATAAAATTCTGTAGCTCTTATGTCTGATGTCTGGTACTTGAGTTTCAAAGGACTTAAATGACTCAGCCCCACCAGATTTGCTGCCTGTAACATGCATTTCTCTCTCTCTTGGGCTGAGTCTACTCCCTGTATGTGACTCTCTTTGGCAGATAGCTCACAGCTCTGGCATCTCTAACATCTTGTCATCTCCAATGCAACTCAGTTTCACTTTCATAACTTCACACAATTTGAAGTTTATCTTTTTTGTTGATCTATATGGTTTACCTGTCAACCACCATAATCCTAAAGAAAGAAAAAAATGTATTTGCCCTTGAAAAATTCTTTCCACAATTTCTTCTGTTTTTTTAATTTTCCTGAATGTAGTCACTTAATGAATTTGAATATCTTTTCTGTGGAAAGATAGTATTAAATGCTTTAAAAATTGTTTGCAATTCTTTGTTTTATATGTGCCTTTGTGCACACACAAATGTCTGTGCATGAATATGTGCCATGTGTGTACATGGAGATCAGAAGACAATTTGAAGGAGTCTTTTCTCTCTTTCCATCATGTGGAGCCCAAGGATTGAATTCAGGTTGTCAGACTTGGTGGCATATGCCTTTAACTGCTCAGCCATCTTGCTAGCTTTAAGACACTTTTCTACTTGTTTCTATACCTGAGTATGGAGGCCAGATACAAGATACTGCTTCATGTTAGCTGAGAAGCAAAGAGAAAAGCAAGGAGGAGCCAGAATTCAGTATTCTCTTCAAAGGTGGACCTAGTACTAATACTCAGTAGGCAGTGGCAAGCTGTGAGTTTCAGATCAGCCAATACCACAGGACTACAGTACCATGTATTGAAACCCTGTCTCAAAAAAAAAAAAAAGAAAAAGAAATGTTCCTAATAATATTTTCTTATACTAGGGCTTGCCTCTTATAGGTTCTACCTTTAACATGTGGCCTTGGGGGCGGGTATTTTAGATCCAAACAAAAATAGTCAATCAATATAACATTCTTAAAATGTGTGGCAATCCTTTTCATCTTAAGATGTCAAACTGGAAACACTGAAGGTACATGTCATCAGTTTCTGCAATGAAAAGAGTACCAGAATGTAGATCAGTTCATTGTATATATCTATAGACAGTTAGTAAGGTTTTATTAGATAATATGAGATCAAATTCAGTAAAAATAATTTTAATAACGTCATGGTGTTGCACACCTCTAATTCCAGGTACCTGAGAGGCTGAGGCAAGCAATTTCAAGGCTAGTCCAAGTAATTTAGCAACCCTGTTTGAAAATCAGAAAATTAAGATCAAGGATTAATAATAGTTAAGTGGTATTTACCTAGAATGCATGACACCCTGGGTTCAATAATCAGTACAGGGATGGGGAAAGGGTAAATTTAATGACTTAGTTGCAGTAGATTTGTAAAGTATTACCATAAACTCTAAAACATTTTCATTATTCCTCAAAACAAATTCTTTATCCTTAGCATCTGTGCCCTAGAGTCCTTGAAATAACTGATCTTTTTGTCTTTGCAGATTTACCTATATTGTAGACATTTTGTAAGCAGCTTTTTGTGACTTGATGTTTTTGCTTAACATAATGTTTTCACAGTTTAACCATGCTGTGGCATAAATTAGTGCTTCATTTCATTTTTTTAGTAAATAATTACCATGTGGATTTTTTTAACCTGCCCAACAACTAATGAATATTCAGCTGTTTAACTTACTGGATATTTTTAGTTATTCCACCATGGACATTCACATCATAGATTTTCTGTGGGTTGTTTTGTTTTAATTCTCTTGGCTGTATGCCTAGGAATAGAATTATTAGGTCTTGTGATAATTCCTACAGTTTGAAGAACTGCCAGATAGTGTTCCAAAGCTTTGACACTATTTTACATTCCCATTGGTAATGTTTGTTATTCCAGTTTCTTTGCATCCTTATCGGCACTTGTTATTTCTCATTTGGTTTTTATTGTAACCACTCTTGTAGGTGTGGATTAGTATATCAGTTTGGTTTGGTTTATAACTCACTAGTAAGAAATGGTTTTGAACATCTTTCATGTACTGCTTGTGTATCTTCTAAGAAATGTCTATTCAGATTTTTTACTCTATTTTGTCTTCTTCCTTCCTTTTTTCCTTCCTTCCTTCCTTCCTTCCTTCCTTCCATCACTGCCTTAGCTTCTTCAATTCTGCCTCTTTCCATAGCACATGAACCAGTCCACTTCTCTTTCTCTCCCATTTCTCCACTATGTATTTGTTCATTATAATGGCTCCTACCTGTCTGGTGCTGCAGGGATGTCTTCTGGCAGCTTGGGCCATGAAGACCCAGGTAGGCCTGTGGGCATCCCTCCCCCCACCATCTGGGTCAAGAGAACTCAGGTGGGCCTGTGTTCCTCTTTTGATGTTTAACTTTGAGACAGCATCTCACCTAAGTTGCATAGGTTAGCTTTGAACTCTTTCTATAGCCTAGTGTTCATTTGATAGCTTTGATCTTGAGAATAAATTTGAACATGATTTATTTTCAAAATGAATTAAATGTCAGGAGATTTTGAAATTCAGAGAAAAGTAGAAAAAGAATAAATATAAAGAATGCAATATAAGCCGGGCAGTGGTGGCGCACACCTTTAATCCCAGCACTCGGGAGGCAGAGGCAGGCGGATCTCTGGGAGTTCGAGGCCAGCCT
>NW_004949102.1:16425788-16427354 GCF_000317375.1 Microtus ochrogaster | reverse complement strand
TTTTTGTTTTTCGAGACAGGGTTTCTCTGTGGCTTTGGAGCCTGTCCTGGAACTAGCTCTTGTAGACCAGGCTGGTCTCCAAACTCACAGAGATCCGCCTGCCTCTGCCTCCCGAGTGCTGGGATTAAAGGCGTGCGCCACCATCGCCCAGCATGGCAATGATTGTTTGTTGCCAAGGTCTATAAAACTTAATATGCCTTCAACTTTTCTGGAAAATAAAATTATTCTTGATGTAGTATAATGTTTTATACATATTTTATCTTATGCTAAACTTATTTTGGAAAATAAATTGAGAAATACTGTTTTTAAAATTAACATTTAAGGAGCATGTAATTACAGCATATGTAGGTCAAGTTTCCAAATGTAATAACCTAATATCCTATAACATTTTTTCCATTGAAAAGTGAGAGTATTTATAGTATTTTCAGTATTTATTTTGTAATAACTTAAGCCCTTAGTTTAAAACCCTATTTTATATTATAAAGAAGTTATAGTCAAAGACTGAAGTTTTATATCTTTTGTGAATGACAGAGCAAACTCTAGGTCTTATGTGAATCTCCTTCATTTTATAGGCCTATGAAGAGTACACCAGCAAGCTAGATGCCCTCCAGCAAAGAGAACAACAGCTATTGGAGTCCTTGGGGAATGGAACTGATTTTTCTGTTTCTAGCTCAGCGTCAATGGACACTGTTACATCCTCCTCTTCCTCTAGCCTTTCAGTGCTACCTTCATCTCTTTCAGTTTTTCAAACTCCTACCGATGTATCAAGAAACAACCCCAAGTCACCACAAAAACCTATTGTTAGAGTCTTCCTGCCTAACAAACAGAGGACAGTGGTGAGTCAATGTTTATTCTAATGTTTTTACTATTTCTTTGTGTTGAACATTCTATCACTGCATATTTAGAGCCATGAAAATGGAAGTATCCATTTCAAACAAGGATACAAAAGACATAGATTGTTTTGTGCCAAAGTCTATATAGTTACCAAATTTCTTTTCAAATCTTATTTGGTTTCTCTTCTCTCTTCTCTCTCCTCTCCCCTTTCTCTCTTGAGACATGGTTTTATTATGTAGCCTTGACTGGTCCAAAACACATTATGTGGATGAGACTAACGTCCAGTTAACAGAGATCTGCTTGTCTCTGCCTCTCAAGTGTTGGGATTAAAAGTGTACGTCCTGGCATTCCATCAAACTTCAACTTCAATGGCACTTAAACATAAGTAGCAGTTAAGATTCAGTTAGGAGACTGAAGAGATGGCTCAGTAGTTAAGAGCACTGGCTGCTCTTGCAAAGGACCTGGGTTCAGTTCCCTGCACTTTTATGTTGAATCACAACCATCTGTAATTCCATTTTGGGGGAACTTTATGCCCTTTTCTGGCCTCCAAGCACACATATAGTGCCCTTTTAGACAGGCAGGCAAAATACTCAAAAGTATAAAATAGCCGGGCGGTGGTGGCGCACGCCTTTAATCCCAGCACTCGGAAGGCAGAGACAGGCGGATCTCTGTGAGTTCGAGACCAGCCTGGTCTACAAGAGCTAGTTCCAGGACAGGCTCCAAAACCACAGA
>NW_004949102.1:16421531-16424307 GCF_000317375.1 Microtus ochrogaster | reverse complement strand
GTGTGTGCCACCACCCTGTGTCATTTTTTTGTTTTTTTGAGAAAGGGTTTTCCTATAACTGCCTGACTGCCTTGGAACTCACTCTATACACCATACTTGAGCTCACAGACAGATCCGCCTGACTGCCTCCCAAGTGCTGGGATTAAAGGCATGAGCCACCACACCCAGCCATTCTTTTTTTAAAAAAAAAAAAACTTTTTTTAAGATTAATTTATTTATTTTATGTATGTGAGTGTTCTATCTACATGTATACCTGCACACCAGAAGAGGACTTTCAATCTCATTATTACAGATGGTTATGAGCCACCATGTGGTTGCTGGGAATTGAACTCAGGGCCTCTGGACGAGCAGCCAGTGCTCTTAACCTCTGAACCATCTCAGTAGCGCAATACTTAATACAGATAGGCCGCGCACATACCAACTGAGGAATATATAGTTTTTTTGAGGATACTTAGAGATAGGATCTCTCACTGGTCTGAAACTCACCATGTAGGATTAAACTGGCTGGCCAGCGAGCCCTAAAAATCCACTGTTCCCTGCCTTCCCAGTGATGGGATTATATGCACATGTCACCACATCCAACTTACGTTTTTTGGTTGAGACAGGGTCTGTGCATAGCCTTGGCTTTTCTGGAACTCGCTATGTAGACCAGACTGACCTCAAACTCACAGAGATCCTTCTGCCTCTGCTTCTTGAATGTTGGAATCAAAGATGTATTCCACTACTCCGGGCTCACATCTAACTTACATAAAGTCCCAAAATTCAGCTCAGGTTATCAAGCTTATGTGGTACACACTTTATTAACTGAGCCATCTCTCCCCAGCCCTTTGGGTGTTTTTGAAACAGAATCTCACTATGTAGTCCAAGCTGGCCTTTAAATTTGTTACCCTTTTTTTACTATGATAAAGACCATGGCCAATTAGAGAAGGAAAGAGTTTATGTGGTTTATACTTCTACATCACAGTTGACAGAATTTAGCGTAGGAACTCAAGGCAGGAATCTGAGGTAGGAACTGAAGCAGGGGCCATGGAGAAGCACTGTTTACCGGCTTGCTTCCCATGACTTCTCAGCCTGCTTTCTTATCCCATCCAGAACCTTTTGCCCAATATAGCACCACCTCCAGTAAGCTAGGCCCTCCGCATCCAACATTAATCAAGAAAATGTCCTCATTTCAAGGCATTTTCTCATTTAAGATTTTCTTTCCCAGATAGGAAACCAACCAGCACACTGTTGAGTCTCAATTTTTTAACTCAAAACAATCCTCTTGCTAAAATGATATTCTTTGGAATGACTTATTCTGATCTGTAACCACTTACAAAAAAATGATAAATATCTATTTTACAGGCAAGTCCTATAAAACATTTAAAGAATTATAGAATACTAGTCACAAAGTTTATATCCTGGACCACATGAGAGTCTGTCTCAAAAAAAGAAAAGCAATAGTTGTTTTGTTTGTAATTTTTCTTTTTTAGATATTTGGGAAGTTCTAAATACTTGGGAAAGTATTGAGAACCATATATTGCATAGCTCTTAGTCAGCTATAATGAATATTAATATTTGCTTCATATTCTCCATACAGAAATTATATTCCCTTATCAATCACATTCTCCTGTTGAACATCCTGTTCCCTACTAAAAATAACCCCTATGATAAATGTGGTAATATCAGTCTCAGGTTATTACATATGTATCTATGTTAGTATTTTGTTTTGTTTGCTTTTTGTTTTGTTTTTTTGTTTTTGTTTTTGTTTTGTTTTTTTTTTTTTTGGATTTTCAAGACAGGGTTTCTCTGTGGCTTTGGAGCCTGTCCTGGAACTAGCTCTGTAGACCAGGCTGGTCTCAAACTCACAGAGATCTTCCTGCCTCTGCCTCCCAGGTGCTGGGATTAAAGGCGTGCGCCACCACCGCCTGGCAAGTATTTTGTTTTTTAAGTGATAAGTATGATAGTACCATATGTATGTCCAGGATTTTACTCAAAATTCGGATTTCAAGATATGCATTTATATTTGTTAATTTAAGAAAATTTCATCAGCCATTCCATTTTTGCATGTCCTTTCTCTGGTAGATATCTATTATCATCATTATTGTTATTATTACTGTTATTACGAACAGACAAGTGGTGGTGGCTCACACCTTTAATCTAATACTTGGGAGTCATGTGCCTTTAATCCCAGTACTAGGGAGGTGGAGACAGGAAATGATATGGCTGGGCAAAGGGAAAAATATAAGTCTGGAGGAAACAGGAATTGAAGGCATTCAGTCTGAGGAGTTGTAGACACAGGATACCCCATTTAGTCTGAGAGTTTCAGAGGTAAGAACTAGTGGCTGACTGCTCTGCTTCTCTGATCTTTCAGCTTCCACCCCCAAATATCTGACTCCGGGTTCTTTTTATTAAGACCAATTAGAATTCGCACTACACTCACCAGTATAAATAAGTAGGATTAAAGTAGTAGGTTAAGAATTAAAGGATATTATTCACTAGAATAAATGGTACAGCCCCAGGAAATATCTTCCCTCTGTATTGTTGACCACAGTGAAACAAAAACCTAAGGTGTACATTTTTTGTAGGCAGGAAGAATAATACTGGTTTCTCAAAGTTTTAAGTTTTAACAAGTTTTTTTTAACTGATTAACCTGTTTTGTTTTGATTATCACCACAATTTATTAGAAAAAAATATCACTTTCATAAATCCATTCTGTTGACCCTGGTTCTTTACAAGTTAAATTCAATTTTCCCAGGAAGCACTTTAATTCTAACATTGTCTTTACTCTGTGAAG
>NW_004949102.1:16415635-16421099 GCF_000317375.1 Microtus ochrogaster | reverse complement strand
CCCAGCTTTTTGAGAGGTGCTCTTCTTACTCTTAATATGTTTTAAGCATAGCATATCACAGTTTTCCTTAAAAACATTGTGATTAGTTTAACTTAGTTTAACAGAGCTGAAAAAGATTCAATATCAAGATTAATTATCATAAAATCAGAAAGCTATGTCTTAGTTAGGGTTACTATTGCTGTGATGAAACATGATGACCAAAAACAACTTGGAGAGGAAAGAGTTATTTGGCTTAAATTTCCACATCACTGTTTATCACTGAAGGAAGTCAGGACAGAAACTCAAACAGGGCAGGAACCTGGAGACAGCTGATGCAGAGGCCATGGTGGGGTGCTGCTTACTGGCTTGTTCCTCACTCCTTGCTTAGTCAGCTTTCTTACAGAACCCAGGACCACCAGCCCAGGGATAGCACCGTCCATCCTCCCTTATCAGTCACTAATTGGAAAATGTACTACAGGCTTATACCTGCAGTGCATTATACTTTAAGTGGATGAATGTTGTGCTTTGCATGTATGTCTGTTCATTATGTGTGTGCCTGGTCCTTGTGGGGTCAGAAGAGGACATCAAATCCCCTAAGACCAGGTGTTACAGGCAGCTGTGAGTCACTGTGTGGGTGCTGGGAATTGAACTTGGGTCCTCTGCAAGAGCAGCGAGTGCTCTAAACCGCTAAGCCATCTCTGCAGCCCTTACAGTTTAGTCTTATTGTCTAAGTCTTTTTTTGTCAGTTGAGGGTCCTTTCTGTCGGATGATTATAGCTTATGTTAGGTTGGCATAAAACTAGCCAGCACAAGCTATAAATTTAAAGTTGTGTTCAAATCTACATATTGGTTTGCATATGTATTCTGTACAAGTTTATTTTTGCCTTTGTCCTGCCAAGCCTACCATGAACATCTGCAGTCCAGAATGCTGGGAAGCAGGAAGGACAGGAATGTAGACTAATTCTTGGGTACATAATAAGTTTGAGGCCAGACTGGACTACATGAAATCCTGTCTTGATAAGAAAAAAGAAAAAAAAAAGAATTACTACTATCAAGGTACCAGCACAGATAATTCAACGTATAACATTTTTGATGTCCAACCAAATTTTAGGGTGACTCCTTAAAGTTTTGTAAAAAACTTTATATTATAGAAGAGTTTAAGCATAAAAGTAATAAAGTCTCATGGGCCCTTAATCAATAATTACTTCATTTTTTATTATAAAATTCCAACAGAACTATTTTGTTTAGGTGTGAATTTTCCTATGGCAAATAAGTATTCAGATGAGTACATATATTCTTATTGGCTCAGTAACATGAACTCATGGCTGACATCCCTGTGACTGAGGCCTGAAGTAAATTTCCCCAACACACATATGTACTGGGTCTCTGTCCTGCTAGCCAGCTCCCAAAAAATGACATGTTGACTTCTTATTAATGAAATAATAAGGTTGGCCCATAGCTTAGGCTTATCCCCAAGTAGCTTTTATAACTTAAATTAACCCATTTATATTAATCTATGGTGTTACCTCTTTTCCATATTGCACCTCCTTTTTCCTCGCTGTGTCTCCTGTGCACCTAGATTCTCCTCTTCTTTCTTTCCCTGGAAATCCCACCTATATCTCCTGCCTAGCTATTGGCCGCTCATCTTTTATCATCTTTTATTACACCAATCAAAGCAAATACTTCTTCACACAGTGTACAAATACCCACAACACACACACATACACACACAAACACCTTCCCTGCCCTACTCTTTACAGCCTTCACTAGACTTAGGCTTTAAATAGCATTTCAGTACTATTATTCTGGGAAATTATCTGAAAGCACAAGTTTAGAAAATGTAGCACTAGACTGAATTGCACACAGATTTATATTATGAAAGCAGAAAGGTGTAGGCAAACTGTCACTTTGTTCAACCTTAGCTAGGAAAGTACATAAATTGGGTGACAGGTTTTTCAGTGATCTTCATGTATCCATAAAAACAATAAAGGTTTTTACATTTTCTAATGAGTAGACAAATGCACACATATATTTGCCACAAATAATGAAGATTTCCTATGTAAACCTAGTTACTTCTTCCTGAATACTTAAAATGATGATAGTGCACTCGACGTACAAACTTAAAATAGGACCTCACTCTGTTACCCTGGGTGGCCTGGAGCTCACAGAGATAGACCCTCTTACTTTTGCCTCCCAAGTACTTGGGTTAAAGGTACACACTACCACACCTGGCCATAGTTTCAGTGACTACATTAAACTGTGCTTATTATTTCTAAACATAGAGCCTACCTAATTCATCTTTCTAGATCATTCCCCTTTGATATACTATTTGAATCAGCCGCTTTCTGTTCTGTTTGATTCCACTAATAACCCTAACCCCACCTCCACCTTAAACATAAAAATTCTAAAATTTTCAGAAGCTATGGAGTTGCTAAGTAAGTTAAAGTGACTGAAGTGACTGTAGTAGTTAATCTTAGACCTCCTAAAACATCCTTTCCTTCTGACTTTCCTACTGAGAGCTACTCCTTGTTTTCTCACTGCCTTTCGTTAGTTTGTCAAATTTGACTGGGTAGATGATACATGGGGATACATGGGAAGAGCTGTGTGATAGGATTAACTATGGTTTTCCTTTGCCTAGTCCTCTGCTCTCAGTGTTCTAGGAAATATGTATTCAGTTGGCATACTCTTAACCACAGTAAAAACAGGAGCATCTCTCAACCAAAGTCCATGTCTCAGTTTAAAGAACTCAAGTATTGTTTAGGAAGTCATAAATTTAGTCTTGTACCTGCTAATATCATTAGCAGCTGATTAACACATGTATGTCATCTGTTGCCAGAAAAAGTTAGTGATAGCCACAACAGTAATATGAGATTCTAGAGAAGGGCAAGTGCCCAGATAGAGACACTAAAGAATTAAACATCAAATATCAGATCAGTGTCTGTGTCTGTCTGTCTGTCTGTCTGTCTGTCTGTCTGTCTGTCTGTCTGTCTGTCTCCCTCCCTGTCTCCCTGTCTGTCTGTCTTCTGTCTCTCTGGGTGGGTGGGCAATGATGGTGTATGTGCGTGTATGTATGCCTGCTAGTGCATGAGCTTGTAGAGACCAGAAATCAATGGGAGGTGTCCTTATAACTTTTCATCTTGTTTTTTGAGACAGGATCTCTCTGTGAACCTAGAACTCACTCTTGCCACTAGATTGGCTGACCAGTGAGGCCCCTTTCCCCAGGGCCACACTGGAGTTACAGATGTACTGCCATACTCAGCTTATTAGTGGGTACTGAGGACCCAGACTCAGGTCCTCATGTTTGAGCAGCAAAAACATTAGCTGCTGAGGTGCCTCTCTAGCCTCCGCATATATCCTAGGGCACATATCTTCTTCTGCTTTGTTTATAGTGGTAGTAAGGCATCTCTTAATGATCATTAATTTAACTGAAGGCTTATACAGCTTTCACGATGGGTTAAAACTGATTTTACAGCTAGATATGGTAGCATACACCTGTGCTTACAGCAGTTGAGAAGCTGACATAGGAAGATCTAGAGCTCCAGACTGACCTGGACTACAACAGTCACTGTCTCAAAAACAATTTTTTTTTTTTGAGTGTTGACCTTTAAGTGTTGTCAAGGGCGGGACCATTGTACTGGTGTATATAGTGTAGAAAATACTATTATATTTTCTGTTCATATATATGTACATGTAATTTAATAAAATACTTACCAGTCTTTTTTTAATTTTTAATTTTTATTTGAGACAGGGTCTGTGTAGTCCTGACTGTCCTGGAGCTCGGTATGTAGACCAGGCTAGACTTGAATTTACAGAAATCCTGCTGTCTCTGCCTCCCAAGTGCTGGGATTAAAAACATGTACCACCATGCCCAGCCTTAATTTGGTAAAATAATAATAACTTGATATAATTTTCCTTGAATTATAAGTAGATTATAGGCATGATACTGTATTTCACTCTAGGAGTCCATAAAGTATTTTAATTATATAAGGTAAATGACTAAGTTTTAAGAATATTATTTGAAAGAAAACCTCCTTCTCTTTACCTCTTACACATATTTATGTCATAGGTACCTGCAAGATGTGGCGTTACAGTCCGTGACAGTCTAAAGAAAGCACTGATGATGAGAGGTCTTATCCCAGAGTGCTGTGCTGTTTACAGAATTCAGGATGGGTATGGTTTGTATGTGTTGTGTCATTTTCTTTGTAAAGAAATGAGACATCGAGCTTTGAGTTCGTTTTGTAGTCTTTATCCAAATCCAAGGAATTGAAAATCAACCAGTCCTCAGGGACTGGAGAGATGGCTCAGTGAGAATACTGGTTGACAGCTCACAGCCAACTGTAACTCCAGTTCCAAGGACTCTAAAACCCTCTTATGATCTCCTCAGGCATGTATGAGGTGCACAGACTTATATGCAGGCAAAACATCCCTATACGTTAAGACAGAAGAAAGGAAATATTTTTTACTAAAAGATTTAGAACATCAACTTTAAAAATCGTACTAATACCATTCTTGAAATTTTGAAGGTCATTGGTCATTTGTGTGGTTTTACTATTTATTCCTGTGCAAATGTCTTTATTAGAGTTTATCATTTTTATAATTTGTGAACTATTAGAACAGTGGTTCTCAACCTATGGGTCATAACCCCTTTAGAAGGTGTAATGACCCTTTTACAGAGGTTGCTTAAGACCATCAGAAAACACAGATATTTACACTACAATTCATAACAGTAATAAAATTACAGTCATGAAGTAAAATTGAAAATAATTTTATGATTGGGGTCACCACAACATGAGGAACTGTATTAAAGGGTCGCACCATTAGGAAGGTTGAGAAGCGCTGCTTTAGAATGTGATTAGTTTAGATAAAGTGTCTTTGTACAGTTCATAGTTCCATTAGAGTCTACCAAAATGAATATTTTGTAGTGAAGCATTTTTCATAAAGTAATATTGTTCTAAGATGTTTATGTTTTGAATCTACATTTTGAGGCTTGTTGTTCTTTGAATGCTCTTTTTCTCTGAATTGGTAGATAAAACCATACCTGTGTGTTGGGAAGATAGGAGCTTTTTCATTTGATTGATTTTGATTTTTTGTAACAGGCCTTTTCTGTATAATCTTAGCTGTTCTCGGCTGTCCTGGAACTTGCCCTGTAGACAAGGCTGGCTGCAAACTCAAAGAGACCTTCTTGTCATTGCCTCCCAAGTGCTGGGGTTAAAGGCATGCACCACCACCACCACCACCCAGCTCTTTGTTGTTGTTGTTTTTTGTTTTTTGTTATTTTTTTTGTTTCGTTTGTTTGTTTTTTAAACCCCAGGAACAATCTGGTTTTGGCTGTTGTAGGTTTTTCTGGAACTGACTTAAAAAAAAGAGTAAATATATTTACACTGATCTTGTCTAAGAGTAATACCTTATTAGAGTTAAATTTTAAAATTAACACGTAAGGGTGGTGGTGGCTCAGGCCTTTAATCCCAGCATTCGGGAGGCAGAGG
>NW_004949102.1:16407270-16414815 GCF_000317375.1 Microtus ochrogaster | reverse complement strand
TGCGCCACCATCACCCGGCTAAATAAATAAATCTTTACAAAGAAATCAAGAATGGTTTTGTCTCCATCTTTTTCAGAGAGAAGAAACCAATTGGCTGGGACACTGATATTTCCTGGCTTACTGGAGAGGAATTGCATGTAGAAGTACTGGAGAATGTCCCACTTACAACACACAACTTTGTATGTACCTTTTCATATTTGAGCTGTCAAAAATGCTCAGTTTCTTTTGACTTTTTTAATTTAGGGAATATGAAATAGAGATAACTAATTTTGAGATTAATAATGTACCTAATTCTGATCTTGAAAATCTTGTGTTTAAATAGCTTTATCTTCCTCTTTATTCTTTATTTGTAAGTTAATAATTTGTAATATATCTCTTAAAAGAACAAAAATTAGAGGCTGGAAAGATGGCTCAGTGGTTAGAGCATTGACTGCTCTTACAGAAGACCCAGGTTCAACTCCCAGCACCCACATGCGGCTCATAACTATCTGTAATTCCATTTCTAGGGGAGCGACATCTTCATACAGATAAACATGCAGGCAGAATACCAATGTACATAAAATAAAAATAAGTAATTAAAAAACACACTAATGTAAAAGTCTATCTAGTAAAGTGAAAATTTCTAGAGGTCAGCATTTGTATAGATAAGAAGGTATGGTATGGTTTTCTGTGTACAAAAATGCATGGTGGTCGGCCCAAAGCTTACTTGTTTTTCTCTTCATTACTTCCCATTCTTCTCTTTTTCTTAAAAGAAAACTGGGGTCCATGCTGTATGATAGTCCTCATTTTTAATTTCCTAATCAGTAGGCCTTGAATGTTAATCTTTTTGAGTACACCTAGCTTTATTCTTATAATGATTGCCTAGTAGCCTATAAAAATCAAATCTGGTATCTTTCCTCTATTAATAAAAATATAATTTTTTATATTTATAAAATACTTTTTACCAGGTTAGACTGTCTGTATCTCAACATACGTTTCAGAAGGATAAGGTACAGGATGGGGAATTAGAGTAGTTGAACTGGTATTGAGTTCTTCTTGAGACTTTGCCTTGTGGTTTTTTGTTTTTTGGGTTTTTTTTGCAAATTTTGTAAAACCTAGCTTAAGCTTCTTACCAGCATGCAACAGCCTCCTAATCACCACCTCCCATTTACCATACATCTTTAGAAGAGCTTAGATTCTAGACTGAGCATAAGCAATGGCCCAGAGGAATAATAGACCTTTCTAGGTCAACCTTTATTCACAAAAGTATCTTTACAGACATGTAGTTTGCTTTAAATTCATACTCAAATGCATACCCACTAGTTTTTACCCCTTTGTATGTTCTGCTCTCTTTATTCCACACACACACACACACACACGTGTGTATGTGTAGTATGTATGTATGTGTATATAAAATCAACCAGATTAACATAGTATAAATAGTATAATACATAGTACAACTATGTATAAGTAGCAGAAAGAAAGCACTAGGTAAGCAAATGAAAAATGAAGGATATTAGAAATTCATGACACAGCAGACTGTTAGTGAGTAAAAATTTAGATGGCTGGCTAAAAGGTCAGATTTGTGCCTGTACGTATGTGTGAAATAGCGGTAAGCTAAAGATGCTTAGTTTGGCAATTTGCTATCTAAATGAATATCAAAGGAGGTATTTTTCACTTCTGTATAATCCCAGACAAATGGAAAAGGAGGAAAACTAGAAACAAACTTTTGCTTTTTTCACATGCTTTCTCAGGTGACAAGGGAACAGACCTCACTATATAAAGGTTTTTGAAAGGCCAGAGTGGATTATGTGTCTATATTTTTTTTAACTGTTCATTAAATAAATTTTTTAAAATAGAGTTTTGAGCTGGGTCTGGTGGCACACACCCTTAATCCTAGCACTGGGAGGCTAAGACAGGTAGACCACTGGGAATTCAGGGACAGCCTGGTCCACATAGTAAGTCCCTGTTTCAAAAAGGAAAATAAAGTTTCATAGCAGATGTGATTTTCCATACCTGGAATCCTGGTACTTGGGAGGCAGAAGCAAGAGGCTGGCTGAAAGTTCAAGACCAACTTCTGTCACCAAAACCAATTTAACAGAAAGAAAAGTAATTTGGTGTTAAAATAAAATGTATCATGAACTGTATCATTATACATAATAAAGTATATAAAAGTCCTGAGTTATGTTTGAGGTAAGTACTGTTATAGATTCATATATACTGGATCGTGATATAAAATTAATTTATTACTTATTGATTGTGGCTTTAAAAAACGAAACCAAGGTGATTGAAATTATACAACAAAGAATAAAGTCTTCCTTACTATCAACATTCTGAAATAACTATTGTTAAGAGATTTTTTGTTACATATTTTTCTGTTTACTATACAGCACATATATACTTTATATAGTTTCTCCCTTTAGGAAGAAAAAAATCCCCTTAATATAGTGCAGTTTCTTTGATCCCTGGTGAACATTAAAAGTCACTGGTTATTTTTCAAGATTTTTGAACATTTATTTAGTTTGTTACATGAAGAAGTTCATCTGAAAGCATAGACTAAAAATAAGTCCACATCAGACATTATTCCAGAGGTGTCTTAAAAAAGTATGTTAAAGTTGAGGGGAGAAGTTTCCTTTCTTTCTATTGAAATCTCAGAGCTAAATTTTAAATTAAAAGTTGCTGAATTCAACTATAATATCTCCTTATTACAAACAATTCAGTTCATAATTCTGAGGTCAGATAAAATAATCCCCTTAATAAAATTACAGTGTAGATTTCATGGAGCCACTGATGACTTTTAATAGTTTCTGTTTTGAGCTCTTGGGTAATTGTTTTTATGTTACTAAATATCTTTTAGCCACGATTTCTTGCTTTGTCAACTTTACCATATGCTGGTTGCTGATTCTATTAGGATTAACTCATTTACAGCATTATAACCCTCTCTTTCTCCTCTCTTCAATTTTGTTGTTGTTCTGTTTGATAACTGTGAAAGTTTAAATAAGTATATCTTTGTTTCTTAGACTATTAATACTAGCAACTATTTTTTTTTTTACCTTCCCCCTTTATGTGGTAATTAAATGATACCTTTTTGGGTTTTATTCCTCTTTTTACTTTTTTTATGTGGTTAAGCTTGACCTCATTTATTCTTTTTAATTCAATTTTTAAATTTTTTTGAGAATTTCATACATGAATTACTTTAAATGTTGCTTGTTGACCTTGGAGGGATAACACACCAGGAGGCTCAATTCTTTTATTTGTTGTATTTTCTGAGTTTTAAGTTGGATATAAGGATAAAATAGTATTTCAGATCCCTGGTTTTCAACATTATATTCTGGTATGCAATTTTATGATATAAATTATTTAAAAATTGTTATTTTGAGTAAGAGGGTACATTGCAAGTATTTAAAACCTTTTATGATTTTTCATTTTGCAGGTACGGAAAACTTTTTTCACCTTAGCATTTTGTGACTTTTGTCGAAAGCTGCTTTTCCAGGGTTTCCGCTGTCAAACATGTGGCTATAAGTTTCACCAGCGTTGTAGTACAGAGGTTCCACTGATGTGTGTTAATTATGACCAACTTGAGTAAGTAATCCACAAAGAACCTCTTTGCTACTACTTTGTAGTTAAATTTTCATAATGTGAAACTAGTATACCTTGAAAGTCAGTGAGGAGTGTTTGCCCATTGCATTTGTTACAGGATGTTTAAAGTCTGATCAGAAAGTAGTACAGGTGACTCTCCTCTCCCAAATACAAGAATACTGGACCTGCTGCACATGCTCTCTTAAGTCTTTAGAAACCCTTTTTAGCCAGGCGGTGGTGGCACATGCCTTTAATCTCAGCACTCAGGAGGCAGAGGCAGGCAGATCTCTGTGAGGTAGAGACCAAGCTGGTCTACAAGAGCTAGCTCCAGGATAGCTAGGGATATTAGAGAAACCCTGTCTCGAAAAAAAACAAAAAAAAAGGTGGTGGGGGAGGAGAAATCACTTTTATATGGTTTGGGGTGGATATAGAATAGTGTTTCAGTTAAGTTGACTGTTGCATTTTTTAACAATGAGTCTGATTCTGTGGTCCATTTTAACAGTTACATTAATATTCTTCACCTCACCCATGTCTGTTTCACGTCTAGCCCTTTTCCCTTTCTTTAAAGGAATAATTATGTACATTTGTTTCTAAAATTCCTTTATACTTTATAGTATGTCTAATAGACTAGATGTAGTTTATTGTAATCTTTTCTATAATTCCTTTTGTTGCTGCTGAAATAGAACTTGACTTTTAAGTAAATTATAATGATATATCCAACTTAGCTACTCAGTAGGCAGATGCAGATGGATCTCTGTAAGTTCAAGGCCAGTTTGATCTACACAGTGAGTTCCAGGGCTACACAATGAATCCATCTCAGAAAACAAACATACAAAAAAACAAAAAGGGTAATCTAATTTTACCACTAGATATTTTCTTTTAGTCTTTAAACCACACAGTATGATTTCCCCCTGTAATATATAGAAATTGACAGTTGGCCAGTTATAGAAAAGAACAATTAGCTTTAGATATGAGCTACCCTAGAAAGTACAATGTAATTTTTTTTAAAAAAAAAATCTTTAGAAAAAATACTTAATTGAATTTTAACAGTTGTTTGCACAAGTAAAACTTGATCTCACATTTTTCCATTACCTCTGTGTTCTCGTGTATTGAAGCTTCTGGGTTTTGCACAAGTTAGGTTTGTTTTGTTTTGTTTTGTTTTTGCCTCACAGTTTGCTGTTTGTCTCCAAGTTCTTTGAGCATCACCCAGTACCACAGGAGGAGGCCTCCTTAGCAGAGACTGCTCTTACATCTGGATCCCCTTCCGCACCCCCTTCAGACTCTATTGGGTATGATTTGGTTCCTACTGTTTAATGACATGTTATTTGAACTGCCTTCCTTTGGATCTTTTGGGTAATTGTAAACCTTTTCAACACTAGAACTGTTAAATTATGGATATTTGAGGCTGGAGAGATGGCTCAGAGTTTAAGAGCACTGACTGCTCTTCCAGAGGTCTTGAGTTCAATTCCCAGCAACTACATGGTGGCTCACAACTATCTGTAATGAGATCTGGTGCCCTCTTCTGGCCTGCAGGCATGGAGGCTGAACACTGTGTACATAATAAATAAATCTTTAAAAAAAAATGGATATTTTCACCCAATAATGTATTTTATCACAATATTCAAGCGTTTACATGCATTTGGTTCAGAATGGGATTAAAAACATAGTATAGTGGTTATGCCTTTAATCTTGGCACTGATGAGGCAAAAGCAGGCAGATCTCTGTGAATTGGAGGCTGGCCTCATCTACACAGTAAATTATTACCTTGAAAACCAAAACAGCCTATATGGCTGACTACTGTGGCTGCTTTGCACTGATCTTCAGGTTAGCTTTATTTATTAACACACAAATACTATACCACTAATTTCCCTTTTTTTGTCTAAAGTAAGAAGAAGGCTATAACATAAGAAAAACTATATACAATAAGTGCAATGACTATATACAGTGTATACAGGCAGTAAATACATCAGCAATGTCTAGTCCATATGCATTTGACAAATTCAGAGAAAAGACTCCATATCTATCCTATCTTGGTGAGTCCAAAGTCTTGCACATAGTTTATTTTCTATCATAAGTTGTTTTCTGCATCAGGTAAGCAAGGAAAACTATAACTATCTAGTCTTCACCTCCCTCAGAGACCCAAGAAGGAAATAATATTAGCTGAGTAAGCAGGAAGTGCACGCAAGCAACTTCCAAAAAATGTGAGAAATAACAGAAACAGCTGACTGCCTGGACAGTCACCCAAAGTTTCTCTGCAATGGTGGGGCATCCATCTTCGGCCTGCAGACCTAGCATGTTTGACAGACTTTTCTGTGAAGCAGGATATTCTGAAAGGCTGTCCCTCCTTGTCTAGACAATGTTTGTCAGTCTTTTTTGTTTCTACTTGTCCAATTACAGCAGCATACTGTCAGCAGTAAAGGCAAGGGCATTTTCTTACCCAGTTTACTTTGCCACAAAGAAAGTAAACTGCATGTGGAGTTTCTTCAATTTCCATTATCTTCTCTGAAGTAGATTGGTGCTACCAGGAGCAAACATGTCTCATGGTCATTTAAAAAAAAAAAAAGCTTATGTTATTAGAACATCTTAAATGCCATATTCTGTAGATTTCTGAAGTGTTTGAAGATGACCTGGTTATCTAAAATATATCTTTGTTTGACCTTGAAAACATACCTACAAGTTCGATTATACTAGGTGATTAATTACTAACCTGTATTTCCTTATTATCCTTAGTTGGTATTAATAATTTTCAAGGACTAGAAATTTGCATTACATTGTTAAATGAGTTGTATAGGTACAATACCTTGAAACCTTGAACTGTAGAAATGTATATATAGTATGTTCTAACAAAATTAATCTCAAAATTGTATCAAAATTGTATACAAAATTTGGATATGATATACAAAAATCCAATCCAATGTAAAGCATTTAAAACTAGTAGTTGCATTTTAAAGGTAGATTCAACAATCTACCTTTTTATCTTATATCTATATCCTCCTGTTTTTCTTTTCAGAATAGAGTCAATAATCTACGCTTTCATCTTATCATATCTATATCCTCCTTTTCTCTTTTCAAAACAAGACCCTTGAATCTACATTTATGTTTTTTCCTGAACATTACCAATAACAACTTGTAACCAACCCCCTAAACAGTAAGAAATATCCATAACCCATTAAACAACCAAAAACCACCCACCCCACCTCTTGGGAATGTGGGCGTCATCCTTAAATTTACTTCCTGCTGTCTGGAAGTTATGGTACCTTTAGGGGTTCCTGAAAAGAAAAATTGGAGTTAATTGTCAAGTCTTAGGAGAAGTAGCTGTATCATTTGTTGTCCAGTTTCTACGTAATGGAAAAGTGCAGGGCTTATCTCAAGTTCTGGCTACAGCAATTTGGCTGGATCATCTCAGCTAGTCACCTCAAAATTGTTCTGAGCAGTTTTTAGTTGAAGGCTGATCTTTTTGTGATCTTTTTTAGCTTTTTTATCATAGTCTTTGATGAATTTGTAGGGCCTTATCCTCCTATGGAGACTTCAAAGGTCACTGCAGAAAACTAGAGACTCAAACCCGAAATCATGTAAAGGAAGGTAGATGAAACTGTTTCTAGAATTACTTAGTACTCTGTGTGACCATTAATATCTGCAGGAGCCTGCTCCTACAAAGTCAGCTAAGGTTCCTGGAGAGGGGATCCTCAAGACCAAAGAAACTTCAGATGAAAGAACTGAGATAGAAGCGGGAGGTTTGTCTAGTCTTTAATTGCTCTGGAAGGAGTTTCCTCTAGATAGTAGGAAACTGGATTTGGCACAGGGGCCTGCAAGAGGCCCCTCATGGAGTTTCCCTGAACCTTGGATATCCCTTCTTCCCTTCTTGATCTACTTTCATTAGTCCAGTGCCTGTCTTACCACACCTGCATAATCCAGAAGGGAAGGGCGTTATGAATGCTTACCAAAAACATGTTTCTAGGAATGCCTTGTCTACAATCCTTTTTTTTT
>NW_004949102.1:16385553-16406330 GCF_000317375.1 Microtus ochrogaster | reverse complement strand
ATGGATGGAGATAGAGACAAAGATCTACAATCCTTTTTAAGGTGACCTTGGATGCCACAATTGTAACACTTGACCAGTTCAGATTTTCTGCAGACCTCTGGAAATTGCCTCTCCTAGTATCATCATGGTCATGAGAGTCAATGTTAATTGTATCTTGAATCTATTCCTAAAAGGGGCTATCTTGCTATTAATGGCCTAATTATCCTTTTGCTTTGAGAATTAGCATTTTCAAAAGCCAGAGATTCAATTATTATTAGTTTAGCTTCTGAGTTTGGTATCATTCTCTTTACTGCTGATGTCAATCTTTCTAAGAACTCCATGAAGGTTTTGTTTGGGCCCTTTATAACTTTAGTAAATATAACTCAGGTTTTTTTTTTCCTATTTCTCCAGTTTTTGTCCCAAACATTTAAAGCTGCTGTGTGGCATAAATCCAGGGTGTAGTCATATACAGATTGCCTTTCTATAGTAGCATAATTTCCTTTTCTAAGAATTTGATTTTGGGGATTTCCATACCCCTAGCTTTACTCTGTTGTTCCTCTCTATTCTTATATTCTTATAATGCAACACTGAACTTGTTCCCCCATTAAATTCCTGCCTGTACTTGAATATCTCTGTGATATTAAGATGTGTTTTATTAAGTTTTTCTAAGGCCTGTATCTTAGCCCTCAGATTAACCAACTTTTTTAGTTATACAACAAAAATGATAATGCTGATAATGTTTACAACTGATATTATATAAATCCCATCTAAATTAGTTATCCTCATTTAATCATTTCATTTTCAAACTGTCCAGCAGACATATTATACAGAGACCCAAATCCTCTCATTATAATGGTTTTTCCCATTTTTAATGTGGTTTTAAAAAAAAAAAACCTCTTTTAACTAATTCTTCCCTTTAATAATTTCCAATTATCTTTCCAAATCTGCCTATGATCTTCTTGAAGATGTGTGGCTTATTGCTACTTTGTAGATCAGTAAATGCCTGACTAGTTTTCAAGGCATTTACCTAATTTGGTTACAGCCCGAGAAAGGGGTTCATGGAGAACATGCCAGGAGAGAGGGGGAAAAAAAAAAACCTAGTCGGTAGGGCAGTGACTCCAGTTGTGTGTAGCTCTGGCCTATGCTAATGGCTGTAAAGCCACAGGCAAAAAGCTTTTTTATGAATTCATACGCCATACATTGGGCACCAATTGTAACATGAAATAATAAAAACCCAGAGACAGATATTGGGGTTCAACCTGAAGATGAGAAAAGCAAAGCAGCCAGCCACTGGCTCTTACCTCTACCTTAGACCAAAAATGGGCGATCCTGCCTCCACAAATTCTCAGATTGAGACTGAGAGTGAGACCTATCTCCTCCATTTTATATTTTTCCCCAGTTCTGGGATTAATGGCATGTACCACCACCACCTGGCTTGTATGACTGACTAGTGTGGCTAATCTTCAGCAAGCTTTATTTATTAAAACACAAATAATATACCACTATACTGCAGTATAGTTTTTTGAAGCTACCCTTCCTAAGGTCTCACAGGTCAAAAAAATATCAAAATAAATTATATTTCCAAGAGTAATGGCTCATTACTATAATATCAGTACTTGGGAGGCTGAGGCAGGAGGATTACCATGAATTTGAGGTCAGCCTAGGCTAGAGCAAGACCTAGCCTCTAAAAGAAATTAGAGAATAGGTATGTAGCTCAGTCAGTAGAGCCTTTGCCTAACATGTACGTATGAAGCCTTGAATTTTATTCTCAGCACCACATATACTAGACATGCTTGTTGCTATAATCTCAGCACTTGGGAATAGGAGGAGGAAAATCAGAAGTTCATCATCATCTTCAGGAAGTGTTAGTCAGCCTAAGACATATGAGACCATCTTTCAAAAAGGTAGGGATGGAGGCTGGAGAGTTAGCTCAGCAGTTAAGCTGTGCAAGAATGAAGACCAGAATTCAGATCCTATTACCGTCATAACAGCCCACGCATGGTTCCATGCACACCTGCAATGCTAGCAGCAAAGGGGGTAGAGACAGGAGGATTGATGGGACTGGATGGCTTGCAATCTAGTTCTAAATCAAAAAATAAGGCAGAGAGCAGTAAAGCCACCTAATGCCCTCTTTTGGGTTCTGGCATGCATACAGTATCACGAGAGAGAGAGAGAGAGAGAGAGAGAGAGAGAGAGAGAGAGAGAGAGAGAGAGAGAGAGAGAGATATTTATGTGAGGTAAGATGACTCCTCAATAGGTAAAAGTACTTGTCATAAAAGCATGGCAATGTAAAATTGACAAAGTCCAAATATGGTGGTATTCCCAGTGCTCTTACAGCAGAATGAGATAGAAGCAAGAACATCAGCAGAAGTCTACACAACACAGAACTAATAACAGGAGATCTTGCCTCAAAAGTAGGAAGAGAATTGGCAAAAAAAATTCCTCTTGCCTCTGTGTGTGCACGATGGCCTGTGGTCACCTGCAAACACACGTGCAATAATTATAAGTTTTAAATATAAAACAGAATTCTATTTAAATAGTGAGTATATTATCTTTTTATATCACTTGTAAATGCAACCACTATGTAATTTAATCAGATTGTAACAGTTATATCTGTTGGGTCTATTATTAGTTGTATGTTTTTGTAGACAATTGAAACAAAATAATGTTGTTTGGGATTTTAATTAATCTCTTGACTATGGCAATTTCTCCAAACAGAGTCTATAGATCTGTGATGCTTTTCTAATGGCAGATCCCAGTTTTGTGATCAGAGTTGTAGAATATCGTTATATTAGCTTGTCCTGTCTGAATAGGTCATAATGGTAACAAAAGAGTTTGTCTTTCAGTAAAGGAATGCTGTTTTAAAATTGCCTCTGCCACATGTGTTTTTGTCTTAACTAGAGTGAAATGGATTCTGCAAACTTCTCTACAAGTTAATTTCATAATGCTTTTATGTTAGTGTGTAAAATTACTTTTGTAAAGGTAGAAACCAAATGTATTTGGGTTCTCTAGGGGAACAGAACTTATAAAATGAACTCTGTGTATGTGTGTGTGTGTGTGTATGTTGATATGTTTATGTAGATGGAATTTAACGTGTGTGTCTGTGTCTGTCTGTGTCTGTGTGTGTGTGTGTGTGTGTGTGTGTGTGTGTCTGTCTGTCTGTCTGTCTGTCTGTCTGTGTATTTATTAGAATGCCTTACAGGCTGTGGTCCAGCTAGTCCAACATTGGCTGTCTACTCATGGAAGGTCCAACAATCAAGTGGTTATTCAGTCTAGATGTCTCAGCTGGTCTTCAATATATGACTTCTGAATCCTGAAGAAGTAGGTTCTAATGCCAGTGAAGAAATATACTTACTAATGAGCAGGAGCAAGCAAGCAGTCAAAGAGCAAGCAGGCCTCCTCCTTCTGTGTCCTTTTATATAGGCTAGCAGCAGAAGGTGTGGCCCAGATTAAAGGTTGATCTTCCTACCTCAAAGATACAGATTAAAAGTGGATCTTCATACTTCAAATAGTTTAATTAAGAAAACAATCCCACACAGGTATGTCCAGATGCTTGGGTTTTAGTTAATTACAGATACAGTCAAGTTGACAATCAAGGGTAGACATCATATGAAAAAAATTAATTATAATGGTCCTGAAACAAGTATGGGTAAAACAAGGAATTTTGAAAAGTTAATATATTGCTCAGTTTTGAATACATGTAACAGATTACTTCCTTTTTGTATATCAGTACACAGAAACAGTCACTTTGCTTCAAAAATTTTACATAGTCTAACCTAAAACTGAAATCTAAACTATTAGTAGTTTTCTAAAGAGTGTAGAATTCTGTTTAATTTTAATTTTTAATTTTAAAAGGGTTTGTGGCAGATTTATTTGTTAGGTATACAGTATTTAGGCCAGAAAGGGCATCATATCTCATATAGATGGTTGTAAGCCAATATGTGGTTGCTGGGAATTGAACTCAGAACCTCTGGAAGAATAGCCTTTACTCTTAACCTCTGAGCCATCTCTCCAGCCCTACTTTTTTCTTAAAAATTTATTAGATTAGTATGTGTGGGTGTATATGCGCACGCTGAGGCACATGTGTGGAAGTCAGAAGACAGCTAGCTGTGAGGAATTAGGTTTCCTTCCACGTTATAGGTCCCAGGGATCAATTCGTGTCATTAGGCTTGGTAACAAGCACTTTTTATCCACTGAGTGATTTCACTGGCTCCTCCTTTTCTATTTTCTTATCATTCTTTTCTAATTCCCCTTGTTGACCGTCTTTTTGTTATTTTAACATTGTCTTTCTAGTCTAATAATGTTTAAATAAAGCTGGTTAGTTTTTATAATAGCGTAAAATGGTGACCAGTATGTGAAGAGTGTGGTCTTCGTTGGACCATCCATGGTCCAGTTGAAATTTAGTCAGAGCTTCATTGTATCCTTTCCCAAGTAGTAGTCACTTCCGTACTCCTGGAAACTCTATAACTATTTATACTCTAGTTTCAAATTCTCATGTGCTTCCTGCCAGGCTCTTTTAGGCCAGCAGCCATGATTCTATTATCTATGGACAAAAGAGGAAAAAAAAATAGGTCACTCTGTAACCTACTAGAGTATTTTAATCAAAATAATTTTAGGGCTGGTAAGAGAGCTCAGTAGCTAAAATGTCTGCCATGCAAGCTTGAGGACTTGAGTTTGGATTCCTATTGCCCACATAGAAAACCAGGCTGTGGCTGTCTAAACCTGTGACCCCAGTGCTAAGAAGACAGAGACAGGAAGATTTGCAGGGGGTTGCTGGCCAACCAGTCTAACCAATTGTAAGTTCTGGATTCAATGAAAAAAGACTTTGTCTCAAAAAAAAAAAAAAAAGGAAGACAGCTGACACCAATCTTGGCTTCCCTGTGCACCTCCAAACCACACATCCAAATTTTTTTGTCTTAATATTTGCTTCAGTGTTTAATACTACATGACTTTTTTGTCTCTGGTGTTAATAGTTAGACTTGAAAAACCATTTTGAATATGAAATATAATTGGTACTATTCATATTACCTACTGAAATTTTAGAAATAATCTTTATCATGATATTGTAGAAATTTCATTCAACACTGGTATTAAGCAGCAGTTATGTCTTTGGGGTCCTGAAACATGCAGGTATATTCTTGAAATTTTGTAACTTCTTAAGTATTTCCTTAAATTTTTCATTTGAGTAACTTCAGATTATAAGAAATAGTATATAAAAACAGCATATTTTATTCAGTTAGTCTCTGCTTGGAGCATTTTACTTCTATGTATAACTTTAAAGGATAAGAGCTACCATTTACAGATTCCTCTGAAGTTTTCTGGATCAGAATCATTGTTCTTACATCATTGATAGTCCCTGGGAGGTTTGCTTTTTGAGCAAAACTTTAGCAGTATTAGTTGTAGTTAGTTTTTTAAACTAGTGCTTTTTTAAACCATTACTAGTGGAATTTAAATTATTTAAAGATTATATTAAATATATAGATCTTATAACTTTTATTGTAAGTTATTATTTATACAGTTGCTCCAAATCTTACTTTCCAATGACTTGATTTTTTCAGGCCCCAAATCCTCACCAGTCCATCTCCTTCAAAATCCATTCCAATTCCACAGCCCTTTCGACCAGCAGATGAAGATCATCGAAATCAGTTTGGGCAGCGAGACCGGTCCTCTTCAGCTCCCAATGTTCATATAAACACAATCGAACCTGTCAATATTGATGTAAGTACTAGCATTGCTAGAACTACACAATTCAGCTGTATTTCTTTGTTTTTCTGTTATATTTTTAATACAGATTGGAAATAAATGCCACCTTTCATTTATCATTTAAATGCTAGGTTTATATGAATTATAGATTGAGAAACCCTGTCATCTTCTATGACAATATTAAATACATCACTATTGCCAAGTTAGTTATCTTCATTTTTTTCTAACACAATCTCTGAAAAAGTTTTAAAATAAAATGATTTGAATATGAGAATTATTAGACGCACTTTTGTGAATTTATGAAGTCCTCTCTTAAGATTTTTGTACAATTATTATTGTGTTATAAAAATGACATTAAGAATTTATTTGTTTTGTCATGAGTTTGGCATTATAACCAACAAAAGCAATTCTACATTCATATTTTAAATCATATAGTTGGAACTATAACTTAAATTTTATTAACTGAAATACCTTGTTAGAAATTTAATTTAATTATCATGATAAATCATGAGTAAAGAATTCTAAAATCAGACTTTCTTCTTACTTTTTATTATGTTTTCCCCCCTATATATTTAGGAGAGTAAGTTAACTTAAGTGGCTTTTTCCTAGTACCATTCTTAACTAAATCCATCTTGTCTATATGTTGACCTAAATACAGAAGAAGTGAGAAGTAGGAGAGGAAGATAGAGAATAAGGAGCTTGGGAAATAAAATGTCAAAGGATATTTGTAGATTAGGGGTATTCTTGGTGTGCTCAAGCTTGTAATCGTCATATGTTTTTGAAAACAAACATCTTTTTTTCCTTTTTTTTCTGATTGTGATTGACCTCCTGGATTCTTGGGCTTGGCTATTTGAAGACTCACTTCGTATCTTACTCTTTCATCCTTTTCATAACTGCCATAAGTAACATAGTCCATTTTCCTCTTTATGTGTGTCCATTTGACTCCATGATCCTTTATTTGAACAATTTACTGCATTTATTCCTAGCATTAATTTTTCTTCATGTCCTTCCTGGTGCTCTCACTAGAATAATTTTTTTAAAGATTTATTTATTATGTATACAGTGTTCTGTCTATATGTATGTTTGCTGACCAGAAGGGGCATCAGATTTCATTATAGATGGCTGTGACCCACCATGTGGTTGCTGGGAATTGAACTCAGGACCTCTGGAAGAGCAGGCAGTGCTCTTAACCTCTGAGCCATCTCTCCAGTCCCTAGGATAATTTTTTTAATGACATTTTTATCATCTGTTCTCTTGTTTGAAAGCTTTTAGTAACTTAAAATTTTTTATTCATGCTCAGTCACTTTTTCTCTAAGAAAAAAAGACTTTTGGCTCTGGACTCAGCAATTAGGGATTTAAGATGAATTAACACACCATCTTTGCCCTCTATGATGTCACAGTTTATTGCATGAATCAAACATGCAAATAATCACAAAAAATATGCTAGTTTACAGAAGGGGTGTGATGAACTATCTGATTGGATGTAGGTATATTTAGCAGTAAAGGGATGACCTTGAAGCTATACCGTAGAAGGTAATGGCTAGGGATTTATTAAGTACACTATATAGGGAATTTTTTTAAGGTATTTGTTAAGGAAATAATACATACAAGGTTGTAGAGTTACCTTTACCTGGAAGCAATTAATAGTTGATATCTTAGGAGTTCAGGGTTCAGGAGAGGACTGACAAATAATGGAAGGAGAAAGTAGGAAATGTCAACACTGATTGATATCTTATATTTCTCTTAAGTAGTGGTAGGAGTGCTGAAACACATTTGGAGGGGACTGCAACTCACTATGTAGCCCTACGTGGTCTTGAACTTGCTTCCTCCCTCATCGTCTTGAGTAGTAGGTTTATAAGTATGGTGGTATACCACATCTGACCAAAAACACATTTTGAGTGTGATAAATCATCTCAGTATTTCAGAAAAATCTTTAGTAGTAGTCAGGAAGGTGGATCAAATGGGTAGCATATGTTAAGGGCAGAACTGTCAGCAGTGTGGCTTTTGCTGTATTCCAGTCAAGATATGATCAATGTTTGAACTCAAGTAGTAGCATTAGTGGTGAGAGAGGAGCAAATGAGTTGAGGGAGAGGAGACTATGGTGGTAGGGGTCTTAGAAGTCATGGAAATGGCTGAGTACTTACTGTGTGTGAGGTACTCTGCTAATTGCTTTATATAAGTTTTCTTGGTCAAGCCTCATGAGAAACATTGTGTTTATCTTATTCTGAAGGATATTCAGTTTATAAGAGTCTAAGAAACCAACCCATGATCATATAGCTAATAAATGACTGAAATGTATTTAAGTCATTTAAACCTGGCTTTCTTTTCTTGAACTTATCCACTATATATCAGTAGAGGAGAAAGGTTAAAAAGAAGCAGAAGATAAGAGTTGACTTTTTGGCATATAGATACTTGGCTATAAACCAGGACAGGGTTTATAGAAAAATTACAGTTTTGTATTTTATTCAGGCTTTAGGATATCTGTAGGAATATTAGGACCTCCAGTGGAGAGACAACTTGAATAAAATCAGTGTGTCTGTGTCATGAGTATAAATTATGTTACTCAAAGAGTATAAATTGGAAAGAGTAGAAAATATAAACCTGAAGAGAAAAAGAAACCATATCCTGGTGAATCTTAACATTGTAACAGAGACCATTTCTCAGTTAACCTTTGTGAGCTCTTTCCAAGTGTACATCAGATACCAAGCAAATGGCTTCAAAAATGCTGATGGAGGCAGTTAAGAGCACTGGCTGCTCTTCCAGAGGTCCAGAGTTCAATTCTCAGCAACCACACTGTGTCTCACAACCATCTCTGGTGGTATCTGATGACTGCTTCTGACATAAAGGTGTATACTCACACATAAAATAAATAAATCTTATTTTTAAAAATTGCTGATGGAGAAGATGCCACTTACTCTTAAGATTCAAATAAGATCCTAGCACTCGGGAGGCTGAGGCAGGCCGATTTCTGTGAGTTCGAGACCAGCCTGGTCTACAGAGCGAGTTCCAGGACAGGCTCCAAAGCCACAGAGAAACCCTGTCTTGAAAAAAAAAAAAAAAAAGATTCAAATGAGATAAGGACTAAAATGAGTTTTGTTTTTAACAAATACCATGGAGCTACGTGACGGATAAGATGTTCCAGCTGATAAAAAATACCTGCTACATACCAGGTGGTGGTAACACATGCCTTTAATCCCAGCACTCATGAATCTCTGCGAGTTAGAAGCGAACATAGTCTACAGACTTAGTTCCAGGACGGCCAAGCTATACAAACAAACCCTGTCTTAAAAGAAAAGGGAAAAAGTACCTACAATAGAGGGAGAGACCTAACTCCAGCAAGTTGGCTTCTGACTTCCACACAAACTGTGGCACATGCTCGTGTGTACACACACACACACACACACACACACTCTCTCTCTCTCTCTCTCTCTCTCTCTCTCTCTCTCTCTCTCTCTCTCTCTCTAACATGTATGCCTTGGGCTCAGTCCCTCAGGACCAACCATTAATTTTTAAGTCTTTGGGGCCAGGTGTGGTGGTGCTCACCTTAATCCCAGTACTCAAAGGAAGCAGATTTTCTAAGTTTGTGGCCAGCCTAGTCTACATAACAGGTTCTAGGCCAGTGAGAGATCATAGTTCAAACAAATCAGCAACTAAATAGAAAATTTTAAGTTGTTTTGATTTCAAAGATAAATAGAATAGGAGGAGGCAAGAGAGGAAATGGATCGTCAGTTTTGAGAAACTTGACTGTATAGGAATGACAAAAGAGCTGGAGCTTGACTCATACTTGAGTAACAGTTGTTTTGAAACTAAGATTTCAGCAAATTTTATAACTGAGAAAAAGAACCTAATGAAGAGAGGTTGAGGTAGTAAGAGAATTTTTGATAAAATTGTTTGAACTTGAAAATGATGTTTTGCAGGGGCTGTAATAAATTAAAGGTAGATAATCTTTCTACACACTGCATGAAATAGGGCATTTTTTTAAACCCTGGGGCTGGTATTAATTTGATTTTTTTTTTCTTATTTTGCTTCATTTTGTTTGAGAAGTAGCCCTGGCTGGCCTGGAACTTCTATGTGAATCAGTCTGGTCTCAAATGCAGAGATAACTCCGCTTCTGCCTCCTGAGTGCTAGGCTTAAGATGTGCACCACTATGTTCAGCGCTTGATATGTTGGGGCTTTTAAGGGCGGATACAGTACATGTCTTATTCAAAGAGACATAACCAGAGCAACTCTTACCAAAGAAAGCATTTTATTGGGGGCTCACTTACAGTTCCAGAGGTTTGGCCCATTTTCCTCATTGTGGGGAGCATTGTGGCATGCACGCAGGTTCTGAAGCAGTAGTTGAGTTTTACATCTGATATACAGGCAGACTGACTGACTCGGTCTGGCATTGGCTTTTGAAATCTCAAGGTGCACCTCCAGTGACATTCTTCCTTCAACAAGGCCAGACCTACTCCAGCCTAATCCTTTCAATTACAGTCCCTGGTGACTAAGCATTCAAACCTATGAGCCTGTGGGGGCCATTCTTATTCAAACCACCACAGTACATAAAAGGAATTTAAAAGACAGCCAGGCATTGTGGTGCACACCTGAAGTCTTGGCACTGGGAGGTAGAGGCAAGAGGATCTGGAGTTGGAGGCCAGCCTGTGCTGTGTCATACCTTGGAGAGGGAAGAAAAGAGAGAGCTGTAACTGTAGAAGTTATAGCTGATGCTACTGTTCAAATGTTCATAGATAGCAAAGGTATTGCCAGAATCTTGAGTAGTTTGTTTCTTTTGTTATGCTGAATCAGAGGAATGTGAGACAAGGGACTACAGTTGAAACAGTAGTTGTAGAATACTAGAGTGCCCTATTTAACTTAGATAAGTAGATAGACTCACAAGGAGCTTTTAAGAGCACAAGTGAGATTGAAAAGTGTGAGCTTAGGTTGGGCCTGGTAGTTTTTCTAAGAGTGGAGAAAGTACATTCGACCATAGCTATACGAAGGTAAAGAAGGGGTGGGTCCTTCTATCTAGGAAGCCCTTTGCTTTTTTTCATGCCAGTCTCTGCCTCAGATTTTTTCGGCTGCTTCGCCAATGCCAAAATCCTAGTGCCATTTCTTTTACATCATGGTCACCAGTTCTTATAGACATGGAGACTGGAAGCCCAGTGTCAGGATTGCCAAATCATCTTAGTCTTAATGTCTATCAGTAAAAGTCTTGTCAACACCACCACTTAAATGGTAGTGAGTTGGCAACAAACTGATCTCTCTTTTAGTCTTAAGCTGTCATTTATTTTCCATGTGTCTGCATCTCACAGTGTGTTTGTAAGCTCTTAAAACCACCAAGATTTTTATGTAATAGTAGCTAGACAACCCCAACACCTAGGTCATTGTTTGAAATTGAGTATTAATTATTCTGTAGACAGTGTTGAAAGTTTTGTGTAGTACATCGAACATGATAGAAATATACCAGTAGAGAATTTACTCTTTTACTCAGTAAGTCTAATTGCAAATGATGCCTATTTGCAAATAACCTTTTTAGAGACATTTGGACCCATTCAGTCCCTCACACTTAAGTTAAACTCAGTAAACGAATCCAAGTTCCAAGGAATAGGATCCAAATTTCATTACATATGAAATTTCCCCTACTACCAACATTGTTGTAAAAGCCGTGTTTTAAATAATAGAGACCAATTTAAACAAAATCCTTATTTGAGCTATTTTGAGTCCCACCTCCTTTTTAATGTTGTACATCCACATTTTTATGATAGTATTAAATGTACTTTTGATTTTGTATTTTTTATTATATGTAACATGTTTCATATTTTAAGTTTTTTAATTGTTTTGGTAACTGCATACTACTCATTAAATTGATACATCATAACCATAATATGTCAAAATGCCTATCATAGGAAAATAATTATTTCTGGTTTTTGGTGTGATGGATAATGCTGCACTAAACATCTTTGTGCATATCATTTTTTCTTCTGAATTATTTCCTTAGGAAAAATTCCCAGAAGTGGAATTACAGGATCAAAGGGTATGAACATTTTTATGGCTCTTAATATGTGCCAGTAGAATTTTCTTTAAGAATTGATGAAGCCATTGAGTGGCCTGAAATGGATTTCAGCATTTGATCTGAACTAATAATCCTTTCACATAGGGCTAGGCTGGCAAGTGCTTCAAACTTTAGTGTTTATCATGTACACTAGCTAATTTCATAGCCTTTGTTTTGTGAAATAATTATAAGACGGGTATTGTTTTGAATTAACCCATCTGCTAATGCATAGTGAAAAATTCATTTGTTATTCCTTTTTTACTGTGTGCTTTAAATAAATGTATTTTACTATTTGTTTGTAGGATTTGATTAGAGACCAGGGGTTTCGTGGTGATGGAGGTAAGTAGTGATTTTAGTTTATTTTTTAAAGGCAAAAATGCAATTGCTTTGCTGCTTGTCTCCTTTATAGTTGCTTTTTTTTTTTTCATGAAACAGACACAGAGAAAAATGTGTAGAGAAAATCAAATGGGTTTTTGTTTGGTTTTTTTGTAGCAATTACCATTTACTGCTAGCAGAATTTAAAATTATTCATAACATGTAGAGAAAATGAAACAACATAAAAGAAAATCTTAAATGTACCATCTACAATTTTAAAATACACTATTTAATTTCTGATGCCTCCAAATCTGGAGTTGCTAAATTTCTTTTGGCCTCCACCAAATACTTCGAGATGCTTATAATCAGATGAAATTATTGTAAATCTCTTTGGGGTTGCCTGCCACATCATCTCAGTTTGTCAGACTTCATCAAGCATTTCTCATCAACTCTCTAAAACTATTTAAAATGTACATTTAATTAATGGAATGAACCATAATGGAAAAATTCAGTTATCCTTTTGGTATAGTAAAGAAAATATACACATGAGAAATTTCATTAGGATTTCTTAATGTTATTCTAGATGGGATTTCTATCTAGCCTCCCCTCTATTGAAGATAATACTATTTAAGAAAATGGTTTTTTGAGCCAAGTGTGATGATAGCATAAGCCTGTGATTCTAGCTGAGGCTATAGGAATGTGAGTTTGACACTAGCCTAAGTCTACATAGCAAGACTGTCTCAAAAAAACAAAACAATAAAACTCTGTAATAATGTAATAATGAAGAGATGGCATTCGAGACTGTCTTGAAGTTTTCTTGTAAGAAGTCTTCTGTTTTATAAGGAAGACCATATTAGCTGTACATTATGCCTAGAGCCGGGTTCTTCACTCTGATCTTGCTTATCTTCAAAATAGGTCCAAACCCAGACTCAATATTTTATACTGAGTAAATACGATATAAGCCATATATTGTTATGGTGCTGTCCGCCTGTGAGGATATCAAATAACAAGCATGAATTATGTACTTAGTATTAACTGTATCGCATAGTTATTTAAGAGTTTTTGTTGTTTGTTATTCCATGAGCCTGCCAGTTATTGTTGCTGCCAGTTTGACTTTCATATGTCTTAATAGCTGTGGCTGCGATAATTTTGCCCAATACATCCAGCATTTAAATGTTTCATCATGTTAGCATCACAGTTAACTTAGTAAACAGCCTGCATAGTACCTAAAATCAAGTGGCATTTCTTATCCTTGTTATGAGTCACTTTTAAAAAATTCATTGGGGTTTTTATGAAAATATAAGCAGATTTAAAAAAAAAAGTCCAGAATTATTTTGTGAAGCAGGCTTCAATTCATATAATTTATTCCCCATGACTTCTTTCATTTCTTCTGTGTGTCTGTCTTCCTGTGTTTGCCTGCCCCTCTCTTTCTCTTCTAACAGCCCCCTTGAACCAGCTGATGCGCTGTCTTCGGAAATACCAATCCCGGACTCCCAGCCCCCTCCTACATTCTGTCCCCAGTGAAATAGTGTTTGATTTTGAGCCTGGCCCAGTGTTCAGAGGTAGTTGGGCTCTTCTTTCTTGTTTTCACCCAAGCAAACTAAATATAAACTAGAGATTCTGTTTGTGCCTCACCCTCACAGCGTGTGTTTGTAAGTGTGAGAGTTTTGAAATACTAAATTTCTGCTTGGCCTGGCTGGAATGCTCTGAATGTGCTTTCACACATGCTCACTACTGCAAGCTTTCTGTATGCTGTCCATTATACATTTTTAAAGCGAGAACATTCTGAGTTGGGATTTCCATCTTGCTTATTGTTGTCTTATTTCTGTTGAGTCTTGATAACTTCTTAAATTCTGGGAGACATGGGCAGGATTCTTTTTACTTTAGTCTACTAAATGATAACGTCGATTATATAATATTAATATATTTTAAGAAGACAAAAATGTAAATGGAAACCCCCCCCCCATGAAAAGGTTTTTATGCTGGGCGTATTGGCTCATATCTGTAACCTTAGCACTTGAGAAACAGGCAGGAGGAGCATCCCGGCAGGTTTGAGGCCAAAGAGATTTTTATGAGACTTCTGACAGTTATTTGAGATTTTATAAGTAATTTTTTGTTCTTTATTTTTCCCCTTATATGCGATATATATATGTGTGTGTGATATATATATATATATATACTAATAGATGAACATGAGTTCAGAAAAATTGAATCCATATATGGTAAATTATGCCCTCATGTGAGAGAAGCTAGTAATATAATTGTAGTCTCCTATTTTAACCGTCATATTTGAATTTATTGTTAAACTAACTTTTAAATTTTAAGATAAAATTTGGGTATTTTATTTTAAATATTTTTTACAATTATATTTACTGTCTTGATATACTTAGTGATCTATATTTAATATAATGATGGTGCTTTAGAGTTTTTCATCAACTTAGTTGTTCCATAGATGCAGTGATGTAAGTCATTCAGTACTCGGTGATGTCATAAAACTGAGTAATACAATAAATAAGAACTGTGCATGAAGCATGGGCAAGTTGTTAGTGCTTTATAATGTTTGAAGTTATCAGTGGTTTGTATAAGATATATTGTGCTCTATTTAAAAGAAATTCCAGACACCATTTTCTTTTAGAAAATTGTTTATGCAATCATAGAACTTTCTTATGGTGCTATAATATGATGTAACGGGTATAAAATATCTGTCCATATTTAGCATTTAAGTTCTGTCATTGGCATTCTTACTATTTGAAAGAACATGACTCTTTTTTACCCTTGAGAGTAGTATATTTTATAATTTCTTAGAGATTTTTGCTACTGAGTGTAGTAATTCTGCCTGGAAATCTCAGACCTATTCACTATACACTCTGGGGAGTCATTGCTCTAAACTCCTCTGTTCCGTGTACCGTATGTGCTTCTGCTAACTGAGACTACTTATAAAACTCACTTGCCTTATGAAATACTGCTATATATCTGAAATACAACTAGGATGCTGTAGCATTTATTTGCTTGCCTTTATAATACCAAATTTTTCAGAAATTCTTGAACACCTATTTCGCAGGGCTGGAGAGATGGCTCAGTAGTAAGAGCACTGGCTGCTCTTCCAGAGGACCAAGGTTCAGTTCCCAGCACCCACATGGCAGTTCACCACTGTCTTTAATTCCACATAGATACACATGCGGGGATAATACCGATACACATAAAATAAACATAAATAAATAATTTTTAAAAGGAAAGAAAGCCAGGCTCTGGAGAGATGGCTCAGAGGTTAAGAGCACTGGCTGTTCTTCCAGAGGACCCAGGTTTGGTTTCCAGCACCCACATGGCAGTTCCCAACCAAAAGGGATCTAACACCCTCTTTTGTCCTCCACTAGCACCAAGCAGACAAATGGTATGCATATAGTCAAAGCACCCACACACAAACAAAACAAAATAAAACAAAAAAAATCAAATAAAATAGTAATTTAAAAAAAAGAAAGCCTACTTAACTTTGTTTATATTAACTTTGGAATAAAGGTAACAATTTTTATTTAATAGAAAAAATTCCAGGAACCACTGACATTGTTCACCATCTATTAAATAATAGAGCTACAGTTTGAGATCTTATATAAACTTAGAGCTAATATGAAAGAAACATTTTAACAGTAAGACCACTATATGTTTTTGAAATATTGAGGCCGTTGAAATAATTTTAAAAATTGTTTGTTTTGTAGAGTTTTACATTGATTCTGTTGGCTTTTTGTTTTCATTTTGTTAATTATTTTCTTCATTTTTTGAGACAGGGTCTCTGTAGTATGTACCTCTGGCTGTCCTGGAATTTGCTATGTAGACCAAGCTGGCCTGGAACTCAAAGAGATCCTCCTGCCTCTGCCTCCCAAGTGCTAGGATTAAAGGTGTGGGGTACCATGCCTGTGCATTGATTTTGATGTTTTAATTTGTTTATCAAAGGAACAAGAACCTGGTAGTAAATTTTAGAAATTGTGCATTGGTTTAAAGATTATGTTTTTCTAGATTTGTTTATTATCTATCTTAATGGTCATAAATTGGCCAGAAAGCCAAAAGAAATTACAGTACCAATCACAAATAATGCCCCTTTTGGCCTACCCTTTGTAAAAGGCCAATATTTAAATATGCATTGCATTTTAAAGTCTAGATCTCCCCCACTTTCTTCCCCTGTTTGTTAAGTGAATGTGCTTGCTCTTCCTTAATGCTTCCTCCTCCTTAATGTGGATAATTTTCCCCTTCCTCTAATTTAGGGTCAACTACAGGTTTGTCTGCCACCCCTCCTGCCTCATTACCTGGCTCACTCACTAATGTGAAAGCCTTACAAAAATCTCCAGGACCTCAGCGGGAAAGGAAATCATCATCATCCTCAGAAGACAGAAATCGAATGGTAAGGATATGTGATGTATTTTCCTGTAATCATAGCCAAATATAATTTTATCATTTAGATAAAATAGGCCTGTGTGATATAAAGTTTCTGTCAAATAAATTTGAGTTAATAGTTTTTTTTACATAAAGTATATTTGCACAAAACTGATTTTTTTTTGTTGCCATTTCTAATTAAGAGGTCATTTTGAAAGGAAAACAATGTTCTGTTTCTAAAATAAGGAGAACAAGTATAAACAAGCATTCAGAAAGCATAATTAAGCATATATGTTCTAAAAACTGGCTCAGAATTCAAGTATCTACCAAATGACATTCTCCCACATTTGAAAATTAACTTTCTCCTACTTTTACCTTACCAAGGAAATTGGTATGTTGATTTCTTTTTATTTATTTTTTTCTTTTTTGATGATCAAATCAGTTAAGATATGTAAGGAAATCTAGCACCAACAGTTATCATAGCTTGTTCACTTAAACTTTTAGGAATTTGAAACCAAAACTAGCCACGGATATAAAGTTGTTATTTTACCTCTAAGAGTCCTCCAAATAGTTAAAATAAAAAAAAACTGTTTTATTTTGATTTTAAGAATAACAATATGTATTTCAACATGTAGTAAGTTATTTTTATTAATTTTTTAGTTACTATTTTATTATTTTATGTATATGGGTGTGTGACTGCATATATGTAAGTGCAACATTTGCATGCCCAGTGCTGAAGGAAGCCAGGAGAGTGCAGAGGGTCCCTGGGGCTGGAGTTAGGAATGGTTGTAACCTGCCTTGTAGGTGCTGGGACACAAACTCAGGTCCTATAGAAGAGCAGCCACTGCTCCTAACTTGTGAACCATCTCTCCAGCATCAGTTATTTCTGTTTTTAAGTATTTTCCTGTCCTAATATTGACTCATCTTAATTTTAATTTTGTTATTTTGAGTCTTGATTGTAACTTTTGCTTCCTCAACATGGTGGCATTTTGTTGTTTTCTTCTTTTCTTAAAAAGACCTTGATCTCTTCTTAACCTCCTGTCAGGCAGCAATATATTTAGCATGGAACATAAGGTTTTTCTTTTATTTGCCTTGACTTGACTTTTGCACTATATTTTTTGAGAAAACACTTGGTAGACGAGATTCAAGTGATGATTGGGAGATTCCTGATGGACAGATAACAGTGGGACAAAGAATTGGATCTGGATCATTTGGAACTGTCTACAAGGGAAAGTGGCATGGTAAGTATGTAATATGGGGCCATTGGCACAAGTAGGATATGCTTAAAATTTCCTGTTTTAAAAATTTAAACCAAAGCTGGGTGTGGTGGCACATGCCCTTAATTCCAACACTATGAAGGCAGAGACAGGTGGATCTCTGAGTTCAAAAATAGCCAGAGCTTGGGGCTGGAGAGATGGCTCAGCAGTTAAGAGCATTGCCTGCTCTTCCAAAGGTCCTGAGTTTAATTCCCAGCAACCACATGGTGGCTCACAGCCATCTGTAATGAGGTCTGGTGCCCTCTTCTGGCCTGCAGGCATACACACAGACAGAACATTGTATACATAATTAATAAATAAATAAATAAATAAATAAATATTTTAAAAAAATAGCCAGAGCTACACAGAAAAGCCTGTCTTGGGAGGTTGAGGAGTGGAGGACGAGCCAGGCATTATGACACACATTAGGAGTTCAAGGATATCTTTAGCTAAGTAGGAAGTTCGAGGCCAACATGAGTGCTACAAGAGACCGTCTCAAAAACAAATATGAAGTCAGAATGTTCACTGTTTGCATCATTAAACGATTTTCATCAGATGCAGGAGTCCTCCAGAAGTTCTAACAAAAATGTTGGAACATAAAAACTGGCTTCATAGTAGCCAAGGTTGCTGTCAGTACTTTACAGTAGAGATTCACAAAGATGAAGATCATTGAGCCATCCAGTCCCAAAGACAGTTTGTTTTCCTTTTAGAAGTATTCCTTTTGATACTTCTATGGGTATAAATCATAAATAAACAAAAAATATTCAGCATCACCAGTTTTTTTTTTGGTTTTTTTTTTGTTTTTTGTTTTTTTTTTTTGAGACAGGGTTTCTCTGTAGCTTTGTAGTCTGTTCTGGAACTAGCTCTTGTAGACCAGGCTGGTCTCAAACTCACAGCGATCCACCTGACTCTGCCTCCCGAGTGCTGGGATTAAAGGCATGTACTACCACCTCCCGGCAATCACCAGTTTTCTGATATTACAAATTCAAAAGATAGAAATCACAACTTTCCTTCCAAAAGAACAAAAAATAATTTAAATTGATCACATGTAGATTGTGATTATGATCGTGCTTATTTACCTCTTGGTGATGTGAAAATATGAAAATTTGGGAGATTGTTCATTTAGTCTGAGCAAGTAAATTGACAGTAATGAACAGGTTAATACCTAGGAAAGTTTACTCCCCAGAGGGATGGTAAAGATGGAAAGTGAAAATAGACTTGAACACTCACTAGTAGAAGGTTTGATGAACGCACTGATTGATATATCCATAGGTGGTTATATAAGAGTCAAAATTACATAATAGAGCTACAGTGATATGGAAATGTGTCTAATATATTGAATTGCTTAAAGCTGCATGTGTAATACCTTCATGTTAAAGATCTATATTAGGGCTGGAGAGATGGCTCAGAGGTTAAGAGCACTGGCTGATCTTCCAGAGGTCCTGAGTTCATTTTCCAGCAAATACATAATGGCTCACAACCATCTGTAATGAGTCTCAGTACCCTCTTCTGGCCTATAGTGAAGGCGTACATGCAGGCAGAACACTGTATACATAATAAGTAAATCTTTTAAAATAACCTATAAGCTGGGCGATGGTGGCGCATGCCTTTAATCCCAGCACTTGGGAGGCAGAGACAGGCGGATCTCTGTGAGTTCGAGACCAGCCTGGTCTACAGAGCTAGTGCCAGGACAGGCTCCAAAGCCACAGAGAAACCCTGTCTCAAAAAACCAAAAAAAAAAAAAAAATATAATAATAACCTATATAAAATATATTAACAGTATAACAATTCGATTTGAATTCTTTCATAAGGTTATTTTATATGCATTCAGTAAGTATTTATACTGCATATACAGATAAACTTAGGATATATTTGCATATATATACATACACACACATATACATGACAAGGGTTATTTCTGAGTGCCATAATTATGGGGAATTTTTTATCTATGCTTTCCTGAAACATTTAAGTGGTCAACAGTATTAGGTGGTATAACTGATAGAATGAATACTATATTACTTTAATAATTAAGAAAAAGATAAATGGTAGTTTTATATATATGTATATATATTATTTATGTGTTCATATAATTGAAACTCACCAAGTGAATACATTTGTGATTAATAAGCATAATGTTTATAGCCTTTTAGAAGGTTGCTGCGTGCCCTCTTTATTCGCTCTCCTTGCAAAGATAACTAACATCCTGACTTCAGTAGGATATAATGTGTAGATTGTTTTTGTGCGACTCCTTTTTTCAGTATTGTAAGATCCATCAGTGTTATTGGGTGTTTGTGTGTCTGTCATTCATTCTCTGAGTAGTATCCATTGTGTAACCATAACTTGATTTCCATCTGCTATATAATAAGCATTTGGGTAGTTTACAGTTTGGTGCTATTCTGGATGCTGCTGCGGTGTATATTTTTAGTTACATGCCTTTGAAAAACATATGTGTGTATTTTTACTGCTTATATGCCTAGCAGAGAATTATAGACCTACACCATATGCTTACTTGTGGTTTTACAGATATTCCCATCAGTGCTGCCAATTAATTGTACCAGTTTATACATCTACCAGCAGTGTGTAAGAGTTAAATTTAAGCCTGGCCATATTGGCGCACGCCTTTAATCCCAGCAGGGGGCAGAGGCAGGCAGATCCCTGTGAGCTTGAGGACAGCCTGGTGTACAGAGAGAATTTAAGGGAAGGCAAGGCTATACAGAGAAACCCTGTCTCAAAATAACCCCCTCAAAAAAAGTTAGATTTAAAATACCATAATTTTAAAAATTTTCCAGTTGACATTATAAGTGAGTCATATTTGTCTCTCTTTTGGGTAACAATTTGCAAGTTTTTATTTTAAACTGAGCTCCACTGGACCTGTTGTCCATAGTTTCAGCACTCACTTAGTAAATAACACCTCATTTAACATTGTCAAATAATTATGAAAATTCTCTGAGTACTTAATTGGCTAAACTAAATTCCTAGGAGAAAAAAAGTTGACATTATTGTAGCTTATATCTTGAAATAGTAGTATAGGATTATCATTGTTAGTAGCTTTGTGTGGGGGTTGGGAGATGTGTGTGTCCCATAGTGTGTGTGTGTGTGTGTGTGTGTGTGTGTGTGTGTG
>NW_004949102.1:16373298-16385252 GCF_000317375.1 Microtus ochrogaster | reverse complement strand
GTTGTGAGCCACCATGTGGTTGCTGGGAATTGAACTCAGGACCTTTGGAAGAGCAGGCAATGCTCTTAACCACTGAGCCATCTCTCCAGCTCCCATAGTATATATTTTTAAAAAAAGAAAAAAACAGGCTAGACGACTTTAGTCCCAGCTTTGCACACAGGAGGCAGAGGCACACAGGAGGCAGAGGCAGGCGGATCTCTCTGAATTCAAGGTCAGCCTGGTCTACAGGGGAAGTTCCTATATAGCCAGAGCTGTTGTACAGACAAACCTTGTCTTGAAAAACCGTAAAAACAAAAAAAGAAGGAAAGTACAGTTTATTATTAGATAGTTAAATATAATTTCTTTTACTGAGATAATTAGCAAAAATGCCCAGGAACATTTCATATTTCATAATTTGAAATTTTGGAATAACAATTTTTTTCAGGCGATGTGGCAGTGAAAATGTTGAATGTGACAGCACCCACACCTCAACAGTTACAGGCCTTCAAAAATGAAGTAGGAGTACTCAGGTGAGCTAATAGATCACTGTTTTCCAGTGGATTTACTTCAAGTAGAAAAACATAATGTATCTACTTACAGTTTCTATTCATATTGTTTTCCTGATTGCAGTATCATTTAGTACTGTATATAGAAGGTATATTCAGTCGGGCGGTGGTGGCACACGCCATTAATCCCAGCACTCGGGAGGCAGAGGCAGGTGGAACTCTGTGAGTTCGAGGCCAGCCTGGTCTACAAGAGCTAGTTCCAGGACAGGAACCAAAACCACAGAGAAACCCTGTCTTGAAAAAAAAAAAGGAAGAAGGAAATAAAAAGTGTCTGATCATGTATAATAATAGTTCCATTTAGGAAGGTGATACTCTAAAAATTCTAAATGTCTCAAAACACATTTAAAATTGTATTAGCCCTGGGCTCTAGGACTTGAGGAATATTGACAAATGAGAGCAAATCCATGATAAGAAGACTTACATAGGAAAAATTCTGGAGTTATAACTTTATGTAAGGGAAATGCTCAACAAAACTGAGATTTCAAAGCAGAGAAGGGTATTGTATTCAAGAGGGTACATAGTTATTCTTATATTGTAGAGAGCAGAACAAGGAAGCTAGTTATAGAGATTAAAGGAAAATGATTTTGCTTTTACATAAGAAAACTTCCTAATATGTTTAGAACCACTTAAGCAAAAACAACCTCTACTTCCTCACTCAATATACTTAAATAATATATTTCTAAATAGACTAGATAATTACAGGTTAACTTTATTTTGTTTCTAGTACTTTTGACTGGGAGCATATTGTTGGTGGACTGATGTGTCTCTCTTTGAGGAATTGTTACTCATTGTCACGTTTCTTCTTCACAGGAAAACGCGACATGTGAATATCCTACTTTTCATGGGCTATTCAACAAAGCCACAGCTGGCTATTGTGACCCAGTGGTGTGAGGGCTCCAGCCTGTATCACCATCTCCACATCATTGAGACCAAATTTGAGATGATCAAACTTATAGATATTGCACGGCAGACTGCACAAGGCATGGAGTAAGTTCAGTTCTGTTAAATCTTCATATATGACTTTTGAAAACCACTTAAGGATACTTTAAGGCCCTAATAATACCTCTTACGGATTGCGTTTTAAGTTTTATGCAGGGGTATTAATAGCTAGCACTAGCTTATTAAAAAATATTTCTCTAATTCAGCCTTTAAAGTATATAAGGAGTGTAATATTTGACAAGAACTTTACAATTGCAAATGATGATTAATTAGTTCACGGTGATTTATGTGAACAGTGGAAGTACAGAAAAGCAGGACCTCTGGCTCCCTCCCCCCAAAAAAAACCACCACCACTAAAATAAAGCCATTACTAGTTAATGTGACTATTATCTGTGCTTTCAAATCATTTTCTTTTACATGCCTGTATTTTCTGCTGCAAAATGGTCAATTATTAAAGTTTGAAGTGACTGTCTATATTGTGATTCTAGCTGAGAAATTCTGCTATGTCTAGGACTTGAACATTTTTCCAAAACAGTGTGATGAAGCGAGTGTGTTCAACCAAATGATGTTCAAGTGTGCCCTCCATTGCAGACAGTTTTGGTGTGTGTTGTGGGGAGGGGCGTGTTAGGGATTCGCCCTCGGTCTAATCCCTAGAACATGTGTTCTGCCACTGAATAATCCCAACCTCTTCTTTTTGGTTCCCAGATATTAGCAGCCAAACCTGACTCCCTACAAGTCCTAAGAGTCTTCTCTAGGGAACCTTACCAGACCAGGAGGAAAGGGTATCATTCTACAATTTACAAACAATAAGCCAGACAATTTTCTAGTCCCCCACTTAGTCTGAATAAAACAAATTGTCTAATGTGCAGACGTTAGAGGAGAAGTCTGATAGACATGAAAGGCCAAAACACACAGGGGTGGGGATGCGCTGGGAGAACAGATCCAACAAAAGGAGACGTTACCACTCTCACCAAGAGAAAATGTATTAGTTTCCTTGGGGAGATTAAAAAAGATAAAATATAAAAAAAAAAAAGGAAAACATTTGTAGCCAGGCATGGTGGCACGTGCCGTGACCCCAACACTTGGGAGACAGGAAGGAGGATCATCTAGTCTACAGAGCATGTTCCAGGCCAGTTAAAGCAATGTTCTGCCTAAAAATCATTGCCATTGAATATCAAAATGTTTAAATGTTGATACTTGTAGCCTATTGGAAATAGTGTTCTTTTCAGCTATTTTAACCTTTAAGTGTTAAAATTCACAAGGAATGCTGTAGTTTTAGGATTCATTTGAATTGTCTTCAGCAAAAGAATTTTAAAACTACCAGACAGTACTATTGCACACCTTTAATCCCAGCACTTGGGAGGCTGAGCCTGGCAGATCTCTGTGAGTTCGAGGCAAGCCTGATCTACAAAGTAAGTTCTAGGACAGCCAGGGCTTCACAGAGAAACCCTGTCTTTAAAAAAAAAAAAAAGAAGAAGAAGAAGAAGAAGAAAAAGTTTAAAACTATTATGCAATTTTGCTGATTGTAGTGCCATACGCAGCCTGTAACCACTAGCATTGGGAGCTGGAGGCAGGAAGCTCAGAGTCCAAACCAGTTTGTAATATGTAAGAACTTGCCTCAAAACAACAACAACAACATGCTATTTGGTTTAATATTAGTTTTTCTGTGTTGTATTGCATAGTTCAAAAAAGGGACTCTTAAGATTTTTGTTTGTTTGTCTGGTTTTTGGTTTTTTTTTTTTTTTTGGTTGTTTTTGGTTTTTCAAGTCAGAGTTTATAGCCCTGGCTGTCCTGGAACTCATTTTGTAGTCCAGGCTGGCCTTGAATTCACAGATCCACCTGCCTCTGCCTCCTAAGTGCTAGGATTACAGGCATGCACCACTACCACCCAACTAAGATAGTTTTTTGTTTTTGTTTTTTTGGGTGTTTTTTAGCAAAGTGAGTTGCATACCAATTTGTATAAGTAAATATTTCCCCCTGTTCTATCATCAACCACTAAAGTAGATAATCATATTTGGGTATCTGGGGTTTTGTTTTTACTTTTTGGAGGTTGGATTTTACTTAACCCTAGCTGACCTGGAACTCACTGTGTAGACGAGACTGGGAAAAACTCCTGTCTCTCTCTGTTCCACTAGTGCTGGGAATAAAGGTGTGCAGTGCAACACACCTGGCCCGTATTTGTATTTTTAGTGTTGTATATATGTATATGAAAATAGGATTAGAAGGTACCACGTTCAGTGATGGTTGTCTCCAGCAAGGAAAAGAGTTCGTATAAACTTTGAAAACGTAGAAAGCAAATGTAAAAATCTTCACAGGATTTGTTAGGGTGGGAATATGAGTGATCTTTGCACTATCTTTTGTTGTTGTTTGTCTTAATTTCAAACTAAACTTACTTCAGAATAATAAAAAATCATGAAAAATGTAAACACAAATATATGTCTGTAATCTATCCAGAAATAACTGGTTTTGATGATCTCGTGTGTTTTGTGTGTCTTAATAGTTGTGTATGTTAATACTGTACACAATCGTTTTGTTACTATTTTATAATTATAGAACCAGGTTTTGCCTTTCTTTTTACTCTTTGCACATCATTGCTGATTAATAAATACTGTTTTCTGATCCCAGTTCTGCTGAATATTATTTACTCACTAGCTCCCTCATTTATTTAAGTGCCAAATATATTTGTAGTGCTTCAGTACAGTATTTGTGTATTAACAATTATATATGCCCTTACAATGTATCAGACATTGTTCTGTATATTTTATATGTGATTTCTTATTTATTCTTCAATAACCAGTGAGTCAGTGCAGATAGAAAGACCATGTAACTTGCCTCAGACTCTTGGGCTCCCCAGTGAAGCCCTTTGAGCTTTGTACTATGTCGCTTTTCCAAATTATACAACCCTTTTACCAACCTCAGCCCTTAATGCCATACAATATTCCTGCAGTCCATGGTTCATGTACTTGTCCTCTCTCCTAGACACTACCATTCCTCTGTCCTCAGACCCCAAACCCCTTCCCTAAGAATATCACCTGATGATCTTGATTATCATTTCATTAAGAAAATGTGTTGAACTTACAGTCCCTTCCTGGGCCACAGAATGAGAGACCCTTTTTTAAAAAAAAGAAAAAGAAAGTTCCCTGGGCATCCGTGCTGCTAGATCCAGTGGTTAAATTCTCAGTCTTCCATTTATTTGATCTGTCATAAACAGGGTACAGTTAATCCAGTTCTTCATGGGTAACATTCTTTGTTCTCTGCTTAATCGTATTCTTAATCTCTTGTTAGTCAAGATGGTCTGAGTAGCATCTGCCTGGGAACCCTGAAATTTAGAAATACTGAATTGTAAACACTACCTCAGATCTTCTGAATTGAATCTACATTTTAATATGATCTACAAATGGTTCACATATGGTTCAACCATATGAGGTTGAAGAAATCTATACCAAAGCATATTTTTCTGATTATCCCACTAGTAGCTGCTTCTCAACTGATTCATCCTCTACCCCTCTGGGATCTCATTCAGTTTTATGGTGTGAAAGAAAATTACTTTAAAATCAGTTCAGTACCCTTCCTGCTACTTCATTTCACTTGTACTTAAGACTCTCATGTCAGACTGTCTGCTCAACATGTATGCTTGTCTAATCTAATGTCTTGTGTTTACTAGATCTTGAACTCAGCTGCTGTCTTCTCCTCTAGCCTGTTCTTCAGCCCTGCTGTTCTTGCAGCTGCTCATCTCAGACATCATACAGTGGTCCTCGAGTCCTCTCCTTTGTTCATGCCACACAACTCCCTTTTTATCTGGTTTTTGTTGCTGCCTTGAGACAGGGTTCCTCTCTGTAGTCCTGGCTGTCCTGGAACTCACCATGTAGACCAGGGTGCGCACCACCACACCTAGCACTCAGTGTATCGTTTTGTTTTGTGTGTGTGTGGTTTTTTTCCCCCCTTTGTTTTTTTCGAGACAGGGTTTCTCTGTAGCTTTGGAGCCTCTTCCTGGAACTCACTCTGTAGACCAGGCTGGCCCCGAACTCACAAAGATCCGCCTGCTTCTACCTTTCAATTGCTGGGATTAAATGCGTGCACCACCACCACCCAGCTCAATATGTCTATTTTAAAAGAATATCCAGAGCCTTATAACTTCTTGTCAGTTATTTAGGTTATCTTCATACTCAAGCTCCCATTCTCATACCTGAATTAACTCCTATCTCCCGGTTTCCACACTTTACTACCTCAATTTCGTTTCAACACAGTGGCTTATTTGGCCCTGTCAAAACAGATTGTGTTGCTAGTCCTCCCATATTTCATTCATAATGAAAACCAAAGTTCTGTGTGGGGAGAGTAAAGTTTCACAACTAGGCCTGTCTCGCTGCACCCAGAACACCGTCTCTCCATCCCCCTCCCCCAGCTTTTCTTACTTCTCAGATTATCTGTGCTTTTCATCCAGGCAATGTCACTCTTTGCCTTCTTGCTATTCTTTGTATATGGAAGCCCTGTGTCTGTCATAGGGCTCTGTCCTTTTTTCCTTGTCCTTGGTATAGTCTCATCCCTTAATATATACTATCTTACCTCATTAGAGGTCCTCTTTCATCTAAAGTAAACGCCCTACAGTTGAGCATTCCCACACACACCTGGCACAGTTAACAGTATGTGGTGCACTGTGTATTTTACTGACATAATCTTTTATTTTCTATCTTCTGCACTACAGTGTTAAGTACCTTGTTTTATCTCTAAGACTAAACAAGAACAGTTGTTGGTTAGCACTTACTGGGTTTTTGTTAAATATATAAAGTAATTCTTAAGAATACATCAAAATAAACACTATCTCTCCATGTTACAGATTAGTGGATGAAAGCTAGATTGTAGTCACATTATAATGGCGCACGCCTTTAAGCCCAGCACTTGGGAGGCAGAGGCAAGTGGATCTTTGAGTTCAAGACCAGTCTGGTCTATAGAGCTAGTTTGGATGAAAGCCAGGGCTACCCAAAAACCCTGTCTTGAAAAACCAAAAAGAGAAAGAAAGATTTTAAGATGCTCCTAGGGTAATTAACACAGATGGAGGTCAGACCCAAATCTGAGTGTTCAGAATCTTTCCTTCTCCCATGTCTCTCTGGCCATTTCACTTCTCTTCAGGTTTCCTCTCTGCGTGGACAGAATTACTTCACCTGCTTCACAAGGAAGTATAAAGGTTATGCAACCAGATTATATAAAATATTTGGAAAATGTCAAAATATTTCACATTTATGAATGGTGGTAGTAATTCTCCATTTTCTTATAAAATGTATCATTTTTACTTTTACATTTAGGTCGTTGGTCCACTTTAGATGACTTGTGTCTGAGGTAGCAGTTGAGGCTCTTTTCTTTTTCCCTATGTGCATATCCAGTTGTTCCGCAGCATTTGTTGAAAAGACCATCCATTTAGTTAGTTACCTTTTTGTAAATAATATTATGTCTCTGGCTTTATGTTTCAGCTTGTGGATGTTTGATATGGATTACAAAAATGAAAGAATAGTATGCTTTGTGCTTTCCCACCAATATTATGAAATTCTGTATTTATTTACATATCTATTCTGTTCAGGCCAGCGATGTACTTAGTAATTAAAATATTTTCTCATGGGGCATTTACTACCCTCTCTAATGCATGTTCCAACTAGGAAGTGAAAGGAATACAAAAGTATCATATTGACATATTAGAAGACCCCATATCACTAAGTGCTTAATTCTTCCCAAGTTGTTCTCTTGCTACAACATGATGCTAGTCACAATAGGAACAGACATAAATTTAGAAATTGGCAGACTAATCTGACCAGTTATATGGAAGTGTGGTGGCTAAATATTTATAGCTCAGATACTTGAAACCAGTTGTGGTAGTACACACTTATAATCACAGCCCTTCAGAAGTGAAGTTGGGGTCAGAGTTTAAGGCCAGTCTGGGCTACCTGATTCCCTGTTTCAGGAAGGAATTTTAAAAGATGGAAGAGAGAAAACAGAAGATCTGGGGAAAAAATGAGAAAGAGAAAGAAGAAAGTCAACAATTTGGGGGGATAACAAAGTTGAACTTTAGTTAGAAATTTCAGATATTACTATAAGATCATAGTAATCAAGACAGGTGTGTGTGTGTGTGTGTGTGTGTGTGTGTGTGTGTGTGTGTAAATCATTGTGGAAGAACAGGAATTTAGTTATATATCCAATATATATATTTTCTTCATTTGATTTTTTTAACCAAGGTATTGATGTAATTCATGAAGATAGTTCTTTAACAAATGTTTCCTATAACCAGTAGGCATTCATATAGGAAAATTAAACAATTAACTGTTAGATGGCACAAAACAAACATTTATTTGAAGTGGATTAAATACAAAATCTAATATTTCAAGTAATAACAGAAAATCCTTGTAGTAAAAGAATAAGCAGTGATTTCTTAGAACACAAAAGGTAAAGGAAAGAAAGGGCTTGAGGTACATCAAAATTTAAAATTAGTTTTCTTCCAGAGACACTATTATGAAAATGAAAATCTGTCTGAGGATATATAACTCATTGGTAAAGCACTGCCTAGCCTTTGTGAAACCCTCTGTTCAGTCCCTAGTGTGGTAGGAAGAGATAGATGAACAAAAGAAAATGAAAAGAGAAGTTATAGACTTGGAGAAAATGTGTAAAAATATATCTGATAAAAAGTCTTCAAAGTATATTAAGAACTGTTAAATTCAATAATCAAGCATAGGGGCTGGAGAAATGGTTCAACAGCTAAGAGTACTGGCTGTTCTTGCTAAGGACCCAAGTTTAGTTCTAATCACCAACAACCAGCTGTTAACTCCAGTCCAGGGTGTCTAAAACCCTCTTCTGGCTTCTCAGACACCAGGCATACATGTGGTATATAAACATATATGCAGGCAAAACACACATAAAATAATAATACCATACCTCTCAAAGAGTCAGAGAAACCAGATATGGTGGCACCTTTTGTAATTTCTGACCTTCAAAGGCCAAGGAAAGAGGATTAAGAAGAGTTCAAGGTCCATCTTAGCATTATAGTAAGATCCTGTCTCAGAAAGGGGTTGGGGGAGATAGGGGTGCAAAGTACCTTATTAAAGATGTTATATAAATGACCAGTAAGTACATGCAGACATTTAACAGCTAGCCATCAAGAAAAGGTACATTTACAGTATAAAGTGAGCCAGTACCACATCCCCACCAGAATGCCCCTTTTCAGAACCTATAGTACAGAAGTCTCAGCAAGGATAAAGATCACTTGAACCTCATAATACATACTGGTAAGATTTATTTATGTTTGGTAGGTGTATATACTTCATCGCTATGTAGGAATCAGAGAAGTACCAGATGGTTCTGTCCTTTCACCGTGTAGGTCTGGAAGAATGAATTCAAGGTGTCAGGCTCAGCAGCAGGCTCCTTCACCTACTAAGCCATCTTATCTGCCTATTAAAAACCTTTTGAGGGTGTTCTTTATCTCGAATTGGCTAGTCATTGCACACTTAAAGTTTGTACGTTATGTTTTATGTATCAGTAACTCAGTGAATTCTGAATATGTATGAGTGTTATGCATGTATGTATTTCTGTGTACCATATTGGTACCTCCATGCCTGCAGAGGCCAGAAAGGGGCATCAGTGACCCTGGAACTGGAGTTACAGATAATTGTGAACCACCGTGAGTGCTGGGAATTGAATTCAGGTTCTCTAAGTGCAGGTAGTGCTCTTAACTGCTGAGCCATCTCTCCAGCCCCCTCAATAAATTCCTTAAAAGTGAAAGCAACTATTTATTAAACCAAAGTAAAAAATAGAATTTAGGCCACTATAAAGTACAACTAAAAAATATACAAACTACCCATTAGAGATTTAAATTATTTTCAACTTAGTAAATATTGCTAACTGCAGAGTGGTAACGGAATATCATTCCCTTCAATCTTGCTTTCTTTCTACATTGACATGATGGAACAAAACTAACCTGACATCACCACTGTGACATCTGTTAGTTCAGATGCCTGCCAAACTCTCCATAGAAAGCTAGGATGTCAGAGGAGAGATTCTCACTTTGAAGTCTGATGAACATTTGTGGAATTATGCACAGTTAGGAAAGAGGGCTTTAAGTACAGGTATCTCAGTTTGCCAGGTTCAAAGTTTTAGAAATAGGTAGAAAATACAAGAAAAAAAACTTAAATGAGCCTCTAGGAACTTTGCCAAATAGACTAATTGATTAAACTGGTTTGTCAGCCAGGTGATCTTAGTATTTTAACTTCTAGAAAGTGTTTGGTGTCTTTCATGGTATTCTTAAAGAAATGAAACACAAGCGGCTAAATTTAATTGGCTTCAAAACTAGATGGATGATGTGTGCTTGAGGGTAGCAAGCTAGAAGATTTCTGACTTCGTCTCTTTGGAAATTATGAGCCTTCTTATGTTTTATTTTTATTTTGTGTGTATAAATGTTAAGTGCAATACATGTGTACAGTGCCAATAGAGGCCAAAAGAAGGTGTTGGATCCTCTGAAACGGGAGCCACAGATGCTCATGAGCTTCCCATGTGGGTGCTGAGAATCAAATCCAAATACCCTGGAAGAAGTTCCAACCTCCCTTCAATCCAACATGGCCTTCATTTTCTTCTTAAATCTCTCAAACTTTATCTAAAGCTCTAATTTGCTATGATGGTTGCATATCCTTTTTAACCGCTGAGCCCTCTCTTCAGCTCCTATGATGAGCCTTCTTAAAAGTAACTGATAACCAAGTCTGGCAACCCATACCTATTTTCAGTACTAAGAATATTGAGACAGGAGAATCACCACAGGTTTGAGACCAGCCTGAATTACACAATAAGTTCCTGGCCAGCCTGAGCTACTGGATGAGAGCCAAGATAAATGGATGGATGGATGGATGGATGGATGGATGGATGGATGGATGGATGGATGGATGGATGGATGGGGCGCTGACATAGGAAGTTATTAGAATTCTAATCTTTAAAGCTTTACTTTTACCACCTAGCATGGTAGTGCATATCTGTAATCCCAGCACTGAAGAAATGAATGAGGCAGGAGAATTGGTTTAAATTCAAGGCCAGTTTAGGAAGCAAATTCATGTCTCAGAATATAAATGAAAACTCTTAAGTGAAATTTTTTTGGTTGGGGTTTGGGAGTAGGATTTGTTTTAGATGTTTTGTTGTTGCTATTTGTTTGCTTTGAAACTTTTCACACTGTACCACAGACTGAAGTTATTATATGTATAGCCTGGTTTGACCTTGACTTGCAGTGATCTTACTGCCTCAGCTTTTCAAGGGCTGAGATTACAGACATGAACCACATGCCAACTGAAAATAAATTTAATAAGTTAAAATTTTAGACCATGTGTCAAAACAAAGTCCTATCTAGCTATCCCATACAAATATGGGATCAAGGAAGTATTTTATAGAAGCAATTCAAGAAAAGTTATTGCAGGGTTATAATAAATATAATCTTACAAGAGTCCTAGTATTAATAGGCTCTTGATTATAAATTTTGCACCTACCACAAAGGAGATAAAGATGAGAATCTCAGCCTAGTTTTTGTTGGTCAGATCAAGTCTGAAGTATATTAATTTGGTGCATCTTATGCTCTTCAAAGAATGTTGAAAAGGTAAATCTTGTGTAAGATTTTGGAAGAGGTACAACAAAGACAGATTTTTATCAAGTGCTTTTTGCAGCTATATGAGTAGATTCTGTAAACACACACTTTGTCCAAAGAAGAAGACCGGCAAGAGAATCTTCAAAAGAGTGTGGTACTTATTTAATTGATAGCATGTTTGTTCTTTCTCAGTGCCACAAACACACACACACACAGCTGTAAGGTACTCCTAACATATTTAAAAAAAAGTAGAAAGGAATTGTCACCAAGATTCTTCAGTGGGTAAAGACACTTGCCACCAAACCTGACCACCCAAGTTCAATGCTTGGTACTAACATAGTGGAAGAAGAGAATTGATTCCCATAAGCTGACCTCTGGCCTCCATACATACAGTAGTGGGCACACATACACAAGCACTAAGTTGAATAAATGTTTTAGAAGGTAGGAAGGAAATCCATTCTAATTATCCTAAATAATGGATACACTTCCGTATCATGCTAGAGTATAGTTTATTTAGTGTTGTTCCCTTCCTTACTCCCAAACAACTATATACTTACTGACATCTTCCATTATAATTAGTCTAGGCTTAGTAAACTATGTTTTAGTGATAATCTGTATAGAACTGTTTAATGTAGTAATTGCTTTGAACTATTGTATGGTCTAGGCTTTGGGTATGTTAACCCATTTTTCTAGCTGGACAAATAGAGTTCCTTTTCCTTCCATCCTTCCATTATACAGACCTGTGCTACTCTTTTGTACTTTGTTTACAGAACGAAAATAATAGAGCCGGGCGATGGTGGCGCACGCCTTTAATCCCAGCACTCGGGAGGCAGAGGCAGGCGGATCTCTGTGAGTTCGAGACCAGCCTGGTCTAC
>NW_004949102.1:16366670-16373198 GCF_000317375.1 Microtus ochrogaster | reverse complement strand
GTGAGTTCGAGACCAGCCTGGTCTACAGAGCTAGTTCCAGGAAAGGCTCCAAAGCCACAGAGAAACCCTGTCTCGAAAAACCAAAAAAAAAAAAATAATAATAATATATAAAAAATAGGAAATCAGTTTGTACTATAAAGAATTACACAGTCAATTTGAAGCAGCTGTTGAAACTTTGGGCTCTACTAGGTTTACCCTATCTAGCTTTTAGTAACCAGTATGTCACTAGTTAGCAGTCAGATGCATCTTGTACAATATTTACTGAGTTCCTGGTCTTAAACTTTCTCTCTTGAACCCTGCAGTTAAGTTTTATGTATTTTATTCTTGCTGTGTTTCTATCAGATTTCTAGAGTAATTAATGCTACCTATCAGGAACACCTTTTCCTTCCCTTCATCGTGTCTCCATATTTTTGTATAAACCTACTGTTTATTATTGGGGTGGTTGGGACCTATGACCCCTCAGAACTCCCCAACCCCTCCCCCTTCACAGGATGCTGGTGTGAACCAAGTCCCATGCAGATGTTGTACAGATAATCAGTCAGGTCATGCCCTGAAATCAGTGTTCACACCAATCTCCGCTCCAGTTCTCCAGATCTTTCATTTGCTTTGCCCTTTCTTCCTTGGTAGAGATGATAGAGATGCCCCGCTTATGGCTGAACACCAACAGTCATTCTTAGCACTTTGACCAGTTATGAGTCTGCAGTTAGTTACCACTGGTCACTACATTCTGATCAAAGCAGATAGCAACATTTCTCTTTGGCCATAAGCAGTTATTTAGAAAGCAGTTTAATGAGCAAATCATGTCCATTTAGAAAAAGAACAGTAATAGCCTCCTGACTAGAAGGCCGATACTTTTGTGAGGCATGGTGGCCTGAGTGTATAATTCCAGCCCTTGGAAGGTGGAGGCAAGATCTCTGTGAGTTCAGGTCAGCTTGAGCTAAGAGTAAATAAGCCTCTAAAGGTGGAATGTATTAGCTTCCTTTTTTTAAGCCATTCACTTCATACCAGCACTCTCATTAACCCCTCCTTTTTTTTCTCATTTATTCAAGATCTTGCCATCCTAAAAAAAAACAAAAAACAAAAAAAAACAAAAAAAAAAACTTTCTTGGGTTTTATCTTCACATGTTCTTATCTTTCTATGGCGTTGCAAAAGTTATAAAGCAGGGCTAGCAAGGTTGCAGTAAAGAATACTTTACTGCTCCTCAGAGGACCCAGGTTCAGTTCCCAAAACCCACATTGGGCAGTTCATAAGTGCCTGTAACTGTAATTCCAGGGAATCCAGCACCCTCTTTGGCCTTCACAGGCATGTGCACTGGTGTGGCTGGCAAACAGAAACACATACATACACACAAATAAGGAAATAAACCTTTAAAAGCTTTAAAGCAGTTGAGACCTATAACTGACCTCTTTTCTTTTGCTATAAGAGTAGTGATAATGGGGCTGGGGAGATGGCTCAGAGGTTAAGAGCACTGGCTGCTCTTCCAGAGGACACTGGTTCAATCCCCAGCAACCACATGATGGCTCACAGCCATTTTTAATGAGATCTGGTATGCTCTTCTGGCCTATAGGCATACATAATAAGTAAATAAATCTTTAAAAAAAAAAAAAAGAGTAGTGCTGATGATGTAGCAGGAGCCCAGAGTCATGACAAGATCATTTTAGATTGTGATAAATGTTGTGAAGGAAATAGCATGAAGTGAAAGTATAATAAATGAAAAGGGATTGCTTTGGATAAAGTAATTTAAAATGAAATTTTTGTTTAAAATATAATTAACATCTTGATGTTTGTCTTGAAAATGAGGATATTTAACAACGATAAGGTGCAAACAGTCTGAACTATTTATAAATCTATTTTTAATAGTGCTCATGATATGACTTTGATTCTATATTCTGATTTTAAGTCAGAACTTAACAGAAGTGTTTTTATATGTTTTCTCCAGTAATAAGACAGATAACTTGCATCTATTGTAGTTGATTTGACAGACTTGTATTCAATGTTTCACACCTGTCAGACCCTATCCTATGCATTGGAAATAAATAGAAATAAAATCAAAAACAAAGATAGTTTTTATGTTTTTTGTTTTTTTTTTTTTTGTTTTCGAGACAGGGTTTCTCTGTGGTTTTGGAGCCTGTCCTGGAACTAGCTCTTGTAGACCAGGTTGGTCTCGAACTCACAGAGATCCGCCTGCCTCTGCCTCCCGAGTGCTGGGATTAAAGGCGTGCACCACCACCGCCCGGCAAAGATAGTTTTTATGGATAATTTAGAATAACAAAGGATGTGTGACCTATCATTGACTTTAAAATAATATGTTTGTGGGCTTGGTGGCACATATGCCTTTAGTGCCAGCACTTAGGAAGTAGAGGCAGCGCATCTCTGTGAGTTCAAGGTCACCTGGTCTATGTAGTGAGTTCCAGAACTGCATAGCCAGAGCTACATATTGAGACCCTGTCTCTAAAAGACAATAACAACAACAATAATATAATGTCATTATGAGAAAATTCCTTCCTCACTAGTATTAATGTTTTACAAAGATGTCATGCCGCCTTTAAAATTGATTGTCTTCACCAGACTTTCATAGTCTAGTGGAATTTGCATTCTAAATGAAAAGAAACATAGGCACATGAAAAACGAAGCAAAGCAAAGATCAAGCTATTGCCTTAATTACTACATAATTGAACAGCGAGAGATCCCTTTCCATTGGGTTTTTTTGTTAGAAAATAAGAATGTTCATCTTAGAGTATGAATAACTGGGAAGTAGAATGGAAGCCATTTGGGGACAGGTACAGGAGGGAAACATTGAAAGAGGTGGGATTTCAAGGACTTGGATAAATAGCCTTGACTGAGTGAAAGGTTTGTATTTATAACTAGTAAAAGATAAAGCAGAGACTTCATATGCAACAAGATTTGGGCTGTGTATAATAGTGATATGTTTCTATAATCCTAAGTTTACCATCAATTATTATGTAAAGAGGTTATCCCAATCTACTAATTTCAGTTGTATCGTTATTCTAAGTCTTTACACCCCTATATATTTTCTGTAGATTTTGAGGTCAGAGTCCTACTCAGGTTAAAATGATGTTTTGTTTTTCAGTTACTTACACGCCAAGTCAATCATCCACAGAGACCTCAAGAGTAATAGTATCCTTCCTGAAACTGGTCTGCGAAGTCTGAAAGCATCCTGACTTTTTCTTCTGCATTTTGTCTTCATGTTATGTAAAAACAGTTTCATGCTAAGTGTAATATACTACAAAGAAAATGAATTGATGTACATGAGAAATAATAGAGCAGGATTCAAGTTGATAACCTTTCTGTATGACTGGGCACTATAGGGAAAATCTTTATTATAGTAGGGCTTTTGTCTTGCATACATTTTATGTGCCCTATAAAGTGAATATTTTGTGGCTTTAATTCTTCTAATCTTGCTGAGTAGTAACTGAGATATGAAACTGAAGGTTCAAAAATATGTATCAGTGACATGAGGAAAACAATTTTTCTTTTTTTTCTGAGTCCAGACATATCTTTTCTGATATAATCCTTATTCTAATAAAGAACCTGTGTAGCTTTACCAGCAGTGTTAAAGGACATCTGGGCCAACTCAGATTAGAAAGTTTACAGGTTTCTCATAGACTTAGAAAATAGACTTAACCTTATGCTCACATGTTTCGAGCCTGAGAAATCTTAAAAGCGGGTCATAAAAGCTAAAGAGAACTAATTCTTTTTAAAGCATATTTGTTGACTTTAGTGGGAAATATGAATTACTGTATTTTAAAAAGAAAATCTTACTACAGAGCTATAGAAACTAGCTACTTTACCTGAAATCTTCAGAACACTTTCTGTAGGTGGAAAATGAGATCTTTTTTTTTCCTTTACTAACTACACCTCAGATATATTTCTTCATGAAGACCTCACGGTAAAAATAGGTGATTTTGGTCTAGCCACAGTGAAATCTAGATGGAGTGGGTCCCATCAGTTTGAACAGTTGTCTGGATCTATTTTGTGGATGGTAAGAATTAAGGCTGTTTCTCAGTTGATCACATTCTTTATGCTAAACAGTGACTAATTACTCAAAAGTCACTGAAGGTCTTAACTATAGTGTTTTTACAGTTCTCACTGTTCACAAGAATCAGTATAGTAAACCAGGCATAAAGGCACGTGCCTCTAATCCCAGCACTCAGAAGGCAGAGGCAGGTAGATATCTGTGAGCTTGAGGCCGGTCTGATCTACATACTTCCAGCACAACCAAAGCTACATAGTGAGACTTTGTATCCAATAGATATAATTTTTTATGTAAATAGTCTAACTTTTTTCTTGTCTTTAAAAAAAATTATTGCAAAACTAGTTTCAATATATGTCAAACAAAATACATATATGTTATAAAATGTTTAAATGTTATTGAAATTTGTTTAAAATGCTTCATTTGTTGGGTTTGGTGGTGCATACCTTTAATCCCAGCACTCCGTAGGTAGAGGCAGGGTTAGGTGAGACCCTGTCTAAAAATAAAAATTTTTAAAAAAAAAAAAAACAACTTTTATGTTCAAATGAGGTGTATAGCCTGCTTTTTATCTTTTTTTTAAAGGTTTGCAGTTTAAGGCATGTCTTGAGACCTATTCTTAATGAAGAGGCTGTTTCACACTTTTATTTGAGCCTAAATTGGAAATAGTCCTTCTTCACATTAGAAAGAACTTTATAATTATGGGGCAGTTGGAAGAGGAAAGACAAAAGAAAAAGACGAGGGATATTTTTAGTCAGCTTTATGCTGTCTGCACAGGTCTGTTTCTTCTTGTTTCTGCTTTGTAGAAAAGAGGTTCTAAACGTTGAGAACACAGTTACTATAGCAGGCTAGCAGGCAGTTGAAGAGTCCTTTCAAGGAATACTGCTATGAACCCGCAGTGATTCCTCATGACCTGTCAGAAGGCCCATACGGCCTTTTCCTAGTTTTTCTCCTGCCCTTCAGTCAGAATGACACGCTGCAGCTGATGGAATGTAGATGCACATACAAGGTTCCAACCAGCTGCTGTTAAGCCAAACCCTAGGCCTATCGCTCTACTGTCACTAAATTTTGTTTTTTAAAACATAGTTAGTTTTCATTAAAAGTAGGTATTCTCTGCTAATATCTAGCCATTTATTTATGGTTAAATATTTAATATTTAAATGAAATAATGTAATAGTTGAGTTTTAATATCTTAAGTATTCATAAAGGTAGTCTATACAGACAAATGCTCTGTAGGATCTGTGATAATATTTGAATAAAAGCAATCCTGAGTCCAAAAAATTTTGAAATATCAACTCTAAGTGGGATACAGATGTTTTAGATGTCTTTATAGTTTTAGTCCTTAATTGATTAATCTAAATTAATCTGCCCCAATATTTTTGGGTCACCTTATTAGAAACAGAAAAATCAAAGGACTTTCAAAGCCATAATTTTCTAATTTCCCAGAACAGTATGTAGCAGTCTCCAAGAAGCAGATTCTCCAAAGTAGTGGTCTAAGTTTGCCAAGGTAAGCCTAGGGTTAGGTTGAGTATGCTTTCTTGGATCAGTAATATAGATCGCAGAAATGGCAAAGTGGAAGAGGCGTGAGAGCTGTGCTCCGGCCATTAACTTTGAAGTTTCCTAACCTCCCATGTGTCTCTTCAATCTGAAGTGTTAGGTCTGACTAGTCCATGGCAAGACCCTTTCTTAGATTCCATATTACAGTTAGCTAGGTTTCATTTTGAAATTCTTTGATACGTGTTTAACTGTTTTAGTTTATTAGAAGAGACTGTGATGGTTGTGTTCTGTCCTTCAGGCACCTTTAAGGCACATACTTGTAACAATGGTAGCAGTGTGCCCCAAGGAGATGGGGGAGGGCATTTTTGCTTCTGAAACTATAGAAGCGGAAGTTTAAAGCTTCAGCAGGTTGTTTATTTCAACAATAGTATAGGAGTTGGTCTAGGTCTGGTCTCTAGGTTTGCTCCTTTTAAAAGCCTTAGTTTATATAGTTAGTAGAATATTATACAAGATGTTTATATTTAATACTGATTACGTTTTTGTTTATACCCTGAATCAATGAGTTCATCTTTTATTCTACCATGCTAAATTTTAAGAGAACAAGAATAGCCAAAAATGCACTTCATTGTTAAGTTAACCTTTCCAATTGGTGCCTGCCTTCAGGAAAAAATATGGGGAGCTGGAGAGATTGCTCAATTATTATGAGCTCTGGCTGTTCTTCCAGAGAACTTAGCTAGATTTAATTCCCAGAGTCCACTTGGCAACTCTCAACTGTCTGTTAGCTCCAGTTCCAGGGCATTTGATGCCTTCTTATGACCTCCACAGTGCGCAAACATATAGGCAGGCAAAACACCCATATACCAAAACACTAAAATAAATAGGCTGGGTGTAGTGCCATATACCTTTAATCCCAAAGGCAGAGACAAGTAAATCTCTGTGAGTTCCAGGATAGCTAGAGCTACATAGTGAAACCCCGTCTCAGATAGATAGATAGATAGATAGATAGATAGATAGATAGATAGATAGATAGATAGATAGA
>NW_004949102.1:16363942-16366548 GCF_000317375.1 Microtus ochrogaster | reverse complement strand
TTGGTTATAAACCTTGTTATATAACCTTGAATTAATTACAGTAGTCTTTTCTACTTCTATTTATATCTTAGAAGAAAGAGAAATTTATAGGAAAATGTTTATAAATTAAAAAATTGAAGATATGTCACACATTTCTTCTAAACAGATGGCATGCAACTTGTCATCAAGCCATCTACTGGCAGTGAAAGCACACTAAATTTTAAGAGACGGTTCTCCAACTGATCTAAACTCTGTCCATTCCTCCCCCCAAAAAATGATTTGTTCATCACACTTATGTGTGGTTTGTTTTATACCATATTACTAAAATAGCAACTGTCAACAAAATACATGGCAAAAACAAACAGAGAAAACATTCTCTTCTACTGTTGTCCTTTGACTCTTTGGGTCTCCCCATAAATCTTCATCAGTGTTTCTTAACATTGGGTGGACAGCATACTCAGGTGGAAATTTGAAGCATAGTTAAAGCATGGGTCCCACTTGTAGGCTCTGATGTTCTCTGTTACTCAAGTGTAGTCAGCACTGAGCAGGCTGCACAGGCAGTTCTGACCTGCTGCTGTAGTTGCTTAGGAGATACTGCCAGGAACTTTGTCCTCCAGCTGTTTTTGCAGTTTCATTAGTACCATTTGCCACTTCTTCAGTTCCTTTCTAACAAAACAGTGTAAGAGATACAAGGTGAAGGAAGAAACCTACTAGTTCTTTACCTGTCATTAACTGTTTTTCATATAAATATAAAACTAAGTCGTACAGTAGAGTGACTAAATTATGTTAAAATTTGGTAAATATGATTTGGTATTTGTTCTAGAAGCAACAACTAAAATTTCTTTATACAATTTTCTAATAAGTCAACCTGTTGTGTGTTACTGTTAGTAAAGGGTTTTCAGGGGTGGCTTTTGTTTGTTTAGTTTTTGTTTTTTGAGGTTTTTGGTTTGGTTTTGTTTTGTTCTTCTTAGGACGGGGCTTCTCTGTGTAACAGCCCTGACTGTCCTGGAGCTCACTCTGTAGACCAGACTGACCTCCAGTTCACAGTGATCTGCCTACCTTTGCCTCCTAAGTTCTGGGATTAAAGGTGTGCTCCACCACTGCCCAGCCAGTAAAGCATTTTTATTCCACACATTTATGATGTAAATTGGAAGGACATTAATTACTTGTGCCTACTCCCAAGCTTTTTTATAAGTACAAATCTAGTATTTCTTTGCTATTCATGAACAGGAAGTAGAGACTAACTGACAGGATAGTCATGAGACATGCTTAGAGGGCAGTGACGGTTTGCTGGTAAAATTATAAAATCTCAGTAATGTATCATGGAAATTCAGCTCAAACCACCTTTCAAAACATATAAAGTGAGGTCCCCCCCCCTTTTTTTTAGTTGATTTTATTCCTTTGACCATTAATAGGAGAATACATAGTTGATGATTTCTTTAAATAAGGTGTTGCTCTCTGGGAATTATCATAGTTTGTATTTCAGTCTTTATTCAGCTGAACTTAAGGATAAACTAGAACTTTTCTTCCTTATCTAACAGGCACCAGAAGTAATCAGAATGCAAGATAAAAACCCATATAGCTTTCAGTCAGATGTGTATGCATTTGGAATTGTTCTGTATGAACTAATGACTGGCCAGCTACCTTATTCGAACATCAACAACAGGGATCAGGTAAATATTTATCATCTCTGGGGGTTATTTTAGTGTTTCTATTAAGGTTTCAGTTCTTTGTAGGAAGGAAATCTGAAGATGGACGTAAACATGAATGATAGAGCTCTTGATCTCTGTAATCAGCTGTAGGAAATGTTTATGTGCTTTTCACAGTTGTGAGGCTTTACTTGAAATGTTGGCCATAAATGTAACAATGGAGTGAAACCCCCAATTTTGCAACTAGAAATTAGAAGTATAACAATAGAGATAATACCTGTTTCTTGGTAATAGCAGAGCTAAAAGAATGAACTCTGGAGCCTGTTGTGATATATGCATTTTTAACCCCAGCACTCAGGTGGCAGAAGTGGACAGATCTCTCTGCGAGGCCAGGCTGGTCTAGAGTTCCAGACCAGCCCGGCCTTTTTTTTTTTCCTTAAAAAAAAAGAAAGAAAGAGGACTGTAAAGATGGCTCAGTGATTGAGAACACAGTTTCTCTTCCAGAGGACCTGGGTTCAATTCCCAGCACCCTATGGTAGCTCACAACTGTCTTTAACTCCAGTTCCCTGAGATTTGACACCTTCACAGCAATGTATATAAAGGAAAGTTAAAAGAAATTTAAAAAGAAATAAAGAATGAATTTGCTATAATCACAGGTATACTTTTATCCTTTGATTGTATATCACAGGTTTTGATGTCAGCAAGGGCTCAGCTATGAACATATTTATATCCAATTCTTCCATAATTATTAAAATGTTTAAAACACAAAAAAGCACAAGGAACTTGGGAAATGGCTCATTGGAAGTTTTTGCCGTATAAGCAGAAGGGACTGGGTTCAGATGTCCAGAAACGTAAAAAATTAGCTGTGGCCATTCCTATCACTTCAGCACTGGAGGGAGGAGACAAATGGAACCCAAAAGCCTGATTTCGAGCCTCTAGTTGAAACATTAGTTCCATGTTCACTCTGTCTAAAGAAAG
>NW_004949102.1:16356972-16363817 GCF_000317375.1 Microtus ochrogaster | reverse complement strand
GATAGATAGATAGATAGATAGATAGATAGATAGATAGATAGATAGATAGATAGATAGATAGGTAGATAGATAGGTAGATAGATGTGGAGGAATGATTGAGGAAGATATCCCACTTTGGCTTCAGCATTTATTCAGGCTAATGTATCCTCGTTCGTGCATACACATGTGCATGCACAGACACATATACCCCCGCAACAAAAGCAGGAAGTATGAAGTGGCTGTTATATCAGCTTGTGTTGTTTCTAACAGAAAGATAAATTTTTACTTCTTCTTCTTCTCCTAAGTCTCATTCTCTGTTCCTTCTTTCCAAGAGATGCCAACCAATATCACTTTACAAAGCTTTGCTCCTCTGTGTTTTCACATAAATTCCCTTAGGCTTCTCTTTCTTATTTCTGTCCCTTCTCCCACTCTCGTCACTTTTTAGCAGAATAGTATTCTGTAATCCTGACAGGACTTGAAATCTTAATCTTCTTGCCTCCATCTCTAAAATATTGGGAGTTACAGTTTGTGCCATTGATTCCAGTTTACCATCTCCAAAAAGTGAATGAATTGTCTTTACTAAAATTAAAGTATCTCAACATTTTTAAAAAGTATGTGTGAATGTATATGTGAAGAAGAGTAATGGCAATTGAATTGTTCATTAGAAGATAGTTACCCATATAAGCAATGATTAAGAGTATTTATGCTGTATGCTGTGGTTTGCATCATACTCACATAAAAGACTGCTTTAAAATGGAGATTCTAGGGACTGAAGAGATGATTCAGTAGTGTCCTACTGCTCTTGCAGAGAATTTGAGTTCCGTTCTCAGCAAAAACATGGTGGCTCACAACCCACTCAAGGAGATATGACACCCTCTTCTGGCCTTCATGGGCAATTGTATACACATGCTCATACTCCCACACAGATACACTGTGTAATTTAACATAAAAAAAAACTTTACATTTTAAGGCCGGGCAGTGGTGGCACACACCTTTAATCCCAGCACTCTGGAGGCAGACACAGGTGGATCCCTGTGAGTTCGAGACCAGCCTGGTCTACAAGAACTAGTTCCAGGACAGGCTCCAAAGCTACAGAGAAACTCTGTCTTGAAAAAAAAAAAAAAATCTTTACCTTGGACTTCCACACGGCAGGGAACCCTGATTGCTCTTTGGGCTGACGAGGGAGGGAGACTTGATTGGGGGAGGGGGAAGGAAATGGGAGGCGGTGGCTGGGAAGAGACAGAAATCTTTAATAAATAAATAAATTTAAAAAATCTTTACATTTTAATAGAGATTCTAGGGCAGATTGTGTTTCATTGGGATACAGTCCAAGCACATATACTTTTTTATGCTTCTGGAATAATTCTGATGCATACAAAAGATGATAATTACTACAAATTGTAAAAGTAAGTAAATGTGTCGGGCGTTAGGCTGGAGAGATAGCTCAGAGGTTAAGAGCATGGGCTGTTCTTCCAGGGGTCCTGAGTTCAGTTCCCAGCAACTACCACAACCATCTAAAATGAGATCTGGTGCCCTCTTCTGGCGTGCAGGCATACATGCAGACAGAACACTGTACACATAATAAATAAATCTTTAAAAAGAAAAGTAAGCAAATGTAGAGTACTTGTGTACATCATGATTCCCAATCAAATGATAGACTTTATGTGTGTATCCCTTCATTGAAGGGATTTTTTAATTATTTTGTTATTGTGTGTATGTATGACATGTATATAGTGTACATACGGAGGACAGCTTTGTAGCATTGGTTCTTCCCTTCCACCTTTAGACAGGGTCTAGAGATCAAGTGCAGGTTGTGTGCCAAGAGCTTTCCTCACTAAGCTGTGTCTCTGGCCCAGTATATCAGAGCTAACTTCTGGTCTTTCTTTTTGTTGATAATCTGACTTTTAAACTTCAACTGTGATATGCTATGAAAGAAATATGTTCTCATGGTAAAAGGATACTTACCTTTTTGAGAGCTGTCTATTGGTTTTCAAAAAACTGTACTGCTTTGCATTCCTGGACCCCACAGGAGGTTCTAGGTTGTCCCGTCAGCCACCACTTCCATAGAGACTAATAAAACTGAATGACCTTTTATGTTTCGTCGTTACATACATATACATTTTATTGTATTTTTATATGAAGATATATCTGCTCAAATATTTGTTGATTTTAAAAATTGTTTTTCAAATGCAAGTGTGTTCTAAGTTATCCTGCACTTTATGTAATGATTTTTTAAGGGCTCACAGGTTCAGAGATTTCAGTCTGCTGTTTATATCTTAATTGGTTCTTGGCCTATAGTAAAATGGAACATTATGACATCAAGAGCATGTTGAGGAAGAAATTGTCACCTCAGCAGACAAGAATACTGAATCTCTGTATGACATTTACCCAACAAGGATTTTGGTTGAAATATATGTAGGCAGGCAGGCAGGTAGGTTGGTAGGTTTTTTTTTTTTAATGTGTTATAAAGTAATAGCAAAGAATGTCAATTTCAGTGTAACTTGACTAAAATTTAAAGATACTCATCTGGGCAGAGATGGTGCATGCCTTTAATCCCAACACTCAGGAGGCAGAGACAGGCGGATCTCTGATTAGGAGGATAGCCAGGACTACACAGAGAAGCTCTGTCTCAAAAAAACAAACAAAACTTTAAATACACTTGAAATGTATCCAATAAAATCTAAAAACTTGCCCTGTTTAGTGCTCTACATTGGCATGGTTCCTTTTTCTCTTCAAGCTATGTGTAGTATTCTCTAACCCCTCCCTCATGGAATTCTGTCCTGATTTAGCATACTGTTATGCTTTTAAGACTTTTTTATTGTGTATTATATCTGCAAGAAATAATATGAATGTAAGTTTAAATTTGGAATTCTAAAAATTTTTCTTATGACTTTAAGCTCTCAGGTGGGTTATTTTTAAATGCTGAGTTCTGCCATTGCTATCATTTTAATGTATAACAAATTTTATCGTATAAAAGGTAAAAAATTTTATTGAAAGTATATAGTTTTGGCTTTTTATTTGTTTCATTTTAGAAATAGGGTCTGGCTGTGTAGCCTAGCCTGATCTTGCACTCTTGACCCTCTTGCCTCTGCTTTCCAGTGTGGGATTACAAGCATGCCTCACCTACTTAACAGAAATGCCTATCGTGGGGGTGGGGGTCAAAGGCAATCTTGGGTATCATTCTTCAGATTCTGTTCACTGTGTGTGTTGAGACAGGATCTCTTCCAGCAAATTAAGCTAGACTGACTGGCCAGTGAATCCCATGGATCCACCTGTCTCTACATTCACATCACAGGAATTAAAAGTGCATGCCAGCCGGGCGATGGTGGCGCACGCCTTTAATCCCAGCACTTGGGAGGCAGAGGCAGGCGGATCTCTGTGAGTTCGAGACCAGCCTGGTCTACAAGAGCTAGTTCCAGGACAGGCTCCAAAACCACAGAGAAACCCTGTCTCGAAAAACCAAAAAAAAAAAAAGTGCATGCCACCATGTTCAGCCTTTTTATGTGGCTACTGAAGCACTTTGCCAACTGAGCTGCCTCCCCATCTTCAGAAGTATGTGTCTTAATACCATGGTATTTTTCATTTTTCTCTTCAATTTATGTATACATGGATGAATATAACTTTTTTGATAGAATGAGTTAGGGTTTAGCATTAATCTTTTCCTTGTTTTCTCTTTAAAGATGTGAGTACTGAGTATTACTCAAGTAAGAAGTAGATGGGGCATATAGATGTTTTGTCACAGCCATATGCAGAGTTTAGTGGTCCCCAAGACAAAAAGGGACTGAACTCAAAGTTCACTGGGGGCTCTTATACTCACAGTTCTGATTTGGCACAATGAAAAGAAGATAGATTAAAATCAACCAAAGGATGAACTCCGTGGAGCGGAGTCCAAGGAAGTTTCCCATGTGGAGCTATGCACGTGCTAAATTCTTCCAGCAGGAATGTGTGACAATAACATGGAGTATTGCCAACCAGGAAAGGTCTCTGTACCTTTTCTTTAAGGATTAGTCTCATAGATGTGGTTGGCTTTTTAAGGCTGACCTTAGTCTCTAGCTCCTAAAGAAGACAGATTAATGCTACATAACCCCAAACTCCTCTCTGTGCTATATTGATGATATCCCAGGGGTCATCCCAGATACCACACAGAACATCCTGAGTGAAGGCTTAGGTGGTCTCCTAGGAACCAAAGAAAGTTCCAGCTCTCTCTCTGGGCAGGAATATTCCTTTACAGCATACTATGTCACTCTGTTACTTGAACTCATTCCTGTGGTATACCAAAAATTACATTGTAATTTGTCATTAAAATGTATTTTAATGATCATCTGAAAATTTAGTTAACTTTCTTGAAAGCAAAGAATTGAAAACCAAGAAACTTTGAAAGGAATTTCTTATAGTTCATTGGAGCCTAGTTAGATGATTGCATTTGGGGATGTCTTTTTGATGTCCCATAATTTTTATAGCTTGGAATGATATTTACTAGAATCCATATTGATAAAATGTAAAGACCTTCTGTAAAATAGAGATTACATGCAACAGGAAAAATTCTTTACACATACGCCTAAGTGGTTCTCTGGCAAATCAGTTTTAAAATCTATTTTATTGCTGTGTACCGACACATGTGCAGGTCCCTATAGAAGCCAGAAGGAGGGCATTGAGTTCCCTGGAGCCAGAGTCACAGGTATTTGTGTGCTCACAGGATGTGGGTGCTCAGGTCTGAACTTAGGTCCTCTGCAAGGGCAGCAAGTATTCTTAACCACTGAGCCATTTCTCCAGCCCCTAGATTTAAAAAAATAAACTAAAATAAAAGTACATTTGTGATAGACACAGCCCCTGTTTACCAAGAACCACAGGTCTCATTATAGAATGTAGATAAGACATATTCACAACATTTAATAATCAGATAAAGTACTAAATGATCATTACAGTTGTTGGTAGTGAGGAGAACATTATCATTTCTAGATGTCGAAATCTAGAGAAAAAAAAGACATGAGGAGCACAGTTAGAGTTCAGTTATGTAGGCCTTGGTTTATTCAGATTTCAGGTAGCTGAAGAGAGCAGGAAAGCATTACAGGAGAAAAGGCACTGCGACCATGAAAATGTGAACAGCAGATTTGTATTTGGATGGTCTTCTCCCAGTTCTTTGCTGTCACCGTCTTAGCTGTATTATCTCGGCAAGTCCCTTGATTTGTTTTTAAGCATTGTATTCTAATCTAGAACATGGGATCAATTCCTACACCTGTGGAATTCTTTCAGTACAAAAATAGGTAAGAGTCCAAGAGTCTGAAGTTTCTCAGCCTTTCAGGCTTTTCATACCTTTCCTCCCTTTCCAAGAATAGCTAAGTAAGCATATTGAACTGCTGTCCTGTGTGGATAGTAGTCCAGACTCTTCTCCACTCTGAAGGCCTCCTCTAGGTGCTTTACATGTTCTTGGTTATCCCCTATTACCTACTGCTAACTTATATCACAGGGGCAATACTAATAGCATTTTTTTTACTGTAGGTTGATAAATGGAAGTCAAACAGGAAATAAAAAACAGATATGCCCATTACAAAATTCTTCAGCCCTGTTTAGAATGGAGTTATCCTACTTTGTTTCTTTTTTAAATTTTCATTGCTGATATATTTATTAATGAGAGTGTATGATTTGCCTATTCCCTTCAGATAATTTTTATGGTGGGACGAGGCTATCTATCTCCAGATCTCAGTAAGGTACGGAGTAACTGTCCAAAAGCCATGAAGAGATTAATGGCAGAGTGCCTCAAAAAGAAAAGAGACGAGAGACCACTCTTTCCCCAAGTAAGAAAACTTTTATGATATCACAGAGTACCAACTAACCTTCCTAAGTCGATGTTTAGCAGGATGCGGGGGAGTGAGTTAGATTATGAGTTGATACTCTGCACATCCAGGTGAGCTAACAGGGCAGTGACTTTATGAAGGTTGAGCAGTTTGGGATCCCAATACAAGTTCTTTTGCAGGTCTTTGCATTTGTTCAGCAGTTCTCAGACTTTTAAGACTTATTTTGTGTGTGGGTGTTTTGCTTGCATGTGTATGTGTGCACCACTTGTGTGCCTGCTGCCTACTGAGACTTGAAGAAAGTCAGATCCCCTGGAACTGGAGCTGCAGCAGCTGTGAGCTGTCGTGTGGTTCTGAGAACTGAGCCATCTCTCCAGCCCTAGACTTCAAATGTTTTAATTTTAAAGTAGTTAAAAACCTTTAAAGGGCTTTTGTTTATGAAAATAACAATTATGAGTTTATAAACAATGAAAAACAAAGTGGTACTGGTTTCATTTTTTCCCCAACTGTTTTTGTACAATTAACACACTTGGAGTCTTTATTTTGTACTCATTTTGTGCTTCAGTATCTAATACTATGCTGCCTCTGACAATTTACTGATAAAAAAAATTCTACTTATACATTTGGCTTTATGGTAAAATAAATAGATTCTAAGTTTTCTGTTCTTGGTAGATTTTTCTGATTTTTTTAAATTTTTTATTTATGTATTTATTATTTTGGGTTTATATTATATATTTAGATTTGCATAGTGTTTATTATATAATATTAATTTTACTATTTTTATATTATATTCTTATTATAATTATATACTCTAATAGGTTCTTACATCATGATACCCCAGAGTATCATGACCTGGTACTCACTATGGAGCCTGGGGTGGCCTGAAACTCACAGATATCCATCTGCCTCTGCCTCAAGGAGTGCTGGGATTAAAAGGTGTGCACTACCACACCTAACTTAGATCTTTTTTTTCTTTAAGGTGTGTGTGTGTGTGTGTGTGTGTGTGTGTGTGTGTGTGTGTGTGTGAGAGAGAGAGAGACAGAGACAGAGACAGACAGACAGACAGACAGACAG
>NW_004949102.1:16353858-16356872 GCF_000317375.1 Microtus ochrogaster | reverse complement strand
AGAGACAGAGACAGAGACAGACAGACACACAGACAGACACACAGACAGACACACAGACAGACACGTCTGTGGGAGTCCAAGGAGGACAGACCGAAGGTATTGGATCCCCCAAGAGCCAGAGTTTAAGGTTTGTAATTAGTTTTAAATTTTTACTAAGCATTTCAAGGATGGCAAATGATCTAAAATACAAGCAAACACTAACTGTGAGTGACTTTACTCATTCAGTTATATGTGTATAGAAAACCTGGGTTACTTGCTAGCTTTTGACTTTTGTGATTATGGGAAAATCCCAGTTTCTCTTTGTTCACTGATTATACTGAAAACAATAAAAAGTCTCAGGAAAAATTTCATCCTAAGTATGATAAGCTCTTAAAGATTTATACTACTCAAATTTTTATTCTGCTTTTTCTTATTTCTTGTCCTCTGTTTGTTCCCTCCCCTACCCCTTCCTACTTTCTTACAGATTCTCGCCTCTATTGAGCTGCTGGCCCGCTCATTGCCAAAAATTCACCGCAGTGCATCAGAACCCTCCTTGAATCGGGCTGGTTTCCAAACGGAAGATTTTAGTCTGTATGCTTGTGCTTCTCCTAAAACACCCATCCAAGCAGGGGGATATGGTGCGTTTCCAGTCCACTGACACAAACTAAATGAGTGAGACATTAAAGTAAGGTAGCAACAAAAACAAATGAATAATTTTCCTTATATTTAAATTAACTAGGATACTCTGTTGTTTACAGGTGAGCCAAAGAATGTTTGTGTTTAAAAACTTAGGAATTGTTTTCCAAATCTTAAAATCATACTGAACATTGACTTTTCAACAACAATGGGTTAAAATATATAAACACTGCTAAACATTTTCAGTGCTTCTTCCAGAGGCTTTACTTCCTATTCTGAATTTGTTTTGTTCACTTGGTTATTCCTGTTATTAAACTCTAGGTTTCTCCCTCTGTTTGGTCATGCAGCTTTTGTTATTATCACTTGTCATAGAACATGCAGAGGAAGACTTCCCTCATGTTCACAGGTGGAAAGTACACAGGCGACTAGCCTCTGCCAGCTGTGCAAAAGTGGGAGTTCTTTATTTCCTTGAAGCAATAGATAATGTCTTTTAATAAATTTTAGATGTGAGTGACCAAAAATATCTCTCAGTGGCACATTTGACATAGGTAACATGACTTAACTTTGGATTTTTACTAGAGAATACAAATTAAGGATCTTCTTAGATGGTATCTATATATTAAAAATGTCTTACATGTGTAAAAGTCAATGTTCTTTGCAAATGCCTTGCCCTTTATTCTCACTCCCTCCCCCAAAAGAAACTTCACAAAATTCTGAGGCTCTTTAAGGTGCTTGTTTTTAGGTAATTGGTTGCCAAACAACCAAGAAATGGGTTTTTTAAATTATTATATTAGGTTATGCTTACCTTTTGATGTATGTTACAGCAGTCAGCAGTCATGTAGCATTGTGTCTCATAACTTCCTTCCTGCTGTCCTTTGTGCCAACAAGATCCCACCTTTGATAAATGCCTGATACTCTCTTCTTGATTTCCAGTGTGATGTACTTCTAATGTTTACATTTTTATGTATAGAAAATGAGTATAATGTAACCATGGTGGAATAATAATTTTCCGGTGATTTGGAGAGAGAATCTAAAAGCAAAAAAGTAGAAGAAGCATGTGGTCTTCTAAAAATCACCATCCTTCATAGTCCCCTACCGGCCAAAGCCTGTTGATATTCAGTTACTCAGTTTATACTTGTGGTAACGCTTAAATACAACCCAAAGCAAAAACAATTATTCAACAGACAGATCATATTTTCATATATTATCCTCCTTTGAAAACAATGAAATAGCTAATTGGGAAAGCTTTAATAATTGGGTTTGTAAGTGCCACAGATAAACTTCTGAAATGCTTTCCTTACTTACATTATTATATTTCATATAAGGAAACTGCCTATTATTATGACTCGTCTTTTGTCCTTCCTTTGGATAAGTTGAGAATGCCATCATAATTTTATATACTGATTCATGATTCTAAATATAAAAGAGAACATTTCTCATATTAAAAGAAAAAAAGAAAAAGCCAGTGCATGGAATCAGGAGGATCACAACTTCAAGGCAGGCCTGGGTTCCATAAAAAGGCCTGTGTCAGAAAACCTAGGACTGGGGATATAGCTCAGTGGTAATGACTTTGTAGAATGTGAAAGTGCTTGTACAGTGTTTAATCACCAGCATGGGAAAAGAAAATGAGAAAAAAAGAGATCAAACAATGGAATATATTAGAAACCATCGAAATCATGATTTCTAAATCATGACAAAAAGATGAATTCAATTGCTTAGTTTGTATACATTTTTAAGCAAGTCAACCAGAGCTATGGATTAAACATACAAAAATCTATTAAGTGTCAGTGTACCCACTTTAAATGCCAAATCTCTATTAATCTTTCGGAGGTGGTATTTGGGGTTTGGGTATGTACAATACAGATTAAGTTGGTTTTGATTGTTGTATGTAGCTAAAAAAAAGTTTTTACAAAATTTAGTTGGTCCATAGAATACTCAAACATTTTGAGCATATGAAACAGTATATCGAAGGATTTTTTTTAATGGATCTCTTTCTATAATCTGCCAGCATACCTGTTTTGCTAGTATGTTCCTTTCCTCACCCACTGTCTTTCTCCTCAGCACTGCTGTGCCCAGAACTCTACATCTTCATCTGACTCGCTCACACTCCATCCTTTCCTCCCTTCCTGTTTTCCTCTTCTTTTCTCCTTTCTTTAGTAGCAGCACTGGCATTCCTAAGCTCTCTCAAGCTGCTCAGAAACTCATATGCTACCCATAGACACCCAGTCATTCCCGCATAGGGTACATAAGAATTAATTTCCCTTCCACATTTGGCTGCAGAGTGGCCAAAAGGGAAGAATATCAAATATGATAGGTAAGATGTGTAGGTAACATCTACAGGAATAGGAAACACTAGAATTAACAGTTACCCTTTGTGTGTTTTGTTTTTGTTAGTGGTG
>NW_004949102.1:16334386-16353758 GCF_000317375.1 Microtus ochrogaster | reverse complement strand
GGGTTTCTCTGTAGCTTTGGAGCCTGCCCTGGAACTCCCTTGGTAGACCAGGCTGGCCTCGAACTCACAGAGATCCGCCTGCCTCTGCTTCCCGAGTGCTGGGATTACAGGCGTGTGCCACCACCGCCCGGCCTTAATTTTTATTTTTAAGTTGTGTGATTTTGGGCAAGTTTCCTGACCACTCTGAACCCCAACTTGTCCACCTGTTAAACAGATTCCTTGTACAGCCCAGGCTGACCTGGAACTCTGAATTTTCTTACCACTACCTGCCAAGTGCTGGGATTACAAGCATTATCCACTAGGTGTAGCTTCCTTCTTTGGCCTTTTGGCTCAACAGTGCCTTGGTTAGTTACTCATTAAGAAGAATATTTGATGGAAAGAATGTCTATAGTCCAGTTAGTTGTATTTAAAGTAGGAAATCAAACCTTAATTATTAAAACTTGTTTAGAGAGCTGAGAAAAATGGTGGTCCTGTAATCCCAGCATGAGGAAGAGGATGGCAAGATCAAGACCACCTTGCTAATCTTCTAAACATGTAAAGCATAAGGTTTAGTCCACCAGTCTAGAGCCAGGCAAGGAAGTACATACCTGCAATCCCAGTACTGAAGAGGCGAGGCAGAAAGATCCTGTCTGCCTGTGCTGTGAGTTTGAGGCTTGTCCTGCAGCATGACACCCAGCTGTGGAGCTCCCTGCAGCTTGTTACTGTCTGGATACAGTTGGGCTCTTCTTCACATGCCATGCACATGCACTTGTATTCTTTTCTGGATTCCAGTGACTTGGGGTTTAAACTAGTGACTGTGCTACAAGGTTTGTAATATCAGTGAAATTGAATTGAGGCTTTTTTGTCTTGAAGTTCTTTTGAGATAACTTTTTAAAATCAGCTCTTGTCCTCCCTCTACAGGAGAATTTGCAGCCTTCAAGTAGCCACTCCATCATGGCAGCATCTGCTCTTTATTTCTTAAGTCTTGTGTTCACACAATTTGTTAACATCAAAACACAGTTCTGTTCCTCAAATCTTTTTTTTTTAAAGATACAAAATTTTCAATGCATAAGCTCGTGTGGAACAGAATGGAATTTCCTATTCAACAAAAGAGGGAAGAATGTTTTAGGAACCAGAATTCTCTGCTGCCTGTGTTTCTTCTTCAACACAAAGATCACGTGCATACAAGTCTGCCCATTCCCAGGAAGAAAGAGGAGAAACCCTGAATTCTGCCCTTTTGGTGGTCAGGCATGATGGAAAGAATTTGCTGCTGCAGCTTGGGAAATTTGCTATGGAAAGTCTGCCAGTCAACTTTGCCCTTCTAACCACCAGATCAGTTTGTGCCTGGTCATCTGATGGGGCAGTTTCCAACACCAAGCATCATTCTTGCCTATTCTGGGATTATGTTGTGGAGCGCTTTCCCTATCCACCACTGTTAATTTCTGAGGGATGGAGTAAATGCAGCATACCCTTTGTGTAGCACCTGGTCAGTCTTCAACAGAGGTTATCACAGTGAAGCTCTTTAAATTTAGTGGAGGGTGAGAGGTGAGGAGGGACTGCTCTGGGGACCGAGAAAAGGGGATGCTGCATCTTCCTCACCTCCTGCTCTCTCACCTTGGGTTGCCTTGCTCCCTGGGCTTTGCCTAACCACTCGGGCTGGACAGTGCTGGCACACATTGCCTTCTTTTCTCATTGGGTCCAGCAATGGAGGTGAGGGTTAGGGGATTGTTTCCTCCACAATGTAGCAAATTCTCAGGAAAATACAGTCCATATCTTCCTCTCAGTTCTTCCAGTCACCAAATACTTACATGGCTGCCTTGTCCAGAGCACAAACTGCCATGGACAGCATCTAATTAAAAGCCTACAAAACTGCTTACTGACAGTTTTGAATGTGAGAAATTAGTGTAATTTAAATGTAAGGTACAGATTTTAATTTCTGAGTTTCTTCTATTTTTATTTAAAAAAATAATTTTCAGGTTTAATTGGATTAAAAGAATACTTCCCACCAGAATATATATCCTGAAAATTATATTTTTGTTAATTGTAAGCAACTTTTAAAGAATGATTATTATCCTTTTCTTTACCTAAAATTATGGGGAGTCTTAGCATAATGACAGTTATTTATACTTTTTAAATTAATGGTACTTGCTGGATCCACACTAACATCTTTGCTAGCAATCCCATTGTTTATTCCAACTTAACGCCTACACTACATCCTACATCCTCTTTCTAGTCTTTTATCTATAATATGCAACCTAAAATAAAAATGGTGGTGTCTCCATTCATTCTCCTTCTTCCTTTTTTCCCCAAGCCTGGTCTTCAAAAGGTTGGGTAACTTAGAAGCTGAGTTCCCTAGACAGAAATAGAACTGTTAGGGACATTGGAGTTAAAGGAAGGTGTGAGGCCTGTCATCAATTGTTTATATAGAACCCTAAATCTGAACTTTGCACAGATCAAAGTTATAACCTAGTTACAACTTCCTTTGGCCTTTATTAAAGGGTAATTTAAGAAAATCACTAGTAGCAAAGAAAGTGACTAGATGTATTAATGGCTTCTACCTTTCTTATCCAGGAATCTTGAATTTAGAAATGCAAATTAAAAGAGATGTACTTAGCAACTACACTATAGCCAAGAACTTTAAAAAAAAAAAAACCTATAGAATCTAAAATAAAATGGAGTTTTAAATTATTTTCAAATTATAACTGATCCCACTATATATTTAAGCCTCCTCAAAACAGATGATTTTTTGCGAAAATATCTGTAATCAAAGGAAGGCCTATCAAAAATTTTATGAATCCCCCGTAAACTGGAAAATATTCTGAACTTATTAATCAGCAGCAATGCATTTTTAAGTCTTTCATGGGCAGGACAGTATCTTAAAAACCTTAGAAACTGAGATGAAAATGATTCCTACAGATATGAAAAATAGCCTCTGCGTATGCTATGCCACATTTGAAAGACATTGTCACCCTTTTAAATGCTTCTTAGCATGGCTTTGTTGCCTTTGCCCAGGATTACTAGAAAGAGCTAGGCTTTGGCCATTGATGCACATTTAGGTCCTGCTGAGGAGTTGGAGCCTCCTTGGTGCATTGCCACCTCCTTACTGGAAGAGGGGGCCAGCACCCTTAAGGCTGGAGCTTAGCATGTGAGTGGTCTAGACACAATGAGAAGAGTTCCTTCTTCCTTTCATTTTAGTGTAGGTTGCTATCTCACTTGAAAAGGGAAAGTAATGTTGATAGTAAATGAAGCTGTGCCCAGAAGCCAGGCTCAGGGTATTGAGAGATTTTTTTTAAAATAGAGAATATAAAAAGTAGAAATAAATATTTAAACCTTTCTTATTTTCTATCAAATAGTTTTCTTGTTTACAAACAACATGAAAAAGGTTTCCTTTATGGTTTTTTTTCTTTATTTTTTTATGCTTAGACTGCAGAGAATCTTGTTGAGCTCCTAAGAAAAGACAAGGAAGTCCTTGTTTGTGCAGAGCACTTTATGAGTAAGTATAGACAGAATGTGGCTGCTTTTCTCATCTTATAAGGCTGTAGCTGTCGGTCCAGAAGTGGTTGCGGTGCCTCCTGAGATCTTTTTTGTTTGGGTTAGGAGTGGAGTCTTGGAAAAGATTGAGAACAACTATGTAAAATTGTTTTTTAAGTATGTAGTATTCCTGATGGACTTTTCATCATTAAGCTACAGGACCCAAACTTTTGCCACTGAGATATTATTAACCTTGAAATGTAGTTTAGAGAAGGAACTTGTGAATAGTATATCCAGTGTGATCCTTTATACTTATATGCATCTTCAACGAAGATTGTTTAACTGTCAGATTCTGGTTCCTGAACAGCCCATCTCTTAAGTATATACGAGGTCTGGGAAGGCGTAATGAGGCATCCTAAAAGATGATCCGATATAAACTGTATGCTAGATTTTTGCTGGTACGGGAGAAAGCATTATGTAAAGATGTAATTCAGGACTTGAGCACTGTCCACCAGAAACCTTGTAAATACTTCCTTGGTCTTGGTGCAGTCCCACTTTTTTATCATGTGATGTCTTGTACTTGTCAGGCACTGTCAGAGCTGCTGTGTGTCCTTCAGATCTCACCTGTCCCCGTCACACATCCACCTCCCGGCCTCTTGCAAACCTCAGCATCTAGCTTTAGTTGGAAATGCAGTGCAGGGATCAGGTGACCTCTTCAAAAACTACCTCCTCAGAATGAGGTAATGCACAGTTATTTATTTTAAAGTGTGAAAAGTCAGGAGCTCTAGAACATGAAGATGATACAAGATTTTAACGTTTATGTGTACTTGTAGTTGAATACTTGTTTTGTCCTAAAGGGCATTATACATTTAAGCAGTGATACTGTTTAAAATTTTCTTTAAAGGTGTAGCTGAGAGTATCTACTGTTGGAATTGGTACCAGAGTCTGCTTAATGTATTCCAGAATCTTAACCTTAAATCAGTCGCATGAAGTTAAATAGTTACAGTAACACTTTGCTAACAATGATAAAATTCTACTTTTCAGTAGTAGGTTTGGCAAAACAGTACACCTTCATAGTAAGTTGGCCACAGCTTTGTCACACACAGAGATGTTCATCTAAAGAGACTGCCCAGCTAAGAGGGTAGAAGGATACCCTTTTTATAAGATTCTCTTCTTTGTCCAAGCTGGCATTGTCAGTGCTGTAATACCCGCACCTTGACCAGCAGGTGTCAACCAATAAGCTACTTTTAAAACCATAGCCAGAGATGGAAAGTTCACTGTGAGTAGAAACAGCAGGTAACTTACAGGAGTGAGACAGTGTAGGGAAGCTCTAGAAAAATACCTTGACAATTTGCCAAATGATCTTACTGTGCCTTCATGATGCAATAAAAAAGCTAACATTTTAGCAGAAATCAGTGAGTTATGAAGAGAACAGCCAGTCTGGTTTAACTCAGCTGTGTTAATATTTTTTAGAGTGCAATTTAGACTGCGAAGATAAATGCACTGAAGAGTTTATAGCCAAAATCACATTTAAAAAATGAGAAAATGGTAAATTTTCAATGAACAAAATTATTTTTTTAAAGCGCATAATCCCTAGTATAGCCAGAAATATTTACCACATAGAGCAAATAGGTTTAAAATACAGTTCAGTGACATTTCTAGAGAAACTTTTTCTACTCTCATAGGCTCTTCAAAGCATGGAACTTTTATACACGTTTGACATTTTAAGATACTGCTGTAGTTTAGTTTTGAAGTAGTTTGTGCTGGGCAGCAATCATGTACTAACTCAGTAAGAAAAACACATTGTAGGTCTGATTTGTTTCCAAAGAAATGCTGCCAACCTAGACACCGAGTGTTCAAAGCTTGAAGTGTGAACTTACCTACCAAGACCAGTTTGCAAACAAAGTTGGCTAGTGCTGCTGACTGCTCTAGTGCATGGTGGAAGACAGGGTGGTCTCTGCGAGTGTCTTTTGTAAAGGGACATTGGAATAGTCAAAGACTTGGCTAGTGCAGTGCATGTAAACTGGACACTCCATGCTGTGGTCTTTGCATCCTCTCTCCTTACTATCCCCAACGTCCTTTAGCTGTTTCACTCAGATTCCAAGATGAGTTACTGATGCCGGAAGGGACTGAAGTGGTCAGTGTGTTTGTGGTCCATATTGCTAACTCTGGTATAGTTGAAGATGCTGGCCAGATGTTTGTTACATCAGTACACCAGACAATAACTTAAATACTTTCAGATAACTTATTTCTACTTCCATTTGGGCAGAGACATTTAAATTGAAATTCAGGCCTAATTTTTGTCATTTGAGAGGAAAAATTAACAGTTCCTCCTATGAGGTATTTTTGAGGTAGAACCTGAAGTCCTAATCTGTCTTTCCCCACTGGGGTTTGCAGCAAGGATTCTACCACTGAACCACATTTCCTAGTATGTAAAATGTTAACAGTTAAAAATCTCTAAAATCTCTCTCTCCCTCTCCCCCCTCTCCTTCTCCCCCCCCCCCCATCCCTCTCTCTCTCTTAGGGACACCTAGCTATCACCTTATTAAAGTAATAAAGGTGGAGCCTTTATTTCAGTCTTCACAACTCTGTGTCCCTCTTATTACTCCATTTGTGTCACTAAACTGTTTACTTTTATTTAGCTGTTTTGAATAGTTGCAGTGATATAACCAGTTGTGCATGAGGACAACAGCCAGTGTGTTGTTTTTTGTGGTGCATTTTTTGTAAAGAATTCTGTAGATTGAAGTGCTCTTTGAAAACAGAACTGAAATATTTATTCTTGTTAGTATCGAAAAATGTTTTGTGCACTCATTTGCTTTTCCTGGCAGGCTGAGTACATTCTCCAGCACCCATGATTGCTGGTTCCCATCTCCAGTGTACACAGGGAGACAGGCGGGAAGCACATGGAAGAGTGTGTTTACAGAGCTGGGATGGGGATTATGAGTGAGTTACTTAGTCCTATTTTTGCCTTGAAAATCACTGTTCTAAGACTTTTGAACCCATGTGTGTTTGGCTGGGCTGAGTTACATAGGAAGAAACTGCAGGCTAACATAAGCAAACAAAGCTCACGGACTAGGCACAAATGGAAGGAAATGGACCAAAATATGGTAGGGTGACACTTAAAATCTGGGACTTAGGGAAGAACTCAAGGTGGGAGATGAACTGTAGTCACCTGAAATACAATGTAAGAGTGCAATAAGTGTGCTTCTTATTCTAAGCTGTGAACTTTTTAAATCATTCCTTTCTAATACATTTAACGTATGTTCCATTGCTGACTAGAACCAGCTATGTGAACATATACCTTTTTAGTCATGTTAATTACCAATATAAGTGGCTAACCTTGATGTCCTATTTATCTTCATGTTGTATTAGTTTACATACCAGGTATATGTGTGTATGCTGTACTCTTCCTCCCTTTATTTGAAAATACTTTGGGTCATTTCCTTTGGCCATGCCACAATACAGCTTTGGTTTGGCTTTGTCACCTTATTTGAAGGACTGTGTCCCAGTAGCAGAGTTTATGGTATTCCCATTGTTGGGTGTACTTCTGATCCTTTGCTTCTCCAGCACCTGCATCTCCTAAGGTAGTCACACAACTAACTAATCAGGGGACGGACTTCACCATTCATCCTGTCTCTCGGATTCTATTAAATAGACCATTCTCTGGCTTTAGACCAGGAAAGAGGAGACAACCCTAGCCATCTACCAAGCCTCACCCTAAACGGTTGTATGTACTTCTTGGTCTGAGGACAAGTCTCCAATAAGGGAGAGGGAAGGGAAATGCTTCATGTTTGAACTACAGTGAGTTACAGCTCCGTTTCACCACCCAAACCTATGGCAATCTGCACCCATCCCTCCTGTCTGTAACTGCCAGAGGTTTGGGTTTGTGTCACTTCAGTTCCACTCAAGCATTGGAAAGGTTTTCTGGAGTCTGGGGTGTGCCCAGGGAAAAGGCGGGGACTTTTTCATTATCCACAGACCTCTCTATACCTGCTTTGCAAAAATTATAATGGAGTAACTATTTTTAAAGCTTATTTTTCAATTCATAAGAAAAAGACGTTTATTTTCAATCAAATGAATGATGTCTCCCTATTACCCCTTATTCCTCAATGTCTGCTTGATTTTTTTCTTTTCTATACCTACTTCCTATTACTTTAGTTCTTTTCCTGCTCAGATCCCTTCATTTGTACTTTGGAGTTTTCTCATGTAAATTTGTATAATGGAAAATATTGTTCAGTTTGGATAGAAAGCATGGAGAATTAAATAAAAAGATAGCTGAAAATCAAATTGAAGAAATTTATTTCTGTGTAAAGTTATTTAAAAACTCTGTATTATAAAAAGGCCAAAAAAAGTGCTATGTAATTGATGTGAATATGCAAATACTGCTATAATAAAGATTGACTGCATGGAGAAATCTAAGATTATTTTTCTAGCACTGACATCTAATAGTAGTAATCACTGGCTACTGACAATCCAGGCTAAAAATGCACATTTTGTTTCAAAATGTTGATCACTTCTTGATGGGTAGAAGTTAAAGTTGGCCAGATGCCTACATGGTCTAGCCAACTTATAATTGTCTTTTTACCAAGTTTTGGTGATGGCCCTCACAGACAGTATAGTATTGTGTGACCTGCTTCTCTGGCTTAAAGTAACAGTTCTCTGTGTGACTACTTACTTGAAAGTAGAACTTAAGAGCTGGGTGGTGGTGGCGCACACCTTTAATCCTAGCACTTGGGAGGCAGAGGCAGGCGGATTTCTATGAATTTGAGGTCAGCCTGGTCTACAGAATGAGTTCCAGGACAGCCAGGCTGTTACAGAGAAACCCTGTCTCAAAAAGCCAAAACACAAAAACCTTTGTGATACAACTCAGTTACATAAACACATCTGAAACTGAACTCCTGTTTTCAGTGCTGGTTCCCAGATGAATCTCCTTTATTTTGAAGAATACCTGAGATATCTTCAGACAAGACATATCAAACACTAGAAGGTTTCCAGAAGAAAAAAAAAAGATAACTTTAAAACGCCACACCTAGAAACCCTCCAAGAACAGTCTAAAAGGACAAAAAAAATTGCCCGGAAGAGTGCAGGCTTTAAGGGCTGCTTCTGACCTTCCCACCTCTCTTGTTTACAAAGACATAGCTATCTACCAAGCTTCACCCTAAAATTTACTTTGGCATGCATTGAAGCCAGTAAGAGCTGATAAACTTGCTTAGGTTTTTTTTGTTGTTGTTGTTCTTTGGTTTTGGGTGTTTTGTAAAAGAGTTGTTCTTGAAGAGGAATGGACCACATCTGGGGAAAGTTTACAGATTAGTCTCTCTATGTGGTGCTTCCCTGTGAAAATCAGACCAGGATTCCAGGGTGGCCATAAGCCTAGTTTAGATAAAATATTCTAAAAATACTCACTGCAAACAGTAGATAGCTATTTCTGTTTAGAGAAGCAGTTCTTAACCTGGGGCCAAATGACCCTTTTATATAGAGGGTACCTAAGATCGTCAGAAAATACAGTTATTTACATTATTTTGTAAGAGTAGCAAAATTACAATGATAAAGTGAAACACATTAGTAAAAACTCAGAGAGAAATTGGGTTTCAACCTGAAGAGCAATGTAGCCAGCCACTGGCTCTTAGCTCTACCTCAGTCCAAATGATGATCCTGCCAGGAATCTCTCCTCCCTGTTTTATAATCCTCTCTAGGGCTGGGATTAAAGGTGTGTACCGCCTGGTTTCTATGGCAACTAGTATGGCTACTGAGATTAAAGGTGTGTGTTACCACTGCCTGGTCTGTCAGGCTGACCAGTGTGGCTGTTTTACTTTCCTGATCCCCGGGTAAGCTTTATTAAAATACAATTGAAATGCCACTACAATGAAGTAGCAACAAAAATAATGTCAAGGGTCACAGCATTAGGAGAGCTGAGAACCACTATAGAGACCTATGCTTTGTGCTAAGCATAACTCTAAGCTACTTTACAAATAGAGAAATTAAGACACAAGATGAAAAAAAGTACTTTGCCCACACTCGGCAAGTACAGGACAAGACTTAGGATCAGATCTGGCCAATTTAACTCTAGAGCTTGGGATGCTTTATCTCTGAAACTGTACGTCACAACCCACAAGTGGGTAGTAAAATCAGTTTGGGATGTCTCCACTGGCTGTGGATTTTTTTGTTTGTTTGATTTTTCAAGACAGGGTTTCTCTGTGTAGCCCTGGCTCTCCTGGAACTCACTTGGTAGACCAGACTGGCCTCAAACTCAACAGAGATCTGCCTGCTTTTGCCTCCTGAGTACTGGGATTAAAGGCGTCCACCACCAAGCGTGGTTACACTAGCCATGTTTTAAGTCCACACACTAGAAAAAACAGGAAGCACTGTTTGGGAATTTTGAGTCGTATAGAAACTAAGGTTTGACTTTAAAAAAAAAAAAAAAAAAACCTGACTACAGCCAAGACCTCAGTTCTGGCTTGGCAAATTTCCAACCCATCTACCCATAACTCAACTTCATCTTATGAGACAAATAACACTGTGGAAAGTTAATGAGATAACACATGCTCTTAACAGTGTCTGGCCTGTGCTGCAATTTGCTGTGAATTTCCATTCTGTTACCATCAAACAAATGCTATACTTAATGCTTCTGTGGGACCCTCTTCCATCTAAATATTTCCTCAGGTATATACAGTCATGTAGAAGGCCTTTCTTTGAGCAGGTTCATCTGGCTTGCATCAGTTTTCCAGCCCAAACATGGAAATGAGGATTCCAACATTCTTCTAAACAAAAGAATGTATTTAAAATTACCTATTAAGCAATTCCTTGCTTCTAAGGAAAAGAACTAGGGATTAGCCTGCTTAAACTCACTGTTGTAGACTATGTTCTCGGTGTCTTTACCGACATAAGGAGACGGGAAAAGCACAGCCCACCCTCACAGATGTGAAGCGCCCCCAGTGCCACAGTGGGGTTACTGTGGCTGTCAGAAAAGCACAACTGCTCTAGTTGTTTCAGCTTCTGCTGCTACTGTGACCTCTGGAAACTGAAGAAAAGGTAGAAAATTCTATGTTATAGGAAACCCTATCGTAGTCCATCTTGAAGCCTGCCAACAAGTTGGTCAGGATAGTTATGTCAAACACAACCGGCAACCGTTAACATCTAGTCCCATCCTCTCCTTACTCGTTCACAGCCACGTGAAGCCGTTTCTCACACAGAACTTGGTCTTCACCTAGGGCAGGAGTCACCGTGTTCCTAAACACACTTCCTATAAACCCTGCTTACTCAGAGCACAGCCAAACGCCTTAGTACATCATCCAGTAGGCTTCTTTCACAGCTCTGAGCAAATCTCAGAGTACTGACTTACCTACCACCTCTCTCTCCTCTCTAAAGTTCTCTAAAAACAGTTCTTTTGTCTGTGTGACTTTGAGGAAGCTCTCAGTCTGTATCCCAGGCTGTCTCCAACTTAGAATCCTCTGGCCTCACTCTCCACAATGCTACCTCCCTAACCCCACCTCTAACAATCTTGGCACTGTACTCCCAAGGCCAAGGTGGTCAAAAACTTACTGAGTAGTTAAGTCTTCAAACTATGTTCCACCAGACTTTTCTTTGTGGATGGAAGAAAACACTTATCTCCTTTTAACTGTTGTTAGGTCACAGAAGGTGGAATACCCTGGAACAACATTTTGGGAAAAATAAAAAATCCTTACCCTCAGTCCTAAGAAATTCCTAGTCAGGCATGGCTTGAGTCCTGCAGGAGATACGGAAACGGTGGACTCTGCTGATGCCTACCCTCTGGGGCAACAATCAAGCTGCAGCAGCTTTAGGTCATATCACCTGTCCACACATGCAACTAAGGCATGAGCTGAGGAGGAGGCGTGGTACCTAAGTTATGCATAAACTGGGGTCAGACATAAGATAACCACTCACCAGTGTGTGATGCTAAGCAAAAAACTGTCTCCTTGTTCCTTAATAACCCCAAAGAAAGGACACCTATATCACAGGCGACTCAAGAGGATTGGCTGAAAGGGCACAAACCACTTAGCCCAGCAAGCAGTCAGAGAATAGAATAAAGGATAGCTGTCACCAGAAACATAACTCAGTTCCTCATTCTTGGCAAACCACTTTAATTTACAACTTTAAATATGAAGGCTGTAATTTCTTGAAACTTCTCACCTTGCTCCTGTAGGGAAAGAAAAGTAGGTAAGTTTTAAGAACTATTACATTTACTAATCCAAATTCATAATCTTATTTGTCCAATCATTCAAGCATTTCTTTTTAGCCCTGACTGAACAGCCTTTCAAGAAAGAAAGCAAAATTACCCTTTCTAGTCTAGTCGTTAAGGTGTTAATTCCATCTTCCCACTTGAACAGTAAAAGCAGGGCACGCTTATACAGCTACATACCATAAACTCTAACCACTATATTCCAGGAAATAGAACAGAACTGGTTTCTTTTGGCTTTGTTTTGTTTTTGTTATTGATGTTCTTTGTTTTGGTTTTTCAAAACAAGGTTTCTTTGTGTAGTTTTGGAGCCTGTCCTGGAACACAAGGCTGGCCTTGAACTCACAGAGTTACCTGCCTCTGCCTCCTAAGTGCTGGGATTCAAGGCGAGCACTACCACTGCCTGGCCGTTTGTTTGCTGGTCCCGACTCACTCTGTAGTGTTGTCTGATTCCTATCTTCTTGCCTCCACCTTCCAAGTGCTGGGATGACCAGGAACAGACCAGCAAACCTGGGTTTTCTTTGTTTAATGCTGGCAACGGAACCCAGGGCCCCGACCATACAGAATTCATCTTTACTCAAGGGGTGGATAGAAGCCAAAAACTGTAACCTAACTTTAAGACTACTTTTTTTGTTTTTAATATATGATGACTAGAAGATAATATGGGGATGCAGGCTAGCGATGCGAGAATGGTTAGGCAGACATTAGATAAGACCAGTGGCTTTTAGGATAAGCTTGTTTAAGGCCACTAAGAGTGCAAAACAAGTCAGAATTTAAAAACAGGACTTTCGGGCATACCTACTTGTACAGAGTTAAGTTTATACCTTCAGTCCTCGTCATCAGGAGGGATCCCCAATTCTTCATCTGTCCATTGTGAAGGATCTGGATATGAAAAGTGGCCCTGGTGACAACCAGTCAAAAGAAAACAAAGTCAAGAGTCTGTACTAATAATTGCAGCTGATCTTGAAAGAACAGCGTGCACTAATGACTATAGCCAGCACCTGTGATATATGAGCCCTGACTCTCCCTTAACCATTCAGTGGCGCAGCCTGCTTCAATCTACTCATTACACACAGTGGCTTGAAGTTTTAGAGGTGGCAGCGTAAGCCATTGAGTGTGTTCATGATGAAGAGTGGGAAGGGGTGGAGGCCACAGGCCTCATATGTACTCCTTGTCTGAGCAACAGCTCATAGTCCTGGCAAAACAAAATGTTTCCCATCCCTTACTCCTACGCAGTCTCTTCAGTCCCGACCTGGAGACCTATCTGACTTCAGCCTCACTTCTACTACCTACAGCCTCAAACGTATAGACCTCTGCCTGCCTCCTAAGTGCTGGGATTAAAGGCGTGCACCACCACCACCCAGGGAAAGGGGTATCTTGATAGAGGGGAGAAACCTGGTGCCAGGGAAACTCCCAGGAATTTACGAGGATGACCCCAGCTAAGACTCCTAGCAATAGTGGAGAGGGTACCTGAACCAGTCTTCCCCTGTAAACAGATTGGTGACTAACCTAATTGTCATCATAGAGCCTTTATCTAGTAACTGATGGAAGCACATGCAGAGATCCACAATGGAGCACTGGGTCAAGCTCCAGAGTCCAAGTGAAGAAAGGGAGGAACAATAAGCAAAAAGGTGAAGACCATGATGGGGATACCCAAAGAGACAGCTGAGCCAAGCTCACTGGAGCTCACGGACTCTAGACCGACAGCTAGGGAGCCTACACAGGACCGAACTCGGCCCTCTGCACATGGTTAACAGCTGCAGAGCTTAGTCTGTTTGTCGGGCCCCTAGCAGTGGGATCAGACCTGTCCCAATGCCTGAGCAGGCTTTTAGGAACCTATTCCCCATGTTGTGATGTCTCGCCCAGCCTTGATACAGAGAGAGGAGCTTGGTCCTGTCTCAGTCTGATATGCTACGCTTTATTGACTCCCATGGGAAGCCTGCCCCTCTCGGAAGGGAGTGAGTGGGTTGGAGGTAGACAGGAGGGGGGTGGAGGGAATAGAAAAAGAAGAGAGAAGGGAAACTGGTTGGTATGTAAAATAAATGAAAAAAATTTAATAGAAAAACCTGGCTCAAACAGAAAAGTTAAATGTGAAATTTAATCTACAAATGAAGATAAATGTTAACTCACCAATCATAAAAGAATGACTTCTAGTCCCCTCCCCACCTGGCAACCTAATGGAAACCAGACATCACTAGGTGACACGGCAATACAGTGTTCAGGGGTACACACAAGCTAAGCTAGCCATGACGCCTCCCTCCCCTGCTCTCAACTCAGGACTAGAACCATTCTCCCCCACTTACCAGCACAGCGTCCGAGTCATGCCAAAAGCGCCAGAGAATCCAGAACCACATGAGTGAGCTTAAGAACTCACCATAGATCACCTGTTTCCGGGTAAGCTGGGGAAATTCCCTGTACCTGGGCGGAATATGCACCCCACCGCCAGCACTAGGAGAAAAGACAATACAGAAAACAGCTTCTTACTGAGTTTCCAAAGCAGAAGGTCATCTCAGCCTTCACCTGCATCTTTAAAACCGAAGCTGGCACATCTCATCTACCCCAAAATACAGACTGGTTTTTCATTTGGCTTGCTTTAAACATGGAGACAGGAAAACTGGTTGAACTGACAAGAGGCCACGGTATGGTTTCATTTAGCGAATAGTCCCCATAATACACTGGAACAGTGATGACTATAGGGTGCTGCCCCCAACGTTGTTTAAAGGACTGGGAACCTGAAGTAACCTGTCCCCAAAAGAAAATGAAAATTACTTTTGTTCAGTTTAGTGATATACTTCAGAGACAGCATGCATCCTGGGCCCTAGTCTTTATCCAAGGACTATCACATAGAAGCCAAGCACCATAGCACAGGCCTGAAACCCTACACTTGGACAGTTGAGGCTGGAAGCTCAGTTCGACACTATCTACGTAGGAAGTTTAAAGTCATCCTGGGCTACACGAACTTGGGAAATCCTTTTTAAAACTCTAATAACTCTGAACAAAGCCAAAAAGCCGCAACAGTAAAACTGAATAAAACCAACTGGGTGTGGGGGACTCATTTAGGCACTCACTGGCAAACCGTGGCACACAATCCATAAGGGTAACACTTTTGTTTTGTTTTGTTTCTTTTTGTGTAGTCCTGGCTGTCCTGGCACTTGCTCTGCAGACCAGGCTGTCCTGGAACTCAGAGTTTTCAGAGATCCGCCTGCCTCTGCCTCCCAAGTGCTAGAATTAAAGACGTGCACCACCACCAGGCTAGGGCTATCCTTATTTAATTAGGACTCTGATCAGTATAGGTTGGTTCTAACTTAAATGATGTAATTTATACTTAATAAAGTTATTTCTATGTCCTGTTCAGCACAACCCATATGCTAATGCACAATCAGATATAAAAATTTACAGTGTGCCTATATAAAATACAACTTCAGTCCAGCAGAGCAAAAATGCACTATAATTTCTGGGAGGTTCATGTGTGATATTCCCATAGCTCCTCACCGTCCTCTGCCCTCTTCTTCCTAGCAGAGGACATCAAGTATCTTGCTCTATCAGTTCCTACCTCATTCCCTTGAGGTCTCCTCCCTCTGAACCTGGGGCTAGGACAGCAGCTAGCAAGGCCTGCCCAGGGATCCTCTCGACTCTGCCCCTTACAGCACTGGGGTTATATGTGCAGAAGGCAACTCCTGGCTTCTCCTCTGAGTGCTGGCATCCAGACTCAGGTCCTACAGCTCCTGCTCTTCAGCTCTGAAGTGAACTCTTCAGCCCTGATAGCTGTTGACAAGTTGGGGCTGATTTTTATTATTCTGTCTCATTCTAAAAGACTGCTGGCAGGTATTACTGAGTATTCGCCATGTGCAGGTACTACATGTAGGACCGTTATCTGTTAACGGAACTTTTGTAACTTTATGCAGATGCTGTGATTTGCTGTTTCCTAGACTGGACAACACATGGATTTTGACGACAAAGCCCAAGAACATTGCCTACAAGCAAATACATTAGTTATTTTTTTTTTTGAGTTTTTGTCTTTCATTTTATGGACCAAACTAAGATGTAACTCATGCGCTGGGGGTGCAACTCTATGGTACAGTGCTTGCCTAACATAGGTTCAGTCCCCAGTGGAAAAAAAAAAACAATACAGGGGGCTGGAGAGACGACTCAGCAGTTAAGAGTACTGGCTGGTCTTCTAGAGGTTTGAGTTTTATTCCCAGCAACCACATGGTGGCTCACAACCACCTATAATGGGATCTGGTAAAAGGCAAACCCGCAGATAGAGCACTCATATACTTAAATAAATCTTTTAAAAAATAGGATGCTAAATGAAATAAATAAAAAGTCCATTTTCGAGCATTACGAACCAAGCACAATTGCCTGGGAAGCAATTACTGAAGCTGACATTCACAGGGAGTCCATGCAGACAACTAGGAGACTCAGACTCCCACCCAAGAGATAGTCTAATCATTAGACCTCTGAATCAAGCCGTGGCCCCATAATAAATAGGTGAAATATTAATAAACCAACGGGAAAAAAACTAAAACTTGTCACCAGAGACCAAACCTCTGATGTGTCTGCACCCCAAATTCTATCTGAGTTGGACCTGTGTCGCCAAAAAACCAAGGCGAGCGCTGGAGACCTATTCCTGTAGTAGAGCATTTCCCTAATTGGAGGTAAGGGAAATCCAAGCTAAGGATTTAGAGTGAGCTTGGATTGGAGGCATCCTCAAGAGAATAAGAGAATTAAGACCTCAAAAGAACTCTAGACGGATTAATCCTGCCGGGATACAAGATCTGGGTCAAAAAAAAAAAAGAAAAAAAGAAAAAGAAAAGAAAAGAAAAAAGGGGGAAAAAAGAGTCTAATACAACAAAACAAGACGCTATGAGTTTTACAAATCTCCGGTGGAGAGAAAACAGAATGGGCATGAAACAGCATACAATACGGGATTTAAAGTGCCAAATTTAAAGCCCGGCGTCAGGGTGCACGCCTTTAATCTCAGCACTCGGGAGGCAAAAAGCAGGCATAATTTTACGGTTCGAGGTAACCCCGGTCTAAATAACGAGTTCTAGGCCAATCGATGCAAACTAGTGAGATCGTCTCAAATAAAGTGCCAGATTTTCAACGTAAACATGTGCCTACTGGGAAAAATAACGAACTTACTACCTTCCTGCCTTAAGGTCTCCCGTGACTGCCCAGGACTGTTAGGGAAAACCTCAGTCCTCCGAGGCACTCCGCGTCCAGTCCTAACTTGTCTCGGTGCCCACCCGTCTCCATGCGCTCCTGACCTCCACTCCCCTGCTGCGTGGAAAGTCTCAGTCAGGGGACTGTGCGTGGCTTATCATTCAGGTCCTAGTTCACGCATTTCTCTGGCATTCCCGTGCCATCCCATCGCCTCCACCCCACCGATCTCTCTAAAGCCAGTCTCGGTCCCTGCGGACTACAAGATCCGGCATTCCTCGGGGGCAGCGGAGCGCGCACCGACCCTCCCGGCAGCCTGCCTCAAGGTGACGGCGTCCGGACACCGGCGCTGGCGCAGTTCGAGCCAGCCGAGCCCTCACCCCCACCCGACACTCACTGACGGACTCCACCATGTCCAGCCGCCCGCGCTCGGCAGCCCCGGAGCAGGCGGCCTCCGACGCGACCGAAAGGTGCCAGCCGCGTCAGCGCAGACATAGCAGAGGCGAACGGAGAGCTAACTGCAGCTCTCCCACCCCTGAAGCGTCACTTCCCAAGTCCCGCCCTGTGACGTCACGGCGTCCACCTGGGCCAATGGTGGGCCACAAGGGACATGCTTAGGCGTACTTAGCTCCTACTTGGTGGATCTTGGAGGTTCCGGGCTACCGGGCGGATCGGCAGTCCTTCGGAAGGAGCTCGGGCTGTCCTCGTGACACAGCCTGGCAAGTTCTCCTGGCTGACCTTGCTGCTCCCTGCTTTGACTCATGTGGGCGGTGCCTTCATGCGTGTTCCTGCCACTATGGGCCCCGTGTTAACGGTCTAAGTCTTTCTGAACCATGCCAGTGTTGTTTCTGGATTGTTCTGAAATCTGATGACTAGCCAGGGTGTACAATCACACTACGTGGACCGGTGGCGGGTGGTATCAGGATCACCTGAGGAACCTAACCCTCAAATCTCGGAATAAGTAAGGCCAGGAATAGAGGTGAAGTTTCCTAAACAACTTGATCCTTAGCCAGCACAGGATTCAGTTTTGCCTCCCGTTGTTATTCTTGCAATAAGCAAGCAGAAAAACGAAAACATGAGGGCAGTCCATTTAAGACCAGCGGCCACCAGGATGGTAACAAACCTGAGAACTGACCTCAATTGTAATAATGGAATCGCAGAGGAAGCTGTAGCACAAATATAAGCACATTTCCATCTCTGTGTAGATGCGCGCAGTCACACAAGTGCACTAACTCTCCTCTTGGGAGGAGGGAAACATGAATATTCGAGCTCGGTCCCTTAAAACAAGACTGCATTCCTGTTCTGAGTTACTAGGTCTACAAGATAGCCTGCTGACATCTTTCCAAACAGCTTTCATTTTTCTTTCACTTTAGAGTTCCTTCAAGAAACAAAGGCTCCACTTGCTAGTAACAAAATAATCCACCTGCCTCAGCCAGCTTTTATCTCTCAATATTGCCTCTGTCCGAACTTGGACAGACTCCAACCTTCTAGGACTCACACTGACATCCCCAAATTGTTGAGGTTGTGAGAAACGGTTTTATTCTATAGAAGGTGGCTAGCACACAAAGGGCCAATATGCCAAAAATCTTCACCTTGTAAATCTTGATTTAAATCTTTTAATCATCTAGAAAACCTCTGGTTTACACAAAGGCCTTTCATTCAGGGAACTTGATGACAGCTACTGACCCCTTCTCTCCCCACTTTGCCACTATTAGGAATTATCCAACCATGGCAGACTGTGAGGTTGCTCTCTCACCAATAGGATGAGACAAGGTCATCCATCACCTGTGTTAGAATAACAAGTGAGCTTCCTGCCCTACTGTGCTTGCAAGGCTAATTTAGGTTTTGGCACACTCTTTTTACAAAGAGGCATTGCCTTGTAGGGTTCCAGTGGGCTTGTTTTGTTTTGTGACACTGAGAATAATTTCCAACAAGGTCCTCCCCGATATGCTGCAGTCTGGGTTTGTTTGCAGAACATGCAGTTATAACATTAGCCTGCCAAGCTCACACTTTGGAGAATCGCTATAGTGTTCCATATTCAAGAGTACAGGAATGGATACTTATCAAGGACAGACCTGAATTTAGTGACCTGGCAACACCACATATGACTAATAACTTGCCTTCTGTGCCACCATATGGGACCCTTTGCCCTTGTATATAACAGGAAGCCTGTCCTAGGTTTTAAATCCAATCAGAGCTCATTGTGAGACCCTGAATAAACTTGACTTCTTCCCACCAAGCCTCCAAATACTGGCTTTTGGGTGGCAAGCAGACAAAAAAGTGAAAGTGACAGTAAAAAAATTTTAGCACATCAGTATGTGTGTCTTGTTGTTATGTGTGGGCACACATGTACCAGGGCGAGCACATGGGGGTTAGAGGACAACTTTCAGTTCTCTCCCGTGTGGCAGCCAGGCTGACATTGTGTGTGTGTGTGTGTGTGTGTGTGTGTGGTGGTGGTGTTGGATGTGAGTATGAATGTCTGCCATGGCACACACATGGTCAGAGGAAATCTACAGCAGTTGGTTCTCTTCCACCGTGTGGTATCCAGGCTGACATTATTTGTGT
>NW_004949102.1:16332166-16334186 GCF_000317375.1 Microtus ochrogaster | reverse complement strand
ATGTGAGTATGAATGTCTGCCATGGCACACACATGGTCAGAGGAAATCTACAGGAGTTGGTTTTCCTCCATCGTGTACATCCCAGAGACTGAACTCGGGTCAGCAGGCGTGACAGCACACACCTTTACTCATTCAGCCTGCTAAGCTACCTCACTGGCTTTACTAAATATAAACAGTCTTTCTTGAGCTTTAAGGAACCTAGGACATCTGATGAACTTTGGATAACATCAGGAGTAAAGCCTTTCCTTAGTTCTGTGCATAAACCATCACAAAGCATGTAAGTTGCCATGAGGTTTAACCCGTAGAAGATGATAAGCCTCTATTAAGAAAATCCAGGGGAGCTGGAGAGATGTCTCAGTGCCAAAGAGCATGTTCTGCTCTCCCTGGGGATCTGATTTCAGTTCCCAGCACCCACATCACATGGCTCACACCCACATGTAAACTCAGCTCCAAGGGATGATATACACTTCTGGCCTTCGTGGTAACTGTACTCACATGCATGTACAAACTCCCTGTGTCTCTCTGTTTTTGCTAGACAGGGTTTCCTTGTAGCTTTGGAGCCTATCCTGGAACTTGCTCTATAGACCAGGCTGGTTTCAAACTCACAGAGATCCACCTGTCTCTGCTTCCCGAGTGCTGGGGTCAAAGGCATTTGCCACCACCTCCCAGCTCTCTCTCTCCCGCTTGCACTCGCTCTCTCTCTCTCTCTCTCTCTCTCTCTCTCTCTCTCTCTCTCTCTCTCAGAAAACACAGGAACTAATTTGTAGAATATTCCTTTACACTGTGTGAACGTATGTCACTGTGATTGGTTTAATAAGGAAGCTGACTGGCCAATAGCTGAACAGTAAGTTGGGACAAGCCAAACTGAGAGTGCTGGGAGGAAGGAAGGTGGAGTCTGAGAAGTAGCAAGCAGACAGAGAGAAACAAGATGGGCATGCCATGGTGAGAAAAGGTACCAAGGTATGTGGCAAAGTGTAGATAAGAAATATGGCTTAATTTAAATGTAAGAGTTGGCTAGTTAACAAGCCTGAGCTATTGACCAAGCATTTATAATCAATATTAAGCCTCTGTATGGTTACTTGGGAGCAGCTTTCAGGAGAGAAACTTCTGTCAACACTAATCAGGAAGCTGAGACTGATTGGAATGATCACCACAGGGAAGATACAGAGACCACACCCTGGATAAGCTCACCAAAGATGGAGTCTTGAAGACACTAGCCCCTTCATGTCCTAAACCAACTCTTGGCTCCTAAATACTAGCTGTTGAGTGGCAAATTGTGTCTGCTAAAGATAAGCCTTGGGTTGAACCCTGAACCTGTAGAATTCTCTCTATGGATGAAAGTTGACTTTCTAGTTTATATTCAATGGCATGATTTTCTCTGGGCTACTGTCCACCACTCTGACGCAGGAAGTTCTTCTGTACATGTGTTGCTTTTATTGGTTAATGAATAAAGAAACTGCTGTGGGCCTAGAGCATGGCAGAACAGAGCTAGGTAGGGAAAACTAAACTGAATGCTGGGAGAAAGATAGAGTCAGAGAGAAGTCATGTAGCCCCGCCAGAGAGAGATGCTGGACAGAACCTTGCTGGTAAGCCACAGCCACACAGATTAATAGAAATGGATTAAATTAAGATGTAAGAGCTAGCCACTAAGAGGCTAGAGCTAATAGGCCAGTGATTTAATTAATACAGTTTCTGTGTGGTTATTTCGGGGCTGAGCAGCAGGGAACAAGCGGCCTCTTTACACCACTCCTTCTAACAACATACACAAACCACTAAGACAGTCCATGAATGGAAAGGGCAGACGTTGTCACTTCCCAAACTCCATAGCTGTCCAGCTCTAGGAAAGGCCACAGGACACACACAACTTACATTTCTAAAAGGCCATAGAGGACCATTGAGATGTTCAGTGTATGAGCTGACCATGCAGGACTGATGACCTGGGCTGGGTCCTACTCAGAACCCAGGGTGGAGAGATTCAACTCCTGACACCATCCTCTGACCTCCTCACGCATACATACAC
>NW_004949102.1:16317678-16326949 GCF_000317375.1 Microtus ochrogaster | reverse complement strand
GAGTTCGAGACCAGCCTGGTCTACAGAGCTAGTTCCAGGACAGGCTCCAAAGCCACAGAGAAACCCTGTCTCGAAAAACCAAAATAAAATAAAATAAAATAAATTTAAAGGGGGATTTGCTATAGAGATTTTCATTGATATGGATCTTGGTTTATTGATACAAATTTAAGGTCAATTTTGTTATATGTATATTTCTGCTCTTGATTAAAGTATTATGTTTGTGCAGCTCATTTAAAAATATAATGTATAATTAAGAAATACAGGTTAATAGTCAAGCTTGTAGTCATGTCAGCTAGATTTTCTAGATGGATAGAGATATATTTCAGTTGGACAGGCATTCTTCAAATCTTCCAAAGACTACAGAATATGGCATTTAAAATGTTTTAATAACTTAGAACTTTTCATGACAACGAGACACAATTGAGCACCAATTACTTCAAGAGGATGATAGGCACTGAAGAGGCTTCTTATGGTGTTTGTTAGCCATTTGGGCAAGAAAGTGATCTTGCCTGGACATGCAGGACCCATAGAAAAATGACTGCTGGGAGCTGGAGAGATGGCTCAGTAGTTAAGAGCATTGTCTGCTCTTCCAAAGGTCGTGAGTTCGATTCCCAGCAACCACATGGTGGCTCACAACCATTTGTAATGAGGTCTGGTGCCCTCTTCTGGCCTGTAGGCATACACACAGATGGAATATTGTATACATAATAAATAAATATTTAAAAAAAATGAAAAATGATTGCTGAACTTGCCTAAAGGTGAGACGGTCCTTCAGGGTCCCTGCTTCATGAAAGAGTCTGCCAGACATTCTGCAGGACACAGAAGAAAGTGACTGACAAACTACCAATATATGCAGGACTGTCTTTGAAATTTCCTATTTCATGGAAAATTGTGCCAGATACTATGGGCCTGTAGGCTGACGATGGATGCCCCAATGGTACAGGAAAACGTTGGGTAAATGTCCAGGCAGCAAGATGTCTCTATCAATTCTAGAGTTTTGGAAGTTGCTTACAATGTACTTCCTGTTTATTTAGGTAATATTATATCCTTCTGCAGTCTTTGATGGAGTTGAAGAATTGATAGTTATAGTTTTCCTTAGTTATAAAGTAGATATAAATATTCTAACTATAATTCTTGCTTAATACCTGTTTTGTTATATGTAATTTTACTATGTTAAAGTTAAAACCTTCCTTTTCATTTAAACAGAAAGGGGGAGGTGATGTGGGATTCCCCTCTGTATGGTGTAAATACCATTGATTAATAAAGAAACTGCTTTGAACCTATAGCAAGAAAGAACTTAGCTAGGCAGGGAAAACTAAACTGAATGCTGGGAAAAAGGAGGTGGAGTCAGAGAGCCCTGCCAGAGACAGACATGCTGAAACTTTAGCCAGTAAGCCACAGCCACATGGTGATACACAGATGAATAGAAATGGGTTAAATTAATATGTAAGAGTTAGCCAATAAGAAGCTAGAGCTAATGGGCCAAGCAGTGATTTAAATAACATAGTTTTCTGTGTGGTTATTTTGGGGCTAAGCAGCCAGGAAGCAATAAGCAGCCTCCTTATAACACCAATCAGGCTCCACTACCATATTGGTCACAAATGCCTGCAAAAGAAGCCTCAGAGCCATGTTCACTCCACCCTTCTCCCCATCCCTCATCATACTCAAAACGTTCCCAAGTAAACAGATGAGGATGTAGCTCAGTAGCAGAGACAGAGGCTTGCCTGGTGAAGACATGAGTTGAGGCATGCATGTGTGTGAGTGTGTATACGTGCGTGCGTATGCGTGCATGCACATGTGTGTATGTGATTAGTAACCATCTACATAAACCAGGTCAGCACCACTGGTGGCCACTCTGCGAGGGCTGTCCTGCTAATGTAGGCCACCAACTTGACAAAGACAGCGAGTTAACAAAGCGTGAGTGCACCATGCACTTGGGTCAGGCCAAACAAGGGGCACAGGCGTATGGTACATCTCTGGGACACTGCCTCCCCTGCATGTTTAGGTGTCTCCACAACAGCTAATCCCTGAATAAATCAGGGATTCTGCCAGCAAGGAGCCTATGATTTCAGTCAGTCCCCTGAGCTTCTTAGAAGATGTGAGAACAAGACATATTTTTTTTGTCAAAAACTCTACCGTCTGCAGGGCAGTACACATCTTTAATCTCAGTACTTGGGAGGCAGAAGCAGGTGGATCTCTGAGTTCCAGGCTAGCCTGGTCTGCAGAGCAAGTTCCAGGACAGTCAGGGCTACACAAAAAAAAAAATACCCATCTCAACTCCACCCCCCAAAAACTGCTCTTTGCAGGCTCCCTGTGAAGTGGACCCTCGTGTGAGCTCGGCTCTGCCCAAGAGCACAGTGCCTACCTACCTTCTCCAGTGTGAGGGTGTTCTTCCTGGCCTGGGTCACCAGTGCAGCCATCTCAGCCTTGAACCTCTCCACATCCTTGCACTCATTGGCCCGGGCATGATGCAGGATGAGCTCAGCTACTCTGTGGCCCTGGAGGTAAACAAGAAAAGCGGCTTGGAGAGCAGAGCAGGCACACGGTGCTCTTGTCCTCAAAGTGTCCTCTGCCCATCCCGCGCACGCCACATCTCACCTGCACTCGCACACACATCACACACAAAATAATAAATAAAACAATTCTTAAAGCTAGAGTCCTGTCCCCACCATGCCAACAATTTAGCTGAGAGAGTAAGAGAAACTGGAGTCCCACATGCAGGAAAGAAGAATGACTTCCCAACTAAGGGTGCCAACCTTGAGCTGCCAGGCTTGAGAAGCAGCACATTGTCAGTGTCCACACACACACTCACTCGTGTCCAACCACAGCATCCTGGCAACCATGGGCTTTCTAAAGGGCCAACCCCAGTGAGTCTCACCTGCCCCAGTGCTACAGCCAGGAAAACTGCCCGGAAATTCCTCAGGTCTGAAGCCTGCAACTCTGACACAATGCCAGCATCCAACAACACCAGGCGCAGGGGGCACAGGGCAGGTGCTATGGTAGTCACCAGTGTGTCATGGACATTCACCTGCTGCTGTTGAGTGTCCAGGCTTGGGGACAATCCATCAGCACCCTGGACCAGGATGTTCCCAGGGTGAAGGTCTCCATGTACAAAGTTATCCACAAATATCTGGAAGAGACTGCACCAGTCAGGTCTGCGTCCACCCTCCCGGCCTAGCACCACTGGGTACCTGCAGAAAAGGTTTTAGGGGACAGAAGGCTGCCAGTGACAAGTCACAGGGGCGGGCATTCCACAAGCCCTTGCAGCTAGGGGCTCTTAAACAAGAATTTGCACAGGGATAAGCCAAGTCAAAGGTTTGGTTCTGTTTGGTTTGGGTTTTAATTTTATGACACAGGGTCTCATGTAGCCCAGCCTGGTCCTGAACTAAGAAATCCTCCTGCCTCCAGTTCTCAAGTGCTAGAAGATCAAGGGCAGAGATTCAAGGTCCTGCCTCAACTGTCCCTCCTCGTCCCCAGGTAGTAGGTGATAGAACTAACATCATGGATCATCTAGATTCAGATAATACCAGATCAATTCTGCTCCAGATCACAGATAGCTCAAATGTGCCTCCAATCCCTGAAGTATCAGTGGGGCTTTGACACCACCGGACAGTCCTTCTACACTCCAAGTTCTTTCTCAGAACCAAAGCAACAGTTTCAAACCTCCTGTTTCCCCTGCATTTACCCCACTCATTAGGAGACAACCTCAGCTCCTGACCAGCCAGGCAAAAACCTCTGGATGCCCCCACACTTACTTCCCCTCCCTCGATCCCCAGGGATTCCAAGTACTATCCTATATGGCCCAAGTGTTTGAGAGCATCCATAGCCTTTTTTCACACTCCTGGTTCCAGACACATCCCAGTCCTAGCTCTAACAGTTAAGTAAGTCCCCAGACTAGCAGGCACTTCCTGGTGGTTAGAGGCACCACTGAGATCCCCTGCTGCCTGGTAGAAGACAGAACCCCTCTAGATGAGGCCCTCTGCCACTCCTCCTCCTCCTCATCTGGATGGACAGGCATGAGATAGAAAAGTTTACTCAGGGCTTCCCAGATGAGAGACCCAAATATATTACAGAATCAACATCAGCCCAGTGTGCCAGTACACTTGAGCCATAGCACGTGGGTGGTAGAGAAACTAGGATCAGGAGTTCCAAAGCCATTCTCAGCTACACAGCAAGTTCAAGCCTGTAGAGGCCCAAAGAGGCCAAAGTCAGAGAGTTTGGGACTTGTTCATTCAAGGTTATTGTGCTTCTACCTCCAGATAAAGGTCCCACCTAGTTGTAAATCAGAGTTCTGTTCGCCAGGGTTAACGGCAACAGATGTGGCTAATTGTCAGACCTTGTGCTCCTGGAATAGGGAAGTAGTTGGTTCCAACCTCAAACATAAGTCTAAGGATCCAACTAAGTTCCAGTTCCCTTCATGGAAATAACTTGGGATTCCACCCAGGGAGTGGTATTCCTACAGAGTGTTTGGTCTAGAGCGTGAACCTAGGGTGTGAGCGATGAATGTAGCCAGTGACTTACAATTTGTATGTGAATGCAGCCTTTTGTTTTACTCCTACCTTTTGGGGCCAGGGGTATGTTAACCAGTTGGAAATTAAACAGGAGTGAATTTTTAGTACTCACTAAGAAATTCTCTCTTGATACTATCCTACATGCTTCTGTGTTTTATTATTTTCATTTGCGTCTTCATATTCTCTACTATATTTCTAAATGTCCACGCCTCCAGTTCTGGAGAAAGGTATTTTGGTCGAGGCTGGCCCCCGACATGAGACCCTGTCTCAAAAAAGAAAACGAAATCACCATTTGCCTCTGGCTCCTCCACAACAGTCCCCAGCTCCCTGCCTCACCTCGGTCCTCAAGCCCAACTCCACGCTGATAAGCTATGCCATGGCTAGCTGATCTCTCTGCCTCACACCCTTCCACTGCCTGCATCAGGACTAAGGAATGGGTTTTTAAAATTCATTATGAGGCCAGTAAGATAGTTCAGTAGGTAAAGGTGCTTGCCACCAAGCCTGACCACTTGAGTTTGACCCACGGGATCTACGTGATGGACAGAGGACTGGCTCCTGTATGCTGTCCTTTGACTTCCATGCACACGCAGGGGCATGTCCGAGTTCACGCATACACACGCTAAAAAAGGTGGCTCAGTGATTAAGAGCACCAGCTGCTCTCCCAGGGAACCTGGGTTGGAGGCCCAGCACCCACGCGGCAGCTCACTGAATGAATGAATGAATGAATGAATGAATGAATGAATCAGTATCTAACACACCTGCAGTATCATACCTGCTGTTGATCTACACTGTGCGCCTACCACTCTTTCCATAGCACATGAATGCACACCACAGATCAAGGGCTCAGCACAAGCTTCAGGTCACAGGAGCGTTTGGGGGACTTCACTCAGCTGATGTTCTCAACCTGCAGCTCTCTACTTGGCTGGCCCTTCCAGCCGATGCCTGGCAGAGCCCTCATCTGCCCATGCACTGAACCTCAACATCCGGGGCCTCCAACTCACCATCTTCAAAAGCATGTTGATCCCCAGCTGTGCAATCCTCCTCTTCAGGTCGTCAGGAATTCCTGCCTGCTGGTAGCTGGACACAGGAACACTCTCCTTAAAGACGGCAGGGAGACAGCTTTAACCCGCTGGCCATGTCACTCTTCCTCAGACAGCAAGAGGACCCAGAAGCTGATCCGAGAACCCCTACATATCTGTCTCTAACACAGTGGTTTTAATCTATTTCCTTCATTTACTTCTCAAAAGAAATGTCCACGGGTTTGCAGCCATTGACTCAACTACTAACAGGAAAGAGATGCTTGGAGCCCTGGGAAAAGACAGGAGCAGGTGCTGAGAGCGAGCCAAGTGTCAGGCGTGGTGGGAGGCAGAGGCAGAGGCAGGAAGGACAGCGGTGTAAGGTCATCGTTGGCTACACAGAAAGTTTAAGACCAACCTGGAATGTGTAAGACTGTCTCAAAGCAAACTAAAACAAGAAAGAAATCATCCAACAGAGACGGGCTGGAGCTCCAGCAGGAAAGGACAGGAGAGCCAGAAGAATGGACAACCAGCAAATCAACACTTGGTTCCCTTTGTCAAGGCAATCCACTGGAACGGAGCATATTTTATTTAGAAAGCCCAGTGAGCCTAAGAGCGGGCTCAGAGCTACGCAGCTAGAAAACAAGCCCCTGGATGCCACCACCGTTTCCTAACGAGACAGGTCTAGGGGGCAGCTAAGGCAAATGCTTGCTGAACACTTCCTCTGTCAAACACATTTCCCTGGGACAGTGCCATGAGGTTACCACCTAATAGGACAGCTGAGTAAGTTTTCAATTCTAGAAGCCTGAGGCTACCTGCAGCTCTCGGGACCAGCTCACTACATTCCGCCTCTTCCTCCGGCTCCTCCCAGAGTTTAGGCGCACGGTAGGCTCATTTTTTGCAGACCCCAGGACCTTGCACTTGCTGGGCAAGCCTCTACCACTCTCAACCCTCTCCCAGTTTTCCATATGAGAAGCACATCCTCTCTCCATCATGAAGTCTCTGTGGGGACAGCCAGCTATGAGTGACAGCAGAACCAAGTTCTTACTTCATATGTTTCCACCAGTATATCCCTCGTGATGAGGGGGTGCAGCGGGGTGGGGAATTTCACAGATGTCATGTTCTCAAAGTTGTGCTGAAAGTGTTCTAGATTCCGAGCTTCATAACGCAGGTCTATCTGCAGAGTCGGAGGAAAGAAGAGTTAGCGTGGACACAGGGAACACCTCTGAGCTGCTGGGAGGACCAGGTCAGCACGGTCCCCTTCCTTCTTTCCTCACCAGCTTCCCTGGCTGCACCAGGAACCTCAGAGAAGACACACTAGCTAGCCCACAGCTTCCACAAAAGCAGAAAAACACCCACTATCCCCATGAACTCCTCCATGGCAGACCAGACCCCAGGATGAGATCTGGGCCCCCTTCGCAGCAGCTGCTGGATGTCCATCTGACTCCACGGCTCTTTTGAGTGCCCCCAGTGCCCGACTAGCCTAGCCCACTTGCCCTCTCCTTCCATTATGACCAATGCGCTGCAGTTACTTCCTCAACCTACTGGAGCAACCGCCACAGCTGAATGCCCAGCCCATTTATTTTTGTTTGTTTTTTGATTTTTCGAGACAGGGTTTCTCCGTAGCTTTTTGTTCCTGTCCTGGAACTAGCTCTTGTAGACCAGGCTGGCCTCGAACTCACAGAGATCCACCTGCCTCTGCCTCCCAAGTGCTGGGATTAAAGGCGTGCGCCACCACTACCCAGTCGCCCAGTCCCATTTATATTTTAATAAACTTCCCAACCTTTCTCCGAATCTGTCTGACTATATCCATTCTATGTGATATATGTCTTTTAAAAAAATTTTTTTTTTAAATTTACTGGGCAGTGGTGGCGCACACCTTCAATCCCAGCACTTGGAAGACAAGAGGCAGGTGGATCTCTGTGAATTCGAGGCCAGACAGTTCTACAGAGCAAGTTCCAGGACAGCCAGGGCAACACAGAGAAACCCTATCTCAAAAACAAACAAAGAAGATTTGTTTTATATGTATAAGTCTTTTGTGTGCATATATGCATGTGTACCACGTGCACGCCTGTTGCCCACAGAGGCGGCCAGGTCTCCCGGAACTGGAGTTACACAGAGCAGGTGGATCCTCTGCAAGAGCAGCAAGTGCTCTGAACCACTGCACCATCTCTCCGGGCTGAAACCTCTGCTCTGGAGGATGACACCCAGGTGGGTCGCCGTTTGGCTCCCGCTCCTCTCTAGATCCACCTCCTCTGGTGCCCCCTCCCTTCCTCTACCACGCCATCAAGTCTTACAGAGTGCTGGGCACCCTTGTGGCCTGAGACCCCTCGCTCCTGAGAGTGTAGTAACTGTGACCTGACTACACAAATGAGCAGTCACAGACTCTTAGACACACACCCCGGCCTGCAATGTGCGGCACCTGTGGGTCACGTTAGCCGGAGAGGCTGGGTAAACAAATGGGTAAGACACGGGGATGTGAGTTTCCAGAGATGGGGCTCTGACGCCTATCAGGCTTTTGATGGAGCTGAAGCTCAGAAGGGAGGTGAAGCCAGGAGTCAAAATGAAGACAGTGGTCAGACTAGAAGCCATTTCTCTGCTTTAATGCCTTTTCATCAAAGTTGCAATACTCCAGGATAGAAAGCCAATCTCACCTGGTCTAGATGCCGTATCACCCCTTACACACACCTCTCGGTCTCCCACAAACTCCTGCCTGAAATCCTAGTCTCCAGGGGAATGGTATAGCCGAGTAGGGCTTTGCAGAGCGATTGGGTCTTGAGGATGCAGCTCTGTAGATCTTACACAGGCCTGAGACCCTAGCTCCTTCTACCGTGGGAAGACACCAATGAGCCGAATCTCTCTCTACCCCAGGCTGTCTTCAGAACTGTTGGGAAAGATTCACTGCAGATCTACTTACTCCAACAGTCCAAACACTTGCTTTATAGTCCGTTTTTGGCTTTTGAAATAGGACCTAGCTTCCCGGAACACACTTGGATTAAGCTGGACTTGAATTTACAGACATATGCCGCCTCTGATCCTGGGTGCTGGGATCACAGGTCTGGACTACCACACCAGGTACCCAAATACTTTCGAAACATCAAAATGAGTGCCTGGAACTTGAAAATATTCCAAGATATATAAGAAGTCTTGGTGCACAGCTTCTGAAACCCTGTCCAATAGGGAGCCAGTACAGATGTCCACTTGAAGACCCAGGCACCTTCAACAAAGTTTACCAAGTCTGCCTACTTAAACAAATGCCCTTAAGGGTCTCCAACAGGGAGAAGGTCTACTCTATTAGCTTTAAAAACAAAGTAAAACAAAGCTAATGAGTCTTCTTGCTCAGAGTTCAGCCTCTGATGGTGGCAGAGTTAATATAACCCACTTAGTTTCATTTTACCCTGAGGCACAAAGAGAGACTGCATTTCCCAAGTGCTCTCTGGCTGGCAGGCTGGAAGGAAGAGATTTTCCCACCTCCTGGCCAGTCCATAAAATCTCTTACATCTTCCATGTCCGCACGATTCCACACCGACTATGGAGATGGAACTGGGGAAGAGCACAAACGACAAGCGCCAGAGAGACACAATCTCAAAACTCCAGCCAACAGACTGCCTAGAAGGGCAAGACCGAGCTCTGGGCTGAGTGACTGCCTTCGTTTCCTGCTCCCAGCCACCCCATAAAGCCTGCTAACTGGAGAAAATGCGTAAGGCAGGTCTTTCTTTAAAAGATGTTATCTATTACCTTCTC